>NC_034183.2:31563179-31876179 GCF_002021735.2 Oncorhynchus kisutch
GGGCCTTAAAATGCCAGTAACTAATACGATGTCAGGAAATTACTAATATTTCATCACGAAGAACTATGTCTACAAAAGATATAGCCATTATTGGACTAGCTAACGATATGCTCTGGAAAACAAGCTTTTGAATGATATATGATTTAACATGGAGAGTTAAAAAAAAGTGGTTGAAGTTCTACACAAAAAAATACAAATTTTACATGACTGTGTAGTTTATCAATCAAATGATCTGACGTCGATGTGGACCTACTAAGTATACATATCCCAAAAGAAAGAAATTAGAAACTTTTCCCATTTATTCAGATTACAACATTTCACTTTTGGGGTTTTTGAAAATGAAATCATCTCCAAAATAATGCTACTTTAAAACAAGCCATAGACAGTTGGTTGCAATTTCAGTTTAATCCACCAAAAAATACAGAACAAATGTTGTTAACATCAAACATACTTATTGATTAAAAAAAATACTTTTTCGATTTTTTTTTAAAAGGTATAATCTTTGTAAATTATATTATTGGAATGGTGGAGTTGTCACACATGCAACTAACAAAAATATATGGAAATGTCTGCTCTTCCCAAAATTACAACCAACTAATTGCAGCATTAATGCAAAAAAAATGGAAAAGGTAGGTGGAAGGGGAAAAAAGAAAGGAACTTGTCTGTCAGCGCTGCATTAAAGACCAAAATTCGTTAAAGAAAATGTTGATAAGTAAAAAAGTATATCAGTTTAATTTAAAGACCAAAAAATTGACAGCTGTGCCATTTACATTGCAAAATAGTTAGGAAGATATTTTTTGATGTAACGATTCCATGGTACATGGTTTATGAACTGATACTTAGAATTTAGCAATTTAAACTATTATACAGAATTCTTGCAACCAATAGAATGTTATATACAGTATATAGGATATACAACCTTCCCAGCTCTGCAGATTTTCCTGCGAAGAAACAGAGTCAAGAGATAATTAAATTTGGTACTATCCATATGTAGCTTGTTTTGTCACAGGTCCAGGAATGGCAGAAGAATTGCAACATTTACCTGCAGATAGCACTACTGGGTGATTTGAAAAGTCATATTCAATCGATAAATAATGTAGTAATACTTTTAGCATAAATGTTTATCAAACAAAATATAACTATTACAAAATAGATTGTTTCCGTAAACTGTATATAGTATGTATAAGGTGTAAGTAGAAGCCTAAGTGTTGTTCTTCATTGGTTTACTACAATTATGGGAGGGGTGGAGGGATAGTGAAAAATAATAAAGGAAAAGATTTTCAAAATATATGTATACAAGCCTAAGATCACAATGCCAAGCGTCAGATGGAGTAGTGTAGACCTCGCCGCCATTGGACTATGGAGAAGTGGAAACTTGTTCTCTGGAGTGATGAATAACTCTTCACCATCTGGCAGTCCGATGGACAAATCTGGGTTTGGTGGATGCCAGGAGGACATTACCTGCACGAATGCATAGTGCCAACTGTAGTTTGGTGGAGGAGGAATAATGGTCTGGGGCTGTTTTTCATGGTTCGGGCAACATCCCTTAGTTCCAGTGAAGGGAATTCTTAACGCTACAGTGTCACGAATGTCGTCAGGGAAATGACCGAACCAAGGTGCAGCGTGGTGAGTGTACATTTCTTTTTATTACGAATGACGCCAAAAAACCACGACCATGAAGCTGACTAGGGCTATACAGTCCACTAACACAGACCACTACCCACAACTAAGGAGGAAAAAAAGGCTGCTGTTAGAAATTGGATATGTAGACGGGCGAGTCGGTCAAGGATCGATTCAGACAAGGTGGTAAATTCTATGACAAGCTACAGTTTATTCAGAGTGAAGATATCTAGAACAGCGTAATTACGGCTCTCCCGCTGGTTCGTACGGAAACGCAGACGAAGAAGAGGCCGATACAATCAGTACACCACTTATATATAGAACAGAAAGTAGGTTGATTCTGGAAGATCGGATCTTTGGATTGGTTCAGCTGGGGTGTAGTCTGTAGTCTTCCGCCATTGGCTCAGTTGTCTGTCCGTCATCGTAGAATCCTCTTCGGGCATTCAACGTTCAGCTACAACGGAGATCATGTGTGTGTGCGCTGGTTTTGGCCATTAGTGTAATGCGGGAGCTATCCTGTAGGGGACCCCATAGGCTCTACTCTGAGTTGTAGCCCTTTATCAACAATAGTTTGGTCACCTGCATAAGAAATAGCATTTCTCTACAAAACCCTCTCTTCACGTCTCACCAGAGACGTGACACAACCTAACTGGATCCAGACACAAAGAGAAACTTCTCCCAAGGGGACTATGAAATAAGGCACGGTATTAAACAGAAATAGATATATGTATTACCATCATGTTCTCCATTCAATCCCACTATGTACTAAGTTGGCTACCAGCCACCTAGGAACTTACAACCCTCTTTTAACAGAGCGGAGAACAACAGCTCAAAATAAAAGTAAAATGCTTGTCTACATAAGCCAACTTTTTCCCGCAGGAAAAAGTTGTGATTCCATCTCTTCACATCTCCAAAGAGATGTGACTTAAACTAGGCAAGTCAGGCGGAATGATCCACTTGCATAACACATACATACATCCCCATAAGGCAACAGCAGATATAATGTAAACCTAATAGTCACTCTCCTCCTCATCCTCGAATTCAAGTAGGTCTTTATCCAGCAGAGGAAACATCTGGGAAGGGGAGGAAGGGTCAATGGCTCTAGAGATAACCCTAGTGGCAAGGGAACGGATGCATGGAATGCAACAGCATCGACAGAGAACTAAAATGGCAGCTAACACCGAAATGGATACCAAAATGGAGGACACCAGGGTTTTATATTTACCAAACGCACTCATCCAGGAGTCCTACATCGATACCTGTCCATCCCAGAATGAGATTTCATTTTACCATTAAGCGTCCTCAAACCTTCTAGGGCCATGGTCAAGCTACCATCGGAGGCTGTGTTATTAGGGATGAAAGTGCAACACTGTTCACCAAACATAGTACAAGCTCCACCTTTCTCCGCCAGTAGCATATCTACTGCAATGCGATTCTGGAATGTCATAAGAGAAGTTGCAGCCAGGCTCTCATGCTCCATACCGTTATCACACACCTGGCTCCTGTTATCTAACAAAAGACCGCTTGTTCTCGCAACCCCACGCTCTGAATGTGCCCTCCCTTCTGTATATATATTTTATTTTCAGCATGAGAAAGTCCCCTGGCCCTGACACTTTTAACAATGTTTCAAGTCAGCTATGTTGCATAACACTTGCATACATCAACACAAGCCAACAGCAGATAATATTCAATCATATATATGGTAATGGCTAAAATGTAAAACACAGGAACCAATAATCCCTCTTTTTCACACCCCCCAGGGTGTGAACAAAAATTCAGCAATGAATCATATAACAGTCACAGAGTTTAAAATACCTTCATGTCAAAAGAGAACAGCTCATTCAAAAACAGTGACACCCACAAGGGTAGCAAAAACAGGATAACACTTTATTGTTTATTGTCATGTAAGATACAGGATAAAACTTTGGTAATGGAAAACAGAGTAAAGCAAAACAAAGCATTATTATAAACCATCTGGTCCTCTCAGCTACTCCTATCCTGCACCAGTTGGGCTTCATGCCACCCAGGGACTCGAAACCTTCACAACAGGGAGAACAAACATACTGGAAAGAAAACCCATCATAAAGATGTATAACAAGGAACTGTGGTGGTGTAAGATTTATTCTACTACCTCACCCACAGCATACCATGGGTCATCCTCAGTCAGTCTCATGCAACATTGTTCACCGAACATCTTGCATACGCCCCCCTGACTGGCAAGAAGCATATCCAAAGCAAGTCTATTCTGTCTGGCAACCCTAGATGTGGCCTCAAACTGTTCAGACATACCAGTGAGTGCATCACGGGGGTAATTAACAAAACGCTGTTGATCATAGTAGATGTAATGAATCCATGCAGTCTGTCTTGCATCCACTATGGCTGGACCTATAATCCATCATTCCTGCCCAAGGCCTGAAGCTCATGAGGAACCCCCACCGGCACTCCCAACAGGTTAGTGTGTATGTCAACTACATCCTCTGTCCATGGAGCACTACTTCTATGTCTCCCATGGGATGGAATGTTTTCAGGTCCCCTGGATACAGAACCCAACAACTGTTCAGCAGTAACATCAACAATGGTCAGTGGAATTATCAAACTGGTCAGAGCACACGTACCTTGCCAGTCTCCTCTAAGAATGGGTCTCAGCACTCTTTTGGGTCCACAGATCCACCACACATCAGCCAGACCACTAGTTTGGTTTAGGCCTGTAACTGGCCAAGTGGAATTAATGGTTATGTTACTACTGCAATCAGCTTCAGGCAATCTCCCATAATCAATGCCATTACCTGTACCCGTGATGCCACTGTAATTGCCCCCATATGCCCCAACACCCCAAGGGGCCCGATGAGGAGGTACTGTAGGAAACACAAGGCTCAAAGAGGAACAGAGAGTTGAATTGGCCTCAACCAGGTAAAAACCTCTCAGAATACACAACCACCCCTCTCCTTCTCCTATAGCAAATGGGTGTGTAGCCAGAACAGGTCTATCATGACCAATGTTTCATGTAACTCATGCAGTCCTTTCTTTTCAGGGTCTTAACTGTATACCTCATATAAGAAAGCCACAAATTGTCCCTACCAATAACACCAGTCTCAGTGCCTAATTGATCAATAGCTGAATAGTCTAACATTAATTACCTGAATGGGATTTTTAACACAGTGGTGGCAGGTTCGGTCCAGGGGTGGTAGAGGAGTGTGTCTGGCCCTGGTTCATCTGGGACCTCTGGTTTTGGCAGCACCTTAATAGAAAACACACCCATCGTGTCTGTCCCGGTCCTTTGTAGTCCGAGGGTGTAAGTGCCTGCATCAGAGAGCTTAATAGTTTTGATGGTTAGCAAGATTTCATCACCTTTACAAAGTTCAACAGTGCTCCCAGGTTTTCCCATATCATGGAAAACCTATCCACCTTTGTGGGATCCCCTATGCTATAAGGATACCCTCTCTTCCAATCCCAGAACTGTCCCAAGTCGGTTATCCTGTAATCCCCATATGGACACCCTCCCAATTTAATATAATTTCATTTATAATTTTCGTCCACTTGTTCTGTAGACATACATTCAGCATTCCACGGGTCAGAACCTGGAATCCGCTGGTACATCACCATCTATTTCCATCGATTTCTCCAGAGTCCTGGAAATAAGGCCTCATACACAGGGAGTTAGACAACAGCCCCATAAAACTAAAACAGTCACACAGGTGAATGTAGCCCATAATACAGTGATCATAATATTTTCCCCATTTTCTAAACATACTATCAAACCCAATTAATCAGAGAAGTATCCACCCCAGTGTTTTCTGTCAACCCGTGAGCCAGGGTGGTCAAACCAGCTGAGGCTTCGGGTACTGATTCATCCGGAGCTGTGTTATTTGGGATGTCACCCACGATAAGACAGCTCAGACAAACAGCTTCCATGTGAAGCCCCACCCTTTCCCCGAGAACACATCACTTAGCAAGAGCCAGACACATCTTCACTTCTATGAACAAAAACAGGGGTGACAGGACAGGGAGGATTTTCTTCATTCGAGAGATGGCCCCCGGAATTCTGTTAATTCCAGTTCTCCTCTCGAACACTGTTTATTGTTCGATAGTGTCAGTGTGTCTTACCCTCCCACCGTGCGATATGAATCCGGGTAGCTCTTTCAGCTAGCTGTCACCAGGAGACCTTGGTATGGTCCCCCCAACAAGCCTCTGGGACTGGATTGAGTGACTTCACCTGCAGTTCACCTATAATGCATAAAATGCTGGACATACAGGCTTGGTTAACAAACAGTTTCTCATGTTTTATCTGATTCTTTGTTAACTATATTTTTTTTAAATATTAGTTTCTTATCCAATAGGCCCCATCCTATCCTAGACCACAATTTACCTATCCCCCTTTTGATACCTGGCTATGCCCAGGTAACAACCTTACCTACTCTAAATAATGACTTAGGTAAGATTAGTATATTATCCTTCTGTTCTGACATTATCATGTAGGAGCGCCCCTTTAATTTCCCACATGTCCAATTCTCCCTTTTGTCTCCACTCAGTGACTGTTATCTACACACTCCGTTATCTTTGCTCGTCCTGGCTCCCTTCTAAAACTTATCCTCTCTGCTCTCCAACCGTCAAGGTCTCTGCAGTGCGGGGGAGGGCTCATCTGTCTGCCTTTTCCCATGTTTCCACATTTTAACTAAATGTCTCACTGTTTGGCTTTATCTAAACTCATGGATTTTTATTTTTAGAAAAACATGTCTATGGTGGCAATTACTAAAGTCTTTATATAGGTTAAGTAAACTCCACTATAATTTTTTTTTTAAACAGTATTACCCATGACCACAAATGTATTATTCAAATGGCACCCCCTTGTGGCTGATCAGACCACCCGAGAGAGCCATGAAATCCGGTCACGGGTTACACCATCCCCCCACATTCGTGTTCCATACCATATTAGACATATTAAAGAACCCTTTATCCTTAAAATTAAAATTAAAATCACTTGTGTAATTAAAACTCATAAAATAAAAAACTCATAAAGGTTCCATATGTGAGCGTGCCTCTTTAAAATATCATGTCTCTGGGAACATGGAAATCCCCTTAACCCAAACATTTACTACAAAAACAAAACCTAATAATTATGATAATCCCCTCAAACTCAAATAATTTGTCTCGATGTTTCATGTCTTATTCGTGTTTCTCCAAATTGTCTCCCCAAAATACTTCTTAAATACCCAGCCATTAGACAGACACACACAACTGTGATAAATGTGCACTGTCCCTTTAACATAAAAACCTCAGCCTGCAATCCACTCTGCGGGCCTTTCATAGTTCTCCATAATGAAAACAGATTCTAATGTTAGTATACCTTGACCTCCTGTTTAATTTCAATGATGTTATCTGAACAATCAAACCAAAATCAATACCCGGGAAGTACTTGTGTAAATGAATTAAAATAACTAAATAATTTGGTTAGAACACCACTCCCGTCTTACATCGACCACACCCTTCGCCCCGTACCTAGTGTACAGCTTATCTATTACTCAGTGGCTCAATTAATGTTTAACGTATGTATGTTCAGATGTTGATTATGTAATTCTACAACATTAGTATAGTTCAAACCTCATAATATAAATCCGCAAAAAGAATTTTGCGTTAATAGAGTTTAACACTCTTTCCAACAGTCATGCACCCCCCTCAATATTCTATGATATAACTCTCATCAGCAAGCCTGCGACTTTTTCAACATTCTCACCGGTTCCAGCTCCAACTGAAACACCTAATGTACCACACTCGCTTTGTCCCCGACCTCATTCATATCGATATTAGTCCCCGACTGAATATCAAGCGTGTTTCATGCACAGGATTTGATTCTTACAAATCTTCATTTACGCCAGTAAGCAGACCAGTGGGAGACGCAATGGCCCCGCCTTCTGTTCATTCTCTGTTTGGTCCCTTGGTTCTTAAATACATGGCTTTTATTTCTTTCAACTTCCTTGTCTCTGGCCTCCTGCTACGTCCCTCTCAACTCACATTCCATTGTTTTCAGCTGGGCCCCTGTTGGCGGCCACCCCCCTAGATAACCTGCTTGTGTCCATCTTAACTTCAATCCCTCCCAAACTTTCTTTATAGGCGTCCATCGTTCCTTTCCCCCTGATCTATATTCAATTTTTTGTTCTAGGAACTCATTAAACCTCAGCTTGGAGTATTGGGAGTCGCCATTGTGAATTTGCTTTAAACGTAATTTAATTTAATTCAATCGGAATTTAATTGTAGTTTTAATCGAAATTCTCTCCTTCTATCTGAATATAGTTAGCATATACTTCGCCCGACGTTGATTAATACCCACGATGTATTCGAAGAGACACTATTGCTCGTACTCTGCCTTATCTCAGAGCTTCCCCTTCGTATATTCAGGTTGAGAAAAAACGCATGGGCTGGTATAGCATTTGTGGAGCGCACAACCAAGGGATCTATTCGACTATTTAGTCTCAATATTTAAATATTATATTCAGTTATTATTTCAATTATACATCAGTCATTTCATTCCTGATTATACATTTATACATGTACCTATTAACATAGGTACATACAATATAGAAGTTTCGGATTTAGCCAATCTCTCTCCCTCTATCTAACCACCAACAATCTTAATGGAAACAATTACAACCACATTGCATTTTAACATAACATAAACAGTTACAAATAGACAAAACAAGACAAAACAACACGTTATATCTCTGACCCCTGAAAGCCGATCCTTATCAGTGAATTTATATCAGACTGAGCCGTACCGGGTCACGGGATAAAATTACAATTTATCCCCTCGGCGCCAGATTTGAAGAATAGTAATTAGCTATCCCCTACTGATCTCTATTCCTGATCCCTATCGAGCTGACCCCTATCAGAATTATTACACATGTCCGACCCCTATCGGTGAATCTCTATCAGACTGAGCCGTACCGGGTCACGGGATAAAATTTAAATTTATCCCCTCGGCGCCAGATTTGAAGAATAGTAATTAGCTATCCCCTACTGATCTCTATTCCCGACCCCTATCGGAACTATCAAAGACAAAACAGTGATCACTCATCATTGAAAGCTAGCAGACTGTGCTGACCGGGTCACGGGTCCCAAAATTACAATTTGTCCCCTCGGCGCCAGAGTTAATGAATAGTAATTAGCTATCCCCTTACTGATATCTCATCAATGATTTAAATCACACCGGCCGTCGCCGGTTCGTTACTACATATGTTCACATACACTGTTATTTCGACTCGTCAGCAAATTATAAATTTACACAAGAATTCATACTTACTCGGAAAAACTGATCAAAATTTGGACAGACTATACGACAATATGCAAAGTTTGATTTAACAGGCTTTTGCTTACCTTATTTTTTATGGTGCACCTTGTAATCAGTTTTCCGAGTTGAGCAGAATTGTTGCCCTCCCCCGAAAGTCTTCACCCGTCTTTTTTATTTATTTAATGAATCGTCCTTTCACCAACTCGCCTCCCCCACACCCAAATCAACTCACTTCGACTGGATCGTTAGTAAACCATCCTCTGCTACCATTTCTGTTAGAAATTGGATATGTAGACGGGCGAGTCGGTCAAGGATCGATTCAGACAAGGTGGTAAATTGTATGACAAGCTACAGTTTATTCAGAGTGAAGATATCTAGAACAGCGTAATTACGGCTCTCCCGCTGGTTCGTACGGAAACGCAGACGAAGAAGAGGCCGATACAATCAGTACACCACTTATATATAGAACAGAAAGTAGGTTGATTCTGGAAGATCGGATCTTTGGATTGGTTCAGCTGGGGTGTAGTCTGTAGTCTTCCGCCATTGGCTCAGTTGTCTGTCCGTCATCGTAGAATCCTCTTCGGGCATTCAACGTTCAGCTACAACGGAGATCATGTGTGTGTGCGCTGGTTTTGGCCATTAGTGTAATGCGGGAGCTATCCTGTAGGGGACCCCACAGGCTCTACTCTGAGTTGTAGCCCTTTATCAACAATAGTTTGGTCACCTGCATAAGAAATAGCATTTCTCTACACTGCCTAAGTATGATTCCCAATCAGAGACAACGATAGATAGCTGTCCCTGATTGAGAACCATACCCGGCCAAAACATAGAAACAGAAAACATAGAAATAAAGAAACTAGAATGTCCACCCTAGTCACACCCTGGCTTAATCAAATAGAGAATAAAAGCCTCTCTATGGCCAGGGCGTGACATACAGCATACAATGACATTCTAGATGATTCTGTTTCCAACTTTGTGTCAACAGTTTGGGGAAGGCCCTTTCCTGTTTCAGCATGACATAGTTAGTTAAAATGCTCTGTGCACACAGGTCCATACAGAAATTATTTGTTGAGATTGTTGTGGAATAACTTGACTGGCCCCCTCATCGAACACATTTGGGATGAATTGGAACGCCGACTGCGAGCCAGGCGTAATCGCCCAACATCACTACCCAACCTCACTTGATGCTTTTGCGACTGAATGGAAGCAAGTCTAGTGGAAAGCCTTTCCAGAAGTGTGTAGGCTGTTATAGCAGCAAATGGGGGACTAACTCCATACTAATGTCAATGATTTTGGAATGAGATTTTCAACGAGCAAGTGTGCACATACTTTTGGATTTGTAGTGTATGTTCTGGTAATTATATGAGCTGGCTAGCCAGTTAAATATCTAAGTTAGCTAACAAGCTAGCTAGCAACCAAACCAAAACATTGTCCAGTTAGTTTTTTTATGTTGCCGTGCTTCCTAGATTTACATAACCTAAACACATTTTGAAGTTTGTTTGTGTGAAATTTTGTTAATACTTTTTCATAATGACAAGTTTAATGGAGAAGAACAATCGAATGTTCATGATTTCATGTGTGCCAAAGCCCGTAAGATGACAGGGAACATTTATATTGAGGGGTTGGCCGGACTTCTAAACATATTACAGTAATTAAGACTAGAAAATAAATGTACAGGCTTTGTTGCGTGCAATACCTTTAAAATATAAAGAAAAGTATGCAAAAAAGTTGGCGGCATACTAATGTTGGTGTCAAAATGTATTGGTTAGAAAGATGTATCAGACTTAGACTCTCTCGCTCTTTCCTCGCTCTTTCATTCCTCCCTTTTTTTTCTCTCTCTCTCTCTCTCTCTCTCTCTCTCTCTCTCTCTCTCTCTCTCTATAAATAAATATATATCTCTCTCTCTGTCATACACACCAACTCACATTACATACATTGCACAGTTTCTCATTAATCCTCCCTCTCTCTATTCTCTATCAAATTTCTCTTCTCTCGCCATTCTCTTTCTACTTTCTTACCCCTTATTTACTCTCTCTACTCGCTCTCACACTCTATGTGCGCATGTAAGCTCCAATACATATTTATTTGGACAGCATTATTTGGAAAAAAAGCTTTATTTGGAAAGCTTTTAATTTAATTAATTAATTAATTCTATACTCCAGCATTTTGAGATCAAATGTTTTATTTATGTCAACAGTAGAATGTCACCTTTTATTTGAAGGTGTTTTCATACATATCTATTTTACTGTTTAGAAATGAAAGCACTTTATGTATCTTATTACCCCATTTTGAAGGTGTCATAAGTAATTTGACAAATTTGCTTATAGTATATTACATTTAGTCAAAAGTTTAGTATTTGGTCCTATATTCCTAGCACACAATGGCTACATCAAGCTTGTGGCTCTACAAACTTGTGTGTTTCAGATTATGTTGTGCCCAATATAAATGAATAGTAAATAGTGTATTGTGTCATTTTTGAGTCACTTTTATTGTAATTAAGAATATGTTTCTGAACACGTCTACATTGATGTGGATGCTAGCATGATTACGGATAATCATGAATGAATCGTATAATAATGAGTGAGAAAGTTAGAGGCATAAATATCATACCCCCCCAAAATACTAACCTTTTTTTTTATTGGTGATGGTTAGCATGTTTTGAGGGAATGATCTTTGTGAATCGAACTTTCTCACTCAACATTATTCACGTTTCATTTCTGATTATTCGTAATCATGCTAGCATCGACATTAATATAGAAAGAAGTGGTCAGAAACATATTCTAATCTTATTTACAATAAAATCATGGTCACACTTTATTTGGCTAGATCAAATGGTCATACTATCTGCAGAGCATGTTAACTATCGGTTGATACGCAACTGCTTGCTAAGGTTACAGTTAGGGTTTGGTTTAGAGTAAGGGTAAGGGTTAAGGTTATGGCTAGGGTTAGGGTAAGGGTTTCCAAAATAACATAATGAATGATTTACCATTCATTTATATTGGACACAAGCATAATCTGAAACACAACCAAAACAAACTACAAATGCATCCAACAAGTTTGTAGAGTCACAAGCTTGATGTAAACATAGCGTTGTAGGAATATGGGACCAAATAGTAGACTTTTGACTAAATGTAATACACTGTAAGTGAATTTGTCCAAATACTTATGACACCTTCCAATGGGGGAGCGAGATACAGAAATGTATGAGAATACCCATAAATAAATGGTAACATTCTGTACAGTCGTTTTCGCTTCACTGTCCAAATAAATATGGAGGGGAGTGTCTCTCTCCACCTTCCACACACACATACAGTATACGCTATCCCATTCAGCTGATATGTAGTGGTTTATTCAAGGGTCTTGTTTGCCCCCTACTGTGTGTTGACCTGAGATGCTGGGAGAAGCCTCTCCTTTCTGCTGCCTGAGTGTGTGTGGTACATCACCACTCTGAACAACGTAGTGAAGGATGTTAATATGCTGGTGGTTGAATGGGTAAAAATGTCATGATAATTTTCTAGCATGACTCAGCACCCACAACATAGGGATGTACAATTGCTATAATAACAAAAACATGAATCAATAAGGATACATTCTTTCTATAAGGGGTTGTTTTATACTACATCAACACTGTGTCATTGTCTCAAAGGATTTGGCAGTGCCATCCGAGATGTACATTTATTACATGTTGGTATCATATATTTAAACTTTTCTTACAAATTTACATCCTGAACAACTTTAAAACAAATCGTACAACATTTTTAACCCATGAATGATACTGGCCTAGATGTATTATGGAGTAATGTGGACCAGATAAACGCTGAAAGGCAAGAGTGCCACCTTTAGGTTTCAGTGAGAACAGCAAGCAGGAGAATGTAAATCAAAACAGTAACAAACATAGGGATGAGTGCATGAGAAAACAACTATTATTGGTATGTGATCGTCAACAGCAATGAATTCCAAAATAAAAGTAAATGTATTTTGAAGTGTTTAGTGAAACAGAAATGAGGCATCAACATCACAAAACCCACATCCATCTGATAATGTGACGCATTTGTCCCAATGGTCTGCTGATATATTTGAAATATGCTTTCCTCTGGATTGGAAAAGAGAAAAGCCAACAGCTGACGTAGAGAGAGAGATGGTGTCATGAGAAGCATGTACTGTAGCTCGTCCCAGTGTGTGTGGTCAGGCAGAGCCGGCAGAGCATTTTAATAGCATTTTACGCACTTAGCAGACACTCTTATCCAGAGCTTCTTACATGAGCAGTTAAGGTTGAGTGCCTTGATCAAGGGTACATCGACAGATTTTTCACAGAGTTGGCTCGGATCTTGAACCAGCAACTTTTCAGTTACTGGCCCAACGCTCTTAACCGCTAAGCTACCTGCCCAGAGCCAGGCCTCTCTGTGATAGACACACACAGCTGGGACATTAACACATTGTCATCTGTGACCTTTGGGAACCTTGAGATGCTGAGAGTGACACTCAATGACACATGATGAGGGAGCT
The DNA here is from genome assembly GCF_002021735.2 of Oncorhynchus kisutch. Classification (NCBI taxonomy): domain Eukaryota; kingdom Metazoa; phylum Chordata; class Actinopteri; order Salmoniformes; family Salmonidae; genus Oncorhynchus; species Oncorhynchus kisutch. The sequence continues at coordinate 31,576,588 of NC_034183.2, forward strand.
GTGTGTGTGGGGGGGGGGTTGTGTGTATGTGTGTGTGTGTGTGTTTGAAAGTGTGTGCACGTGTGTTTGCATTTATGTGTGTGTGTGGTTACATGTGTGTGTGTTTGGTGTATGTGTGCTATCCACTAGACTTATTGGATATCAGGTGAGCTGAGAAAGAGTCACACCCCATTGACCCAACCCCCGCCACCCTGCTAGCCAGACCCACTATCTGCCAACAAATGGAAAATGTATCCTAGATGTCTGAGACTGGCTGTGTGGAAAGATGTATGGAGTATAACACTGCATTGTAAAATAATCACTTGATATGTTTTGGGAATGTGCAGTGTTGCATGAACTAGGCCTATTGTTGATCTCTATTTCTGGTATTCACACCTTTTGTAAGGCTAAATATTAGTGAAGTGTTCATGGAGGCAAGTAAAGGAATTCAATTCAAAAGAAGGATTATGATCCAAAATAATCACTCTTAATATTTCAGATGACGCCAATGTCAAATCAATGTCAAATCAAATTTTATTTGTCACATGTACCGAATACAACAGCTTATTTATGCTTATTTACAAGCACTTAACCAGCAATGCAGTTCAAGAAATATAGTTAAGAAAATATTTACTAAATAAACAAAGAGTAAAACAATAAAATAACAATAACGAGGATATATCCAAGGGGTTACTGACACAGGATAATCGAGGTAATTTGTACATGTAGGTAGGGGTAAAGTGACTATGCATAGATAATACACAGCGAGTAGCAGTGTAAAAATCCCCTAGTATAGTTCCTGAATGGCAGGCCGATTGGCCTCAGTGATGTACTGGGCCATACGCATTAATCTCTGTAGGGCCTTACGGTCGGATGCCGAGCAGTTGCCATACCGGTCAGTGATGCAATCGTCCAGGATGCTCTCGATGGTGCAGCTGTTGAACTTTGAGGATCTGGGGCCCCATGCCAAATCTTTTCAGTCTCCTGAGGGGGAAAGGTGTTGTCGTGCCCTCTTCACAACTGTCTTGGTGTGTTTGGACCATGATAGTTTGTTGGTGATGTGGACACCATGGAACTTGAAACTCTCGACCCGCTCCACTACAGCCCCCTCGATGTGAATGGGGGTGTGTTCGGCCCTCCTTTCCCTGTATTTCACGATCAGCTCCTTTGTCTTGATCATGTTTAGAGAGAGGTTGTTGTCCTGACACCTCACTGGGCCCCCGTCTTGAGGATCAGCGTGGTGGATGTGTTGTTGCCTACCCTTACCACCTGGGGGAAGCCCGTCAGGAAGTCCAGGATCCAGTTGCAGAGGGGGGTGTTTAGTCCCAGGGTCCTTAGCGTCTTGGGCACTATGCTGTTGACTGCTGGGCAGTAGGAAATTAATAGCATTCTCACATAGGTGTTCCTTTTGTCCAGGTGGGAAAGGGCAGTCTGGAGTGCAATTGAGATTGCGTCATCTGTGGATCTGTTGGGGCAGTATGCGAATTGGAGTGGGTCTAGGGTTTTCTGGAATATGGTTTTGATGTGAGCCATGACCAGCCTTTCAAAGCACTTCATGGCTACTAACGTGAGTGCTACGGGGCGGTAGTCATTTAAGCAGGTTAACTTCGTTTTTTCAGCAAAGATCACTCCAAATTTATAATTTTAAAACGCTAATTGAACATTACAAAACCCTTTTGCAATTATGTTAGCACAGCTGAAAACTGTTGTCCTGATTTAAAGAAGCAATAAAATGGGCCTTCTTTAAACTAGTTGAGTATCAGGAGCATCAGCATTTGTGGGATCGATTACATGCTCAAAATGGCCAGAAACAAATAACTTTATTCTGAAACTCGTGAGTCTATTGTTGTTCTGAGAAATGAAGGTGATTCCATGCGTGAAATTGCCAAGTAACTGAAGATCTCATACAACGCTGTGTCCTATTCCCTTCACAGAACAGCGCAAACTAGCTCTAACCAGAATTGAAAGAGTGGGAGGCCCCGGTACACAACTGAGCAAGAGGACAAGTACCATAGTGTCTAGTTTGAGAAACAGACGCCTCACAACTCCTCAACTGGCAGCTTCATTAAATAGTACCCACAAAACACCAGTCTTAACGTCAAGAGTGAAGAGGTGACTCCAGGATGCTGGCCTTCAGTGACCCCAAATGTCACTCATATACCCCCCCCCCCCTTCCCCATTGATAGTACCACTCGATTCAATAATAACCAAAGACAATAACAAATAATACATGTGTTATATAATTGGATTGCTAAGTGCAAGATCTCTCTCCAGTTAGAGGCATCAGCATCAATCCAGTCTGTTAGTCTGTACTCCATCACAACATCTTGCAAGTCACCCAAGTGTTGGCTCCATACAGGTATCTGTGAACACAGACATAGTCACTGTTCTATTACCAGTGGCAGATATAATAGGTGATATCTGACACACATCTGACACATATCTGATAATGAATAGCCTAGTTGTAGGGAATGTTTATAATTACATAATTAATAGGGTGACATTAGGTTACCTTTAGGTACAGAATATATCACCACCATGCGTTTCCATCTCCTCCCCTCTCTACTTCATTACTTTCTCAAGCACGCAGAGAGAAGAGCTGTCAACAGTTTAATGAAATATAGTTGTGATTTTTTTTTTACTTTCAATATTCCCGAACAGATTTCACTTGGTTTCCCAAATTAAGCACTTGGTAGCTGCAGGAATAGGGTTGGGGAGCCCATGGCATACATAGTTTGGGCGGAATATCACCTGCCTCACAGTGAGAGGCTGCATACTCCTCAAACAGTGGTTGATGCATGGAGTGAAATAATGCACGGAGTAGCCTACCCCAACAGGCGAGAAAGATACTTCTATTCGCTATTCGAGTGCATAGGCGGAAGACATATTTTTTTCCCCTGCTCCTGTTTTTGCCCATTTGATAATGGGCCACTCTAAATCAAAAATAATTTAACATATTAGTAAAAACAATATTATATTGAGAATAGTTTGATGGTTGATAATATGATCACTTGATGTGAAAACAGTGTGCGCAGCCTGAGCCAAGGAACAGAGTGCAAGCTTTTTTTGCGATTTTCTCAAAGCTTCAATAGCCTATAGTCGCATCATGCAGCCCATATATGTTTTGACTTCTAAGACAATAAGGTTTGTATCAAATAACTCTAAATCTAGCGTAGCCTATACAACCTGTTTCAAATTATCACTTTTAGGAATGTCCAAAAATATCCTTTCCATTTTATTTAGTTAAGTGCAATTCTATTCTTCTTATTATAAAATGATATAATATAAAATAATAACACATATTGTCTGCTAAAATGGACAAGCCTACAACCCACGGCATGCCACATAGCCAGAAAACATACAGTAATAGGAAAACTCATATTCTGTTAATCTGAAAAACATTTTCTTCATACAGTTGAAATCGGAAGTTTACATACACCTTAGCTACAGTGGGGCAAAAAAAGTATTTAGTCAGCCACCAATTGTGCAAGTTCTCCCACTTAAAAAGATGAGAGTGGCCTGTAATTTTCATCATAGGTAGACTTCAACTATGACAGACAAAATGAGAAAAAAAATCCAGAAAATCACATTGTATAATTTTTTATGAATTTATTTGCAAATTATGGTGGAAAATAAGTATTTGGTCACCGAGAAACAAGCAAGATTTCTGGCTCTCACAGACCTGTAACAACTTCTTTAAGAGGCTCCTCTGTCCTCCACTCGTTACCTGTATTAATGGCACATGTTTGAACTTGTTATCAGTATAAAAGACACCTGTCCACAACCTCAAACAGTCACACTCCAAACTCCACTATGGCCAAGACCAAAGAGCTGTCAAAGGACACCAGAAACAAAATTGTAGACCTGCACCAGGCTGGGAAGACTGAATCTGCAATAGGTAAGCAGCTTGGTTTGAAGAAATCAACTGTGGGAACAATTATTAGGAAATGGAAGACATACAAGACCACTGATAATCTCCCTCGATCTGGGGCTCCACGCAAGATCTCACCCCGTGGGGTCAAAATGATCACAAGAACGGTGAGCAAAAATCCCAGAACCACACAGGGGGACCTAGTGAATGACCTGCAGAGAGCTGGGACCAAAGTAACCAAGCCTACCATCTGTAACACACTACGCAGCCAGGGATTCAAATCCTGCAGTGCCAGACGTGTCCCCCTGCTTAAGCCAGTACATGTCCAGGCCCGTCTGAAGTTTGCTAGAGAGCATTCGGATGATCCAGAAGAAGATTGGGAGAATGTCATATGGTCAGATCAAACCAAAATATAACTTTTTGGTAAAACCTCAACTCGTCGTGGTTGGAGGACAAAGAATGCTGAGTTGCATCCAAAGAACACCATACCTACTGTGAAGCATGGGGTGGAAACATCGTGCTTTGGGGCTGTTTTTCTGCAAAGGGGCCAGGACGACTGATCCGTGTAAAGGAAAGAATGGGGCCATGTATTGTGAGATTGACTGAAAACCTCCTATCAGCAAGGGCATTGAAGAAACGTGGCTGGGTCTTTCAGCATGACAATGATCCCAAACACACCGCCCGGGCAACGAAGGAGTGGCTTCGTAAGAAGCATTTCAAGATCCTGGAGTAGCCTAGCCAGTCTCCAGATCTCAACCCCATAGAACATCTTTGGAGGGAGTTGAAAGTCCGTGTTGCCCAGCAACAGTCCCAAAACATCACTGCTCTAGAGGAGATCTGCATGGAGGAATGGGCCAAAATACCAGCAACAGTGTGTGAAAACCTTGTGAAGACTTACAGAAAATGTTTGACCTCTGTCATTGCCAACAAAGGGTATATAACAAAATATTGAGATAAACTTTTGTTATTTTCCACCTTAATTTGCAAATAAATTCATAAAAAAATCCTACAATGTGATTTTCTGGATTTTTTTGTTGTAATTTTGTCTGTCATAGTTGAAGTGTACCTATGATGAAAATTACAGGCCTCATCTTTTTAAGTGGGAGAACTTGCACAATTGGTCCCTGACTAAATACTTTTTTTGCCCCACTGTAAATTCATTTAATCTCAGTTTATCACAATTCCTTACATTTAATTCTAGTAAAGATCCCCTGTTTTAGGTCAGTTAGGATCACCACTTTATTTTAAGAATGAGAAATGTCAGAATAATAGTAGAGTGATTTATTTCAGCTTTTATTTCTTTCATCACATTCCCAGTGGGTCAGAAGTTTACATGCTACCAAATACTAATTGAGTGTATTGCCAAATGATACACATCATCATGCTGCCACCCCTGTGCTTCACGGATGGGATAGTGTTCTTTGGCTTGCAAGCCTCCCCCTGTTTCCTCCAAACATAACAATCGTCATTATGGCCAAACAATTCTATTTTTGTTTCACACCAAAGTACGTTCATCTCTAGGAGACAGAACGAGTCTCCTTCCTGAGCGGTATGACAGCTGCGTGGTCCCATGGTGTTAAAAACTTCTTATGGCTAGGGGTTCCGCTAGCGCCACCCTCCAACATTCCACTGAAAAGGCAGCGCGGGATATTCCACTTTTTTTTTTGAAATATTTTACTTTCACACATTGACAAGTCCAATACAGCAAATGAAAGATAAACATCCGGTTAGTCTACCCATCGTGTCCGATTTTTAAAATGTTTTACAGCGAAAACACAACATATATTTATCTTAGATCACCACCAAATCCAAAAAAACACAGCCATTTTTCCCAGCCAAAGAGTCACAAAAGCAGAATTAGAGATAAAATTAATCACTAACCTTTGATAATCTTCAACCGATGACACTCATGACATCATGACATCATGTTACACAATACATGTATGTATTTATATCCACAAATCTCAGTTTACATTGACGCCATGTTCAGAAATGCCTCCAAAATATCCGGAGTAATTACAGAATGCTACGCCAGTTAATAACAGAAATACAGAAATACTCATCATAAATGTTGACGAAAGATACATGTTTTACATATAATTAAAGATACACTGGTTCTTAAGGCAACCGCTGTGTCAGATTTAACAGAAATACAAAATACGAAATTACATCATAAATATTCCCTTACCTTTGATGATCTTTCATCAGAATGCAGTACAAGGAGTCCTAGTTCCACAATAAATCGTTGTTTTGTTCCATAATGTCCATTACTAGTGTCCAATTAGCTGCTTTTGCTAGCAAGTTTAGCTCACATGTCCAAAAGCTGGCGCTGGTCAAGGCGAACTCGGACGAAAACTTCAAAAAGTTATATTCCAGGTCAAATAAACTGGTCAAACTAAGTAGAGAATCAATCTTCAGGATGTTCTTTTCATATATATCCAATAACCTTTGTCGTGTAAATTTCCTTAATTACCAAATGATGAGAGAGCAAATCACACACCAGTCAGAGTTATGCTTAATCTTCACCTTTAATAATAATTAAACTTTTGCAATAGCATTTTGACTTTCAACAGTTCAGTAACTCTAATGAAAAGTTGAGTGGTCAACAGAATGGCAAATGGGATCCTTTATAGCAAAGATCCACCCCCCCCCCCCCTAGACGACATGACAAACCACAGGTCTTAGGAACTTACACAAAGAAAGACTTTACTTCAGAGAGGAATATCCCCTAGCCAGACAGAGTTGGCTATAAATGATCGTTCAGTTTGGTCTCCTAAACAAAGCTCTTATCTCATCCTTGGTACAAAATGGTACCAAGACATTACCCCCACCCTATGATATATATCAAATTGTCATTTAGATACAACCAATTCTAAATACAACCAATCCTGGACAAGCTCACGGAGAGGAGAGTGAGGCTATAGGTCAAGATAGGGGCAACAAGAGAGGGAACATAGAATGGTTCCAGACACTGCCATCCTCCTCTCCCCGATGGGAAAAGTAGGGAGTGACTGGCACACAGACACAGTGGAGCCAAAGATAATTGGTTTCCCATTAATCATCTCTTCACATGGTTTAAAATATAAATGTTTACACATGATGACACCTTGACCTCTCCCCTCTCTGCGGCCCAAGCAACTTAGTCCTGACAGAGAACAGATAACTGCCAATGGCCACCATTATAGTACAACAAAATACATTCTTATGAGAAATAACTCATATCATGAAAATAAAACATCTTATCTATGTTACCCAACTAATTCTGATTAATCCCCAACACGTTCCACCCGGAGCATTCGTTTTTGTCTATAGAGTCATGGAACACAGGCGATATCAACAGTAATTTGCGCAACCAGGAAATGGCATTCTGACAGTCCACTGACTCATTCCCCTCCCATCTGGTCATACATCACACTAGAGGCATCATTCCACGTTCTACTGACTGTTGACATCTAGTGGAAGGCGTGGGAAGTGCGAACATATCCATATCTTGTTTGGATGTGGATAGGCGATGACTTGAAATTCAACCAGCCCTAGAATTTCCACTTCCTGTTTGGAAGTTTGTGTAACGGCTTTCTTCCTGGGAAGGAGAGGCGGACCAAAACGCAGCGTGGTTAGGGTTAAACATATTTAATAAAGACGAATACCAAGAAAACACTACAAATATACAAAACAATAAATGTGAAAAACTGAAAACAGTCCTGTGTGGTGAAACAAACACAGAAATAACCACCCACAAATCCCAACACAAAACAGGCTACCTAAATATGGTTCCCAATCAGAAACAATGACTAACATCTGCCTCTGATTGAGAACCATATCAGGCCAAACATAGAAAAACCAGACACACAACACAGAATGCCCACCCAGCTCACGTCCTGACCAACACTAAAACAAGGAAAACACACAAGAACTATGGTCAGAACGTGACAGTTTGCCTGCCCTATGAGTTCTGTTATACTCACAGACATAATTCAAACGGTTTTAGAAACAGAGTGTTTTCTATCCAATAGTAATAATAAACTGCATATATTAGCATCTGGGACAGAGTAGGATGCAGTTCACTATGGGCACGCAATTCATCCAAAGTGAAAATGCTGCCCCCTCTCCCTAACAGGTTTTAATACTTGCGTACTATTGTTTGTACAGATGAACGTGGTACCTTCAGGCATTTGGAAATTGCTCCGAAGGATGAACCAGTCTTGTGAATTCTGAGATCTGATTTCTTTTGATTTTGCCATGATGTCAAGCAAAGAGGCACTGAATTTGAAGTTATGCCCTGAAATATATCCACAGGTACACCTCCAATTGACTCAAATGATGTTAATTAGCCTATAAGAAGCTTCTAAAGCCATGACATCATTTTCTGAAATTTTCCAAGCTGTTTAAAGGCACAGTCAAGTTAGTGTATGTAATCTTCAGACCCACTGGAATTGTGAGAGTGAATTATAAGTGAAAAGTCTGTAAACAATTGTTGGAAAAATGACTCATGCACAAAATAAATGTTCTAACCGACTTTTCAAAACTATAGTTTGTTAATAAGAAATGTGTGGAGTGGTTGAAAAACTAGTTTTAATGACTCCAACCTAAGTGCATGTAAACGTCCGACTTCAACTGTATCATAAAGAAGAAAATGTACTTCAAACTGTAACCAGTGCCTGCAACCTGGATCAGGTTGTCAGTCAACCTACCAGGGTAGTTTCAAACAGCACAGGAATTAAATCATCAACATGCATTGATCCCATTTTTGCTAATGCTGCAGATATTTGCTTTAAAGCAGTATCCAAATCCATAGGATGTAGTGATCACAATATAATATCCATATCTAGGAAAACCATAGTTTCAAAGGCTGGGCTTAATGTAGTGTATAAGAGGTCATACAAGTTTTGTGGTGATTCATATGTTGATGTTAAGAATATTTGCTGTTCTGTGGTGTGTAATGAGGAGCAACCAGACTCTGCATTTGACACATTTATGAAACTATTTATTCCAGTTACTAATAAGCATGCACCCATTAAGAAAATGACTGTAAAAACTGTAAAATCCCCTTGGATTGATGAGGAATTGAAAAAATGGTATGGTTGAGAGGGATGAGGCAAAAGGTATGGCAATTATGTCTGGCAGCCCAACCGATTGGCAAACACTGCAAATTAAGAAATCATGTGACTAAACTAAAAAAAAAAGTAAAAGGCTACACTATGAAACAAGGATAAATTATATAAAGAATGCTAGTAAAAAGCTTTGGGGGACCTTAAATGAAATTTTGGGGGAAAAAAGCCAACTAATTTCCTTCATTTATTGATTCAGATGGCTCATTCATCACAAAGCCCACTGATATTGCAAACTACTTTAATGGCTTTTTCATTGGCAAGATAAGCAAACTTAGGGATGACATGCCAGCAGCAAACGCTGACACTACACATCCAGCAACAAATGCTGACACTACACAACAAGTATATCTGACCAAATTATGAAAGACAAGAATTGTACTTTTTAAAAACCTCTCTAGGATATGTGGGTTGCTAGCGTCCCACCTGGCCAACATCCAGTGAGATTGCAGATCGCCAAATTCAAATACAGAAATACTTATTATAAAAATTCAGAAAACAAAACATATTTTACATAGGTTTAAAGATTAACTTCTTGTGAATCCAACCACGGTGTCAGATTTAAATAAAGCTTTACGGCGAAGCATACCTTACGATTATTTGAGAACATAGCCCAGCAGACAAATCATTATCTACCTTAAGGGAACATTTTGACGTTTGCCATATGGTTAGTGAGAAAGTCCATATTGCAAATGTACGGTCCCTTACTAGACGTCCGAAAACGTTTGTAAAAGTCGCAGACGGCGTCGGGCAGTGTGGCAGGGCCGGATCTTCCAGGAAGTCATCAAACGAACTCTCTCGGACTTTCGGTTTCTGTTTTCTAAAATATTCAAATTTTGGTCATTTTTCCGCTGTCCCGGTAAATCCCACAAGAGGGCGAATGGAATCATATTGCAAATGTACAAAATATCACGAATCACGACGTAGCCTTATCTCCTAAAAGACTTAGAAGACGAAACTTGGTGAGCATAGGTTTGGCATAATGGGCAGTTGCCCCGAACAAGATGGCATCTAGGCCTCAACGGTTTTTGAGTTATGGCCATTTTTCTGGGATTAAAGGTCCAAAATGAAAATAGAGCAATAATTCTTCGCTTCACATCAAAGTAAAGGAACCTACGGTGTCAGTAAAAAAAGAACGAGCCATTTATCTATCGTCATTTAAGAGAATTCGTACAAAGTCAAATTGGTGATATTCAAAAATAGTTTGACATTTTTTTTAACAGTTACAGATCCAGTTGCAGCGTGTTCATATGAATCTTTTTAAAGTGTGCTTCGGTGCTCTGCGAGATTTCTGTGATTTTCTGTGATTTTCTGAAATAACACACACTCACTAAATAAGTCAGTTCCGTAAATAAGTCAGTTCTTAACGTAAAAATTCTAGAATTGCCTACCCCAAGGAGGATATGTGTTCACTTTCAGCATCCTGTGTAAACCGGAAGTGCCTTAAATGGTGTCATAGGGGCTGTTTCAAAGGGTTCAAAAGGTCAGATCTTTTAAAAACTTAATGAGTGTGATTAGGCAACCCTCATGAACTGTAAGTCAGTCATTTCTCCCAACAGATGTCAAAGAAAAGCTCTCTCTCTCTCTCACACTCACACACACACACACACACACACACACACACACACACACACACACACACACACACACACACACACACACACACACACACACACACACACAGCAAGGATGGAGTGACAAAGTGCGGTGCTTAAAGACACTCAGAGCCTGCAATGGAATTACCATAATCTCTAGGCTGTGCCGAGTTCAACGAGATGCCCCGCTTGACCATAGCTCGCTCGGTCTAAGCGCAGCGACCATGAGAAAAAGTAGGCCAATAATGAAGCCTGGCCCTAATTTTCATTTGCTTTTGGGTAACAGTGGGAGAACCTTTAGGGTGAGAAACACAATTTGACCGCAGGAACATTCCTGAGGTCATCCCGATCCGTGCAAGCCTAACCTTGACCGTGTGGCATTAACCCTTAACAGTTAATAGAAGGTGTTTACATCAAACAGTTTGCATTGACTTCTCTCCCCATAGGAATACATTGCCTGCAACCCTAAATTCAACCTGAAGCCTATGTGCGTTATGAATGCCTTATGAACCTGTCTTCGATGACAATCCATCAGGCCACTATGAGGTCTACCTGTGTTGATTCTAAGCTTCCTGGAGCAACGGGAAGTGATTAAATTCACCCTAAAAGTGTTTTGATATACATAACCTGCAATTATGAACATCACTCCATTCAACCCTGTGTAGATCAGTCAATTCTTAACATAAAGACTTAAAACTCAGGATTCTGTAAGAGCCTACCTAAATCAAGACATGTGTTTACTTATAGCTTCCTGTGCCAACCGGAAGTGCCTTAAAATGGTGTCATAGGTGCTGTTTCGAAGGGTTAAAAAGGTCAGATTTTTTTTAAACTTCATATGTGTGATTAAGCAAACCTCATGAACTGTAAATCAGTCATTTTCCCCAACAGATGTCAAAGAAAAGCGCTCTAACACACACACACACACACACACACACACACAGCAAGGATGGAGTGACAAAGTGCGGTGCTCAAAGACACACAGAGCCTACAATGGCATTTCCATATTCTCAAGGCCGTGCCGAGTTCAACGAGATGCCCCGCTTGACCGTAGCTCGCTCTGAGTGCAGCAACCTTGGAAAAAAAGAAGGCCCAAAAATGAAGCCTGGCCCTAAATGTCATTTGCTTTTGGGTGACAATGAGAGAACCGTTAGGGTGAGAAGCAGAATTCGACCTCAGGTACTTTCCTGAGGTCCTCCCGATCTGTGCAAGCCTTACCTTGACCTTGTTGCATTAACCCATAACAGTTAATCAGGGTTTTTTGATCTCACAGATTACAATGACTTCTCTCCCCATAGGAATACATTGCCTGTTCCTCTAAAGTCAACCTTAAGCCTATGTCGGTTATGAATGCCTTATGAACCTGTCTTCGATGACAGTCCATCAGGCCACTATGAGGTCTACCTGTGTCGATTCTAAGCTTCCTGAAGCTAAAAGTGTTTTTCCATACCCAACCTGCAGTTTGATAGAAATAGTGCATTCAACCCTGTGTAAATCTGTCAGTTCTTAACGTAAAGACTTAAAACTCAGGATTCTGTAAAAGCATACCCCAATGAGGATATGTGTTTACTGTTAGCTTCCTGTGCCAACCGGAAGTGCTATAATTGGTGTCACAGGGGCTGTTTCGAAGGGTTAAAAAGGTCAGATCTTTCCAAAACTTCATATGTGCAATTAGGCAACTGTCATGAACTGTAAATCAGTCATGTCTCCCATAAAATTTCCAAGAAAAACTAAATCACACACACACACAGCTTGGAAGGAGGGACACATTGGAGGGCGTAGAGACAGACATTGTCTGCAATAGTTAACTTTTTTTGAGCTATTAAAGAACCGTCAGACCTAGAGTTCTGAAACTTTAGAAACCTGTTCTAGAGCTCAGGTCGATAGTGCGTGGTGAGTTATGTGGCTCTAGAAGGTTCTCGGACCGAGAAACAGCCTCGTACATTTGCAATAACTTCAATTCATTTTTACATCATGAAAATGCCAACATTTAGAAATGTCCCAGAGTCGCAAGCCTAGGTGAATTGCGACTGCCTCGGCCCCATATAGATGGACCCCAACATTTCTGTCCGACAGCTCATTCAAGGACCCCGTAGCAAGTCATGGAAATAAGTGGATTTTCAGCACCAATTAAGGTCTTGCACGGGCACCAAATGACCTATCGAGCCGAAACTTGGGATTCGGGGTCGCCTCAGCTAGGCCTACACATAATTTCAGAACTGGACCTGCAGCTAGAACGTAACTACGTGTTTTACGTTTTTATTATGGTTTGATCAGAAGGCGTTTTGAATTTTGGGCCAGATCTGAAGTATGTGATAGTTGGCTTCTAAACGAGTTGGGAAAAGTGGGTGTGGTGTCAGTTTGTATCAGTTTGGTGTCAGAATGATATCTAATTGACGGATGGACGGTGACTTGCTGGTGACTTTTGTCCATTTGCAATATGTTTAAACAGTGAGGTACCATCACCAAAGTGACATTCTGAACTCAACCCCAACGAGCGATGGAGAGGAACCAGAATCACCGCCCAGCCATCCCGAGTTCATCGGGCCAGTCAATTTCGCATTACTATAGGATTTTTGAGCATGCCAAATTTGTGATGGTAAATGCCCATTGAAACGTATTGCAAATGCATGTACATTTGCAATATGATTCAACAGTGAAAAAACATCACCAAATGGACATGATGAAATCAACACAACGAGCGATGGAGAGGAACCACTATCACTGCCCGGCCATCCTGTGTTCATCAGGCCAGTCAATTTTGCATTTCTGCAAAAGAATAGCTTGCCAAAACAACAATGTTTCTGTCGATATTATGGATTTAATTTGGAATATTTTTCGCCGTTTTCATGACTGCAATATCCGGGCGATTTCTCAGCCAAACGTGAAGAACAAACAGAGCTATTTCACCTATAAAAATTATATTTTTGGAAAAAAGGAACATTGGCTATCTAACTGGGAGTCTCGTGAGTGATAACCTCTGAAGCTCATCAAAGGTAAACGATTTAATTTGATTGCTTTTCTGATTTCCGTGACCAAGTTACCTGCTGCTAGCTGGACAAAATGCTATGCTAGAATATCGATAAACTTACACAAATGCTTGTCTAGCTTTGGCTGTAAAGCATATTTTGAAAATCTGAGATGACAGGGTGATTAACAAAAGGCTAAGCTGTGTCTCAATATATTTCATTTGTGATTTTCATGAATAGGAATATTTTCAGGGAATATTTATGTCCGTTGCGTTATGCTAATTAGTGTCAGATGATGACAACGGTCCTGTTCACGGGATGGGGTGTCACTAGAGGTTAATAATATGCATGTCAATCTCTCCTGGCTGAAAGTGGAGGAGAGATTGTCTTGATCACAAATTGTATTTATGAGAGGTATTGACATGTTGAATGCACCGAGCTGTCTGTCTAACCTGTTTGGGCTAGGGGCAGCATTTTCACATTTGGATGAAAAGCGTGCCCAGAGTAAACTGCCTCCTACTCAGTCCCAGATAATAATATATGCATATTATTATTACTATTGGATAGAAAACACTCTGAAGTTTCTAAAACTGTTTGAATGATGTCTGTGAGTATAACAGAACTCATATGGCAGGCAAAAACCAGAGAAAAAATCCAAACAGGAAGTGGGAAATTTGAGGTTTGTAGTTTTTAAACTCAGCTCCTATTGAAGATACAGTGGGATATTGGTTATGTTGCACTTCCTAAGGCTTCCACAAGATGTCAACCGTCTTTAGAAGGTTGTTTAATGCTTCTACTTTGAAAGGGGGCTGAATGAGAGGGGAATGAGTCAGAGGTCTCGAGCTCAGTCATGCGCATTCACATGAGGTAGCTCTTGTTCCATTGCTTTTCTACAGACAATGGAATTCTCCGGTTGGAACATTATTGAACATTTATGATAAAAAACATCCTAAAGATTTATTCTATACATAGTTTGATATGTTTCTACGACCAGAAATATAACTTTTTGGAATTTTCGTCTGAGCTTTCCGCTGGAAGTTGCACACGCGTTTAGATTTTTTTACCAAGCGCCCTAACAAAAGGAGGTATATGGACATAAATTATTAACTTTATCGAACAAATCAAACATTTATTGTGGAACTGGGATTCCTGGGAGTGCATTCTGATGAAGATCATCAACGGTAAGTGAATATTTATAATGCTATTTCTGACTAATGTTGAATGCGCAACATGGCGGATATTTATTTTGGCTGGTTTGGGCTCTGAGCTCCGTACTCAGATTATTGCATGGTATGCTTTTTCCGTAACGTTTTTTTGTAATCTGACACAGCTGTTGCATTAAGGATAAGTTTATCTAAAGTTCCATGCATAACACATTTTCATGAACAATTATAATGAGTATTTCTGTGAATTGATGTGGCTCTCTGCAAAATTACCACATGTTTTGGAACTACTGACCATAACACGCCAATGTAAAACATTTTTTAAATCAGACACTGTGGCTGGATTAATGGGAATTTTATCTTTAAAATGGTGCCTAATACTTGTATGTTTGAGAAATTTGATTTATGAGATTTCTGTTGATTTGTATTTGGCGCCCTGCAATTTCATTGGCTGTTGGCGAGGGGTTCCGCCAGCGGAACGGGGGAACCCCAGTCCTAGACAGGGTAAACTACTGGCACACAGCTCTGACACCCATGCATGCCCTACAAGACATGCCACAAGAGGTCTCTTCACAGTCCCCAAGTCCAGAACAGACTATGGGAGGCACACAGTACTACATAGAGCCATGACTACATGGAACTCTATTCCACATCAAGTAACTGACGCAATCAGTAAAATATGATTTAAAAAACACCTTATGGAACAGAGGGGACTGTGAAGCAACACAAACATTGGCACAGACACATGCATGCATACATATACATATACACACACACACATACACGATAACATACGCACTATACATACACATGGATTTAGTACTGTAGATACAGGTATATGGTCGTGTTGGAGTAGGGGCCTGAGGGCACACAATGTGTTGTGAAATCTGTGAATGTATTGGAATGTTTTTTGAAATTGTATAAACTGCCTTCATTTTTCTGGACCCCAGAAAGAGTAGCTGCTGCTTAGGCAGCAGCGAATGGGGATCCATAATAAATACAAATTCAAATAATGTTTCTTTAGATCTACCTAAAATAAATAATGGATTTATTGTTATGATATATATTAAATTGATTCATTAGACTTGTTAAATTGTAGATGTTCCAAATGCCTGTGTGTGTGGAGGCTTGGAGATACTAAACGTGTTTATGTTAATTAACGATTTGAAATCATTTCATGACCGCCACAGCCCTAGGTACGACTCAATCTACCTAACTCTGTTCTCCCCATTGACAACCGTTGGTGAGCAGGCAATAGGTGAGGCTGGAGAGGAGGTCTTTGCCAGAGCCCCATTGATGGGCATAGCAGCGTAGATCAGCGCCTGCCCTCATCAAAGATACTGGTCGGTCACGCACAAACTCAAACACACACACACACACACACACACACACACACACACACACACACACACACACACACACACACACACACACACACACACACACACACACACACACACACACACACACACACACACACACACACACACAGATACACAGAACACTGATTACATTATCAATGGTGGTTATGATTAGCCTGGTGGAACCAATCTTATCGCTACATTCACCTTTCTATTTCACTTCAGATATCATAAAATGTGAAGTGAAATAGAATGGTGAACCCAGCGATCAGGCTGGTTCCACCAGGCTAGGTTATTCCCTGGACATTATATGCATCCAAGAAATAGAAATAAGCAACAGAAGATGTCAGTTTACCTAAATGATGTTTCACAATTGGTTTATCAAATCTATCAAAGTAATGAAGTTGGTTACCTTCTGTATTTGAACAAATGATGAGCCTGTGAAAGCTGTTGCCACTGACAGGTGAAGGTTGCTGGCCGGATACTTGCCAACATGTAACTGACTGCTCCATTCATAGGAATGCTCACAGCGAGGGCATGTCTGCATGAAGCTGATGAAGGCTCCCTTGCGGGTCATCTCTATGCTGCATGCTCGGCTACAAACTAGACATCTCTCTAACAACTGCAGCAGGCAATCTTATGAGGGGGTGTTGACTGGGAGGGCCTGTGACAGGGTGATATAATTGACAGCCAAGTGGTAATTGCATTTTGTTCTAAAGAATGGAAAAAAAAATTGCTGACACACTTCACAACCAACATGACTCTACTAGTTGTACATTATTTGCTTGGCTGGGGAATTAGCCTACTAGTTTATCAAGCCAGGTATTTTTAATACAAACTTTCACATTTCAAATAACACACAACACCTGCCTTTTTGATGAAGCCATCAGTGTCTTCAGGGCAGTAACTTGGGTCACTGTCAGAGGCCTCATGATGGTGTGTATTTCTCATAGGAGTCAAGAGAGACTGGCAACAACAGTACTTTTATTCTGAGGTCTTGCCTGACAACCTGTGAAAATAGCAAGTGAATGGAGGTCACTATTTTGGCTTTTCATAAGAGCTTTTTTATTAGATTAATATTGTGCCTACCCTGTCTGCATGTCACTGTGTAGTAGGTAGGCACCAATGGGTCAGAGTATTTGTTTGAAATATGAGAGGGTGAGTTCCTTCTCTTTCTGAATGCAGCTGACAATCCACTGGGGTCTGGGGCCACTGTATTAAAAAGAGAGATCCCAGTGTGCAGAGGAGGAGGTGACTGACCTAGGTCCAATCTGTGAAAGGTTGTTATAAATGATACAAGCACATCTCGGAGTCCCTCTGAGGCTCTTCGATCTGAGACCAGAGAGAGAGATATGTGCCTTTGACTGCCCTCAACTCTACAAAGCTCCTCTCCGCACATATTTTCCACAAAATCTATGTACCCAGGTATTCCCACCCCGACCCGTGTCCATCCCCACTTGCTAGCAAAGTGCAGCACAATACAAACAAGCCTTTGACTCAGGGAAGTAGCTGTCAAATGCAGGCCTTCTCCCATATTCCATCTTTTGACACACCCAGCCATTCTTGCAAATCCTTTCCCAAAGAGCAGCGTCATCTCCTGGCATTTAAGTGTGTAGTGGCAGCCTGTTTGGAGGAGAAACTAGGTCCATCCTGGCAGCTCCCATCACTCTTAGCTCCAGTTTCAGCCCCCCCAATTCCAGCAGTCAGTCAGTCAGTCAGTCGTTAGGCATGTACTTGAAATATTTACCATGGATAATCATTCGTAAAGAATACAGTACATGAGGTATAGTTTGCAAGTACTCGGCCTAAACTATAATTTTCTTCAAGACGGGCGCCAGCAGATAAAGAATTGCTTCTAACTTAGCTGCTCTTTGGGACAAAGTGCCTCGGCATTGGGAGGGTGAGGAGAGACATCGTTACCACTCCCTGGCTCTATTTGTTCATTATTGTGATGAAATATGCACGTAACACTTCTGAGTATGCCAGGAAAACTTGCCACAGAGAGAAGATATGTGTGTGTGTGTATTTGTTTGGAAAGATGGCTTTGCTTTAAGTGGTCATGATAATGGACTGTTGAATAAATATGAGTTTAACGCTCTTTTGAGATGCTTTCTCTGTGCTTGGTGGGAGCTCAGCTGTGTGCAACCTACAATCAATTCCCATACAATTTACAGTGCTTAAACACAGCACGATACTTTGCCTAAACTGTTAGACTTTTCTGTAATTAAAACACTGTAGAATTCCATAAATCCACTAAGCTACAGTATATGAAATTGTTTTAAGGTCATACCAAGGAAATGTTCTATTTAATTTTGAATTTTAAGAAGAATTTTTGAATTATCAAAAAATATAGAAAATGTAATTTGATGAAACATTTGATTAGCCCATACAAATGCATTGAATAAAAAATTACCTACATGGAACAACATATAGCTCCCCCCCAAAAAATCTGAAGGATGTTTGTTCTGAAGTGTCAGTCCTATATCTGAGATATAAGAAAGATAAGGAAACATTATTATATATTTTTTTACATGTATTTATGCCCACAATGTGATTTATGTTTAAAACGTGGCCCGTCAATCCAAGGAAAAAATGTGCCACTGGTAATATGGGTCATATCTTTTGAACTGCTAGAAACCAGTAATTTTTTCTGTAGTAAAGTTGAAAACATAACGGTCACGAATCTGCACTCAGTTTATTCTCTATAGCACAACAATTATTTTCTGGGTGATTTTTTTCTAGGTCGCACAGCAAGCTTTTTTTTACGAGCAATTTAGAACAGACCGAAATGCTGGTGTCAACTTGAGCTAGCTAACTAACTAGCTAGCTAATTAACTAGCAAAGGTTAGCTAGCTAGCTACATATTGTAGGTTAGCTAAGAAAATGTGCAGTAATTCAACAATAGCAATAAAGTTACTTATAAACAAGCCAAGGTACCTAGAACACATCCTTCCACTTCACAGCAGCTGCAAGAAGAGATTTACTAAAATAGTCTGAGCTTTGTGTCTCACAAGACATCACGAGGTTGGTACCTTAAGCTAGAGATATGTTTGCATTGGATGCGTCTCAATCCACCACATTCACGTATGTCACATTTACACATCTGCAGTGAAGGTGATAGATCTAGAGAGGTGTTTGTCAGATCATGAGACATCCTGAAAATTGGTCTTCTAACAAAATCTTCTAACGTCCGAACGGTTTGGCTTACAAACTATTATGACCCCTCTATAGAAAGATGAGACTCTCACGAACACGATGGTGTTCTCCATTTTGGTTCTCATCTGAAGACTGTATAGCCAATCTGTCATCTTCTGTCAGTAGCATCCAAACAGTTTGGGCTACACACTAATACCATCTGTGGAAAGGTGAGACTTTCACGAACATGTACAAATGATATGTTTTGCTTTAGGACTCCCACAGACCTCACAACTTGTCTGAAGGTCCCCCTATAACAGCTGAAAAGATTTATGGAAGTGTATATGGAGACTGTAAAATAAGGGGTTAAACTACTCACAAGCTTCAGCTGCTAAAGCCGATGTGAATGACCAGTGCACTGGTGTTGTATCGATTTACCTGCTGACCTAAGGTGCTTCCACTGGGCAGCTCTATCACAGTGTCGCCGGCAGTAGCCAGTAAAGTGGACAAATTGTTTCCCTCCCAGAATTATATTTCAAGTAGGATGTCAGTTTACACAATAAGTAACTAATATTGGTAGCCATCTATATGTCACCGTGATACAGTCTACTCACTAGGGAAAGCTTGAACGGCAACAACACTGGCACATAGTGTCCTCCTTAGCTAACCATGTGACAGAGGCTGTATGATTCAGTTCACTCGGCTCTCAGCTGCACAACATACGTCCATGTCTGTATAACCTCTCAACAACATTGTTACATAATGTTTGTTACATTCGCTAAACCTGTTCACTTTACCAGTATGCAAACATTTGGTATCACAGAAAGAAAGGACTATTTTTGTGTTATTGTGTAGTGTATAGCAATGTTTTATTGGTTAGCTAGGGTAAGTCGGTGTATCTAGTTTTTGTTTGTATTTGTTCAATGCCTCAAATGATTTCAGAAACTATATTGGATATACAGTGCATTTAGAAAGTATTCAGACCTCGACTTTTTCCAAATTTGTGACCCGTTTCAGGAAACTAGGTGTATGTCGCGAGTGACTACATCACCGAATAGCCGTTTGAACTTAACTTTGTTTTTTAAATCAAATGCGTTTTTGTGGCAAAAATGCCTTCTCGAACATGTGAACTTTCATTTGCCTTAATAAAACATGTCTATGTCGTCTGTAAATGCAAATAAAAATGTTGAAATTTCGAGCCTAGTTGGTTTAGCCTCAGAAAAAGCCAGTAACCTTCAGGCTAGCCATGATTGGCTAAGATAATGAGTGGGCTGGACATGCCAAGAGATGAGTTTGGATTGGTCTACCATATAGCACGCTTCTGTCTATTTGAGCTGGTCATTTTCTAGGTAATCCTGTCTAAAGTGGATTTCATTTTTTTTAATCACGTAGTAAAACTGCATAGACCTAATATCAAGTTAAAGTGTACTGTTAGCTAGCTAGCTAACGTTAGCTGGCTGGCTCGCTAAGGAAGGAGATGGTGTAAACACCTGTCTCCAGATTACATCTTCAAACTAAGGGCAAACAGGACATCTGACAGGAGATTTGTCCAACCATGAGGTTTACGGGTATGATAGTCTAGCTAGCGATCTTTTCAGATATTACACATTTCTAATTTTGACAGAAAGTGGTTTCATTTCAAGTTAAAGTGTACGATCTTATTCTTCATTTCTCAGACACATTTGCTTGACTAGTTATAGACTAATGTTAGCTAGTTAACATTGAACCTGGTTGTTTAGCTACCTGCAGATTCATGCAGGTTAGTAATGTCATGAGTTAGGATTATGGTTAATTGTTTCGCTAGCTAGCTATATGTCTTAACAAAAGACTCCACTATGCAACTATCCATTTCGAGAGAATGTCACTGCAACAACGATATTGATAGGTGTACTAGCTGGTAAATTCTCTCTGTCCATCTACTCCGATTTCAGACCACGGTTAAGATAGTCTAGCTAGCTTCAGTTTCAGATATTACATGTTTCAAATTTTTACAAAGTATTTTCATTTCAAGTTAAAGTGGACTGAAAGCAAACTAGCTCACGTTAGCTGGCTGGCTTGCAAACTAATGCTATGTGTATCTCAGAGCCACTAGTGTTAGGCTACTATTAACTAGCTAAAAAAAAACATGAGCTGCCGCACACCCAGAATGATAGTTGTGTGGAGGCACTGACTATTTTGATAAACTATCAAAATAAAGAAAGTCACACACTCCATGTATACAGTAATCTCCCAGCAATGTAATGGGTATTTACCTGTTGCCCATTAAATTGCTGGGAGATTATACATGGAGTG
Organism: Oncorhynchus kisutch; assembly: GCF_002021735.2. Classification (NCBI taxonomy): domain Eukaryota; kingdom Metazoa; phylum Chordata; class Actinopteri; order Salmoniformes; family Salmonidae; genus Oncorhynchus; species Oncorhynchus kisutch. The sequence goes on from NC_034183.2 coordinate 31,598,058, forward strand.
TGTGACTTTCTTTATTTTGATAGGTTCAACGTTAGCTAGTCAACATTAATGGGGAACAGAGGGCACATATATACACATACTAATCAAGGGGAATGGGAACCAGGTGTGCGTAATGAGACAAGACAGTCCGGTGACGTAGACCTCCGGAGCTGGTGAACGGAATGAGCAGCACACACACAACACCAGCTTGATATGTCCCTTGTCATCTATCTTTTTAGCCACTGAGTAACAGTCCTGGTGCTCTCTGTCTGTCATTATATTCCTTATTTTTCTATGCCTGTTCTAGGGGTGAGATGAACTGAGGGTGGTTGTTACAGAGCCCCATGAGGAAACCTGATGCTGCTCTGAGTTCTCCCTCCTGGATGCTCTCCTGCCCAAACTGTCCCATTGTGTTCCTCACTGCATCTGAACCCCTTTTACCCTGAATAGAGTTGCCGCTTATCATAGACCTATGATTGTATTTAAACTCAATCCCAATTGTAACTCAATCTCCTTCTCTTTCTTTGTCTCTCTCTCTGCCACACGCCCACACACAGGCACATAATTATCAAGGCACAAGGCGAGATGCAGATGCAGACACAGGAGGCACAGGAGGCAGATGGTTGGAGTCTTACAATGTTTTTTAATCCAAAGGGGTAGGCAAGAGAATGGTCGTGGACAGGCAAAAGGTCAAAACCAAATCAGAGTCTCAGAGGTACAGAGTGGCAGACAGGCTCGTGGTCAAGGCAGGCAGAATGGTCAGGCAGGCGGGTACATAGTCCAGAAACAGGCAAGGGTCAAAACCGGGAGGACTAGAAAAAAGAGAATGCAAAAAGCAGGGGAACGGGAAAAAAACTCTGGTTGACTTGGAAACATACAAGACGAACTGGCACAGAGAGACAGGAAACAGGTGGAGACAATCACAAGGACAGGTGAAACAGATCAGGGCGTCACACATAATATTGTTTTTAAAATAGTATGATTATTTGGTTATATCTGTATTAACTCTTGTTTCTTCTGTTCTCAATTATGTTAATTTGTTGTTAATGTTACCAATTTTAAGAAATGTATTTTACGTACAAATGTATAGATTTTCTTACATTTAGATTTTAGGAAGCATTTCACTTAATACAGGACTGATGTAATATTTTACAGTAAAAAAAATAGTACTGTAAAAATATATTACAGCATCTCTGCTGTTAAGCAAAATTACAGTATTAAGCTGGCAACTCTGGTGCGAGTTTAATGCTGTAAATTTAAAGGGCAATGTTTTACACTGTATGTAAGAGTATATTTTAGGGAGATGAAACAGCTTGGTTTTGATACTTGTCATGGCAATCACAAGTCTGAATCAGTTTATTTGGGTTTGGTTGGAGTAGGTTTTCTGTACAGTTTCCTGTGGAGCTCCATAGCCTCCCTCCCTCTTTCTATCATCTTCTGAAGGTGAGCTGTCAGCACAAAACTCATTAACTATCACCCAGAACATCATAAAGTAGTTTGTTTATTATTTTATTAACCTTCTCACATCTGAGCCCCCTGCAGGCAGGCTTTTATCACACATCTAAAGACCCTGAAGATTAACCTGCATACACAATCAAAGTTAATAATAAACACTGCAAGAGTCGGGCCGCACTGCAGGACTGACCTTACCTGATGGTGGGTTCAAGGACAGCCAAGAAGGAGGAAAGAGTCAACCTGCAGGCTGCAGAGATGGATGGACCAGGGAGGGATCGAGAGAGAGGAGCAGCCATGCCAAACATGTGTTTGTTTTGCACCATTATACTGACCCAACAGAAAGAGAGAGAGAGAGATGGAGAATGGAGAAGGAGAGAGGGAGCATGATGAAAGAGAGATAAAGATAGAAGGAGACAGAAATATAGAAAAAATACACAGACAGAAGAAAATGGGGTAAAAATACTACAAATTATCCTTTTGTCTCAAGCCTTTCCTTGTCGGAAGTGATTTGGAGTCAAGGCTGAGCTAATAACAGATTTTGTCTTTAATTACAAGCAGTGTTTGAGGATACAGGGCTCATCTCGCTGGCTGTTTTGTCATATTCCATCAAACCCTGTCCTTTGTTCTGGAACAGAGACTAGTGCTGAAAACAGCTTTGGTTTGCCGAGTTGCAAGTTGTCTAGTTGCATGCACAATGCCAGAGACTCAGCACAAGGCCTGTCTCATCACTGCTTTCCTCCCCATTATGTAGAATTTAGGCTCAGGTACTGTATACATGACAGCCCTTTTATGTCCAGTTTGTTTTCACATTGACTCAAGCTTGATGAGGGTTTTTCTTTGTTATCCTTTACATGACAGAGACATCTTCATACACTCTATGTTCAAAGATGCTCTGAATGATGTGGATGATGACTTTGTGAAATTGTTTATCGGAATGGCATGTGTTTTGTTCTGATGTGCTACATTGAATATTGTTTTGGAGATTTGTTTACTGAAATCAATGGATTTCATTGTGTGAAGGCACATGATGGTACCTTTACCCTAACGTATAAGGAGCAGGTGTGCATGCGTGTTTAGTTGTGTGTGCACCCAGCCTGTTTGTGTGGTGTTCCCTAGACACCCTAAGTGTTTTTATCAACAAACACCTGTTTGTTCATTGTTAATTAATTGTTTAACATTGTTTCACTGTATTAAACACTATGCTCTTCTTAAAATTTGCCTGCTAGCTTGCTGGCATTAGTTAGCACTCCCCTAATCATTGTGCAGATGAATTATATGCATTGATGTAGCCAGCTGTTGTGGTAGTAGTACATTACAAATAAATAGCTAGTACAATAACCACATACAGAAGCTGGGAAAAACTGCAGAAGTTTTGGCAATTCTGATTGTAGTGTAGTAAAAGAAAATGATAGAAATATTGCTGTTTCACCATCTTACATGTAAAACAATATGTCATTACAATGTTATAACAACAAAATACCAAACAAATGCCTTCAAAATGTGCTGTATGAGCTGAAAAGGAGAGTTCGGGATTTTTATCAATGAAGCCCTATCTATTTCCCCAGAGTCAGATGAACTGTAGATAACATTTTTATGTCTCTGTGTTCAGTATGAAGGATGCTGGAGGTAGTTTCATGAGCCATTGCTAACTAGAGTTAGCACAATGATTGGAAGTCTACAGGAACAGCTAATAGTGACTGGAAGCTAGTATGCTAGCTGTTCCCATAGGCTTCTACTCATTGCGCTAACACTAGTTAGCAATTGCGCTGATGCTCTTTAGCAAGATCCTTCAAACTGTTACGTGTGCCTTGAATTCTAAATAAATCACTGACAGCATCACCAGCGAAGCACCCCCATACCATCACACCTCCTCCTCCGTACTACACGGTGGGAACCACACATGCTGAGATCATCCATTCACCTATTCTGCATCTCACAAAGACAATAAAGGATTTGTCTTTATTTAAAAAAAATATATATTTTCTACATTGTAGAATAATAGTGAAGACATCAAAACTATGAAATACCACATATGGAATCATGCAGCAACCAAAAAAGTGTTTAACAAATCAAAATACACTGCTCAAAAAAATAAAGAGAACACTCAAATAACACATCCTAGATCTGAATGAATGAAATATTCTTATTAAATACTTTTTTATTCACATAGTTGACTGTGCTGACAACAAAATCACACAAAACTTATCAATGGAAATCAAATTTATCAACCCATGGAGGTCTGGATTTGGAGTCACACTCAAAATAAAATTAAAGTGGAAAACCAAACTACAGGCTAATCCAACTTTGATGTAATGTCCTTAAAACAAGTCAAAATGAGGCTCAGTAGTGTGTGTGGCCTCCACGTGCCTCTATGACCTCCTTACAATGCCTGAGCATGCTCCTGATGAGGTGGCGGTTGGTCTCAAATAAAATAAAATCAAATTTATTTATATAGCCCTTCGTACATCAGCGGATATCTCAAAGTGCTGTACAGAAACCCAGCCTAAAACCCCAAACAGCAAGCAATGCAGGTGTAGAAGCACGGTGGCTAGGAAAAACTCCCTAGAAAGGCCAAAACCTAGGAGGAACCAGGCTATGTGGAGTGGCCAGTCCTCTTCTGGCTGTGCCGGGTGGAGATTATAACAGAACATGGCCAAGATGTTCAAATGTTCATAAATGACCAGCATGGTCAAATAATAATAAGGCAGAACAGTTGAAACTGGAGCAGGAGCACGGTCAGGTGGACTGGGGACAGCAAGGAGTCATCATGTCAGGTAGTCCTGGGGCATGGTCCTAGCGCTCAGGTCCTCCGAGAGAGAGAAAGAAAGAGAGAAGGAGAGAATTAGAGAACGCACACTTAGATTCACACAGGACACCGAATAGGACAGGAGAAGTACTCCAGATATAACAAACTGACCCTAGCCCCCCGACACATAAACTACTGCAGCATAAATACTGGAGGCTGAGACAGGAGGGGTCAGGAGACACTGTGGTCCCATCTGAGGACACCTCCGGACAGGGCCAAACAGGAAGAATATAGCCCACCCACTTTGCCAAAGCACAGTCCCCACACCACTAGAGGGATATTTTCAACCACCAACTTACCATCCTGAGACAAGGCTGAGTATAGCCCACAAAGATCTCCACCATGGCACAACCCAAGTGGGGTCGCCAACCCAGACAGGATGACCACATCAGTGAATAAACCCACTCAGGTGACGCACCCTTTCCAGGGACGGCATGAGAGAGCCCCAGTAAGCCAGTGACTCAGCCCCTGTAATAGGGTTAGAGGCAGAGAATCCCAGTGGAAAGAGGGGAACCGGCCAGGCAAAGACAGCAAGGGCGGTTCGTTGCTCCAGAGCCTTTCCGTTCACCTTCCCACTCCTGGGCCAGACTACAGTCAATCATATGACCCACTGAAGAGATGAGTCTTCAGTAAAGACTTAAAGGTTGAGACCGAGTTTGCGTCTCTGACATGGGTAGGCAGACCGTTCCATAAAAATTGAGCTCTAAGGCCTGCGTCTTGTGACCGTTGCGTACGTGTAGGTATGTACGGCAGGACCAAATCAGAGAGATAGGTAGGAGCAAGCCCATGTAATGCTTTGTAGGTTAGCAGTAAAACCTTGAAATCAGCCCTTGCTTTGACAGGAAGCCAGTGTAGGGAGGCTAGCACTGGAGTAATATGATCAAATTGTATGGTTCTAGTCAGGATTCTAGCAGCCGTATTTAGCACTAACTGAAGTTTATTTAGTTTCCCAAACCATCTCAATTGGGTTATGATTAGGTGATTGTGGAGGCCAGGTCATCGGATGAAACACTCCATCACTCTCATTCTTGGTCTAATAGCGTTTACAGAGCCTGGAGGTGTGCTGGGTCATTGTCCTGTTGAAAAACAAATGATAGTCCCATTAAGTGCATTAACCAGTTGGGATGGTATATCGCTGCAGAATGTAGTGGTAGCCATGCTGGTTACGTGTGCCTTGAATTCTAAATAAATCACTGACAGAATCACCAGCGAAGCACTCCCACACCATCACCCCTCCTCCTCCGTACTAAACGGTGGAAACCACACATGCAGAGATCATCCATTCACCTACTCTGCATCTCACAAAGACACGGCGGTTAGAACCAAAAATCTCACATTTGGACTCATCAGACCAAAGGACAGATTTCCACCGGTCTAATGTCCATAGCTCGTGTTTCTTGGCCCAAGCAAGTCTCTTCTTTTTATTGGTGTCCTTTAGTCGTGGTTTCTTTGCAGCAATTTGACCATGAAGGCCTGATTCACACAGTCTTCTCTGAACAGTTGATGGTGAGATGTGTCTGTTACTTGAACTCTGTGAAGCATTTATTTGGGCTGCAATTTCTGAGGCTGGTAACTCTAATGAACTTATCCTCTGGAGCAGGGTCTTCCTTTCCTGTGACGGTCCTCATGAGAGTCAGTTTCATCATAGCTCTTGATGGTTTTTGCGATTTCACTTTTAGAAACTGTCGAAGTTCTTAAAATGTTACGCATTGACTGACCTTCATGTCTTAAAGTAATGATGGACTGGCATTTCTCTTTGCTTATTTGAGCTGTTCTTGCCATAATATGGACTTGGTCTTTTACCAAATAGGGCAATCTTCAATATACCACCCTTACCTTGTCGCAACACAACTGATTGGCTCAAACACATTAAGAAGGAAAGAAATTCCACAAATTAACTTTTAACAAGGCACACCTGATAATTGAAAAGCATTCCAGATGACTACCTCATGAAGCTGGTTGAGAGAATTCCAAGAGTGTGCAAAGCTGTCATCAAGGCAAAGGGTGGCTCCTTTGAAGAATCCCAAATATATTTTGATTTGTTTAACACTTCTTTGGTTACTACATGATTCCATATGTGTTATTTCATAGTTTTGATGTCTTCACTATTATTCTATAATGCAAACAAACTTTTGACTACTGTACTTGCAGTCAGGGAAAACAACAATGATATTGTACTGCCTGCCATCAAACATAAACGACAATGTATGACTTGGTAGGCTTTCATTCACACTGAATGAGACTAGACGATTACAGAAGGATATCTGTGTCTCATGTGTCTCAACATCTTACAGAAAAGTAGAATGCAGAAGGTAGTATGGGAGACGGCTGTGTCAAAATATTTACAGTGTTGTCCCAGAGAGGGGCACTGGAGAGATGCATACAGCTCTGTGATTGGGATTATGCTTTTGCGGCATGCAAACACCCACAGCACAGTTCATGACAATATAGGCAGCATATCAATTATATGGGGATATCCACAAATACATTATTTTAACAAAATAAAAGAAGCCCAGTTGATTGTTATCCATAGTTTAGAAAAAGTAACAATAAGCAATACGTCTAAATCATTGATCTGACGGCCACATCACAGTTCCAGTGTGTTGGTTAATACCTATCACTGAGTGGCAAGGCGTCCATGCAAGGACTGGACTCATCAAAGTTAATGCCTCCATGAAATTCACAACCAGATGTCACAACCTTTCTATTTCCCAGCTTCGTAACAGACGTCTGTTGACTTCCTATGCATCTGGTTACTATTTTTATTCCTTGTTATCTGCAATCTTTCACATCTCTAGTGATTGGTTGACAGTAAACGCTTTTCAACGGTATCAAGTAATGCTTGTAATCAGGAGGAGTGGGTTCTTGTAATGCTACAAGGTGGGTTCCAGATTGGCTTGAATATCAAGTGGAGCAAAACATGCATGGCATGCTGTCCTTTGCATTCAGAGTACTGTAAATGACAACCGTTATTCAACAGTCTTCATGTCCAGTAATTTACTATCTCTGTAAACGTTTGGATTAATGCTTTGCCTAAACACCACATACAAAGGGAGTTAGGCTGGGATTCACTCTGATTGTGGGTTATAGGCATGGTAGCTTTTAAAGGATATTTCCGATTGAGCTGACATATGCAGCATTTACTGTGAATGTGATCTTCTCGAACATTGCCTTTAAAAGCTGCTATGCCTATAACCAGCAATCGGATTTAATACCGGATTTAGGTTTAGTAATAAAACATACAATTTGAAACTCATATAGAAATAACTGTATACAGTACTTATCAGCTATTACTTTCCATGCTGCTCAAAATGCAGCTCAAAACAGCCAAATTCATATTAATAGAATAACATATTAACCATCACAAGCACATCATTGTTGCCCAAAGTCTACATATCCGGTTTGCCAATAAAACAAGTATCTGATATGAATTTGATTATCTTTTTTTCAAAGTACTTATCTCTAGAGTGTTTTCTAAAGTTGTACGCATTTCTAACTACAGAAAAAAATTGCACTGATCATTGGGCTGAACAGCTTTGGTTGTGGCCTAGGGAATCATCCCCACTGTATTGTACATGCTAATTTTAAAACAAAATGCTGTGTCTATAAAGGTTACAAGCACACACTCTTCATGTAACCTACTGACATCTGAGTAAATCATTAAAGATAAATACTCTTCTGATTAATGTTGCCTTTGAAAATCTAATACCATGCCATTCCCCTCCATGAAAAAGGAGTCTTGTTGTTGAAGAATGATAAAACAAATCTCCCCCCCCCTACACACACACACTAATTCAAAAGCTATTGGTTTTACTTGTATTTGATGTGCCAACATCTATTATTCAACTTTAAAACTTTTCTCTTGCATTCATATTCTCAAAGTTGTTCATTACAAATATATTTTGTATCTTAATCTATTCCCTTGATATAATAAGATTAATCTTAAAACACCTCCCAAATACAGCAAGTTTACATTAAGTGTTGTTTAAACCGTATGTAACAAGGACTTAGGCCGGTATTCAGTCCAATCAGTGTTAGATCCATGTTATAGCGTGCTTGACATTTAAAGATAAATACATATGCAGAGTTTACCATGAATGCAACCTCCACAAATGAGGGAACATTGTCTTTAAAAGGTACAAAGCGTGATCAGATTGGATCCTGGCCTCAACCCCATACTGATCAAGGTAGCTGCTGCGTTGTTGAAAGGATAAACTGACCAATCATAGTCATCACCAAGCAGTGAAACAAAGCCTTCTTGTTGAACTCTTAGAATATGATGTGAGGAAAGTGATTATACTTTAGTTATTCTCCATTGATATTCAACTAAATCGTATTACACTTAAAATAAGTTGATTGTACTCCAAAATGACTGATAGCTGAGTTATAGGACTCAATTTAAAAAATGCATAATATTTAACTAGGCAAGTCAGTTAAGAACAAATTCTTATTTAAAATGTTGGCCTAACCCACAGCCAAACCCAGACGATACTGGGCCAATTGTGCACCACCCTATGGGACTCCCAATCACAACTGGATGTGATACAGGGACTGTAGTGATGACTCTGGCACTGAGATGCAGTGCGTTAGACCACTGCACCACTGTGGAATAGATAGGATTTAAAACTACTTGGCACCACACGTCCCGCTAGGGCACCTCCCCCCACTGCTCAACTGACACAGTAGCACACAGAACGCAAAAAAATATTCGTAGAAATATTTAACCTCCACACATTAACAAGTCCAATAGCTCAAATGAAAGATAAACACCTTGTTCATCTAGCCACCAAGTCAGATTTCTAAAATGTTTTACGGCGAAAACATAGCACATATTTATGTCAAACCACCACCAAAGATAGGCTAATTTACATAGCCATTTTGTAGAACAATAGATGCAATCACAAAAGCAGGATTAAAAGTAAAATAATTCACTAACCTTTTGAAAATCTTCATCAGATGACAGGAATAGGACATGTAATACAGTACATTTATGTTTATTTCAATAATATGCTAATTATATCCATAAATCACGGTTTACATAGAAGGTCATGGCTAAAAAATGCTACAACAATGCCTGGAGAAATTATGGTAACTCTGCCAGATAACAGAAATACACATCATAAACGTTGACTAAATATACATGTTCTACATATACTTAGAAAGATACACTTCTTCTTAATAAAACAGCTGTGTTACATTTATTTTTAACTTTACAGATTTCGTTCACTAGGCTATAATGTGAGTCGGCGCTCAGGAATTAGCATTTTGGCTCCTCTATCTCGGAGTCCACAGAAACCCAAATTTAACACATAAATGTTCCCTTACCTTTGCTGTTCTTCCATCAGAAGACCTGGAAGGGTTTATACTTACCAAAAACAGCTTTAGTTTTGAAGTCTGTGTCTTTCGGTTATCAAACACGACATATTTCGGTTGAAATGCAGCCAAAAAGTAAAGTTAGTTCGCACCAAAACGTCGAAATTACATATTATATGTCGACTAAACTTGTCAAACTTGGTTCAGAACACAGCGTTAGCATGCTATATAGCTTCACCGCAATTCTCAGGACAAAGAGAAACACACGCATCGTTTAATCAATCTTGAAAGAAAGACACCACAGGCGCAGAATGCGCGTGAGAGTAACCTGTTTTCTCGCGCGACCGAAAGGATTCGGCCCGTCATTAATCTCGTGAGCGCGATTCACACAATGAGAAGCCCCATTGAAAGCGGACACCGCGCTGAAGGCATAGGAACTGTTCCCAGGACTGTAGGTGCTTGGGAAGGGTGGGGGCGATGACGTCAAAGTTGGGCCAACTTTTTGGATGACAAGAGAGAGTTTGGGAGAATGAGTGCCCTGAGAGTTCTGCTTTACTTACAGACATAATTTAAACGGTTTTAGAAGCTTTAGATTGTTTTCTATTCAATAATATTTATTATATGCATATATTAGCAATTTTAAAAAAAAGTCAGTTTACTATGGGCACGCATTTCACCGACGGGGGCAGTATTCTGCCCTAGCCTTAACAGGTTTTAAAGCCACATTCACTGTTATCAACTGTGGTACTTCTGTAGTTGGGACAGACTATTTCTTCAGTCAGATGTTATAATAGTAAAACTTTGTTCCAGTAAATTAAGTGTCTGACTCATTCCAAGTTTGAATTTAATTAATTTCAGCACTTTTGCCTCATTCTCAACTTAGTACATGCATGGAATACTGAATAATTCTGAAAATGCTGCTCAAAGGTTAACTGAAATTCAGATTTTTCATGTCAAACCACTGATGAGTGATGAGAAATTTACATTCATATCTGCTTACCCTCGCACATTTCACAGGCCGGCACAGCATGACAAAGCATGGGAAAGTCCAGAGAAAATAATTCTGGCACCAGATGATGAATCTTCTCCGAGCAGTTGAGATTCAGCACATTATCGATCAACACTCTCCTGTGGGGGTCTTGAGTCATGCCGACCATGTGGACAGCCCGGGCTTGGCTGAACTTCAGAGACTGCCTGCCTTCAAGCATCTCACCAAAAATACTCAAAAAATTATGGTCCAAATAGGGCAAAATTAAATACAGTCATAAAAGGCAAGACATGCAACAGAAAGTGTTTGACAGTGTTGGGAGTGTTTTATGGACACTCATAATGGATTGAAATAAATAAGGTTCAGAGTTATAAAGAGGATAATGTATAGACACCTCTTCTCAGAATAAGCTATTTCTCAGAGCAAAGGTGCATACACTCTGAGAAAAAGGTTGCTGTTCCCATAGGAGAACTCATTTTGGTTCCAGGGAAAACCCTTTTTGGTTCCACGTAGAACATGTTTGGGTTCCATGTATAACCCTCCATGTATAACCCCCAAAAGGGTTAAACTTGGAACCAAAAAGGGTTCTTCAAATTGTTCTCCTTTGGGGACAGCCAAATAACCTTTTTAGGTTTTAGATAGAAAAAAATGTGCTAAGTGTGTAGATAATGATGTAATAGGGATGTTTCTGCCTGAATTATATATTACATTTTTAGACTGCTGAGCAAAGTAAAAATGTTAATTACGCTTTGTCTCACAGTTCATAGAGAATAAAGATCGTCATTTATCTTGGATGAGGCAAATTTTTGCAATTTTGTCACATTTCTTGTGTATCCTAGGCTCACATAAAAACCAAGCAGTGGTCTAATGAACCAGCACATAGGCATAATTAAAAGTGTTTCAGCCAATCATCCCACAGCTGGGTGAAAGCCAAAGGTTAGAGGTCATGTTGTTGCGCAATGATCTAATCCATGTGGTATGTTCAACATCGTACCATTTAATACATGTCAGAGAAACATCTCATTACCCTCTAGGTCATTAAAACAGAACCTACCAGGTTTATTTGGTCTTTCATGTTAAGTGATAGTACAAAAGGTTTGTATAATTGCAACAACAACAAAAAATGTCTAAATACTAATATAAAGTACCGGTAATCAAATTAGCGTTGTTTTAGATAAAGTTTAGTTGTGTACAAGTGTAATGTGACTGGTCCATAGCCTCGTTACTGGCTGACCTTGAGATCACGATGCAACAATGAACCAGCGTAATGACTGTGATTATATAAGGAAACTATTATTGCCAAAGTGCTAATGTGGCCATTAAGAGCTAACAATGCATGCCTATCCCTCCGATTCCAACCTACACAGTCATCAACAAGTCCTAGCTATATTACAAAAGTACGGCTAATTACTATACAGCAGAATCAATTACACCAACAGAATCAAGTACATCCAAGCCAGCCTTAATTGAATAAATTCTCATTTATGTCTTGGACTTCTCAAGGTGACAGAGCATGCTGTGGTGAAATTAAATATTTATTTAGGCGTGTCATTAAGTTGACAATATCATTTAGATCAGTTCATTAAACAAGATACACCAATGATGAGACAATTATGGTTGTTAAATAAATCAAGATGCAGAGAGGAGGGAGAAAAAACATCACTGCTTTGATGTCTTTTCAGACCATCATAGCTGTTACAGAGGTCATTGAACTCAGTCCCTTGGTGATCATTGAACAGTCATACTTAGACACGCCTGGAAATCAATGGCTTTCATTATTGTTATCTCTTATTCTTCAAACACTGCAATAATAGACCAGAGAGAATGTAGTACATGCTGTATTGATACAAGGTATTAAGAATAGTGTGTTACATTATACGCTCCAACGGTCACAATGTGAGCTATGGAAACACAGAGTTGAAGATTGCCTGAGGTTTCAGACATAAAGAAGAGAAGAGAGAGAGGAGGGAGAGAAGAGGGAGTGAAGAGAGGAGACCGTGAAAAGTGTTGTCCTCTCTGGTATGACCGCCATTATGTGTGAATGATTTGACAGGCATGTCATATAGATCTGCAGCAAATTCAACATTTTAAAAGGTAGTTCAAAATGACCAAGAGCTTTCACTCTGTTCTGCTGAACATCGAGAGTGCTCCATCTTTACAACAAATAGCCTAAGTGTACACATCTTACAAAAAACTTTGCACTCAGAGCCCCAGTCTTCCCATATATGGGTTGAAAACAGCATATTTTGCAATTGATAAGCGCCTAAATTGGAATGCAATGGCTGTACAGTAACATGCTAAGATCTCAAAATAGCCTAGAACATACCAATGATAAAATAATAAGCACACAACACAGGATATTTAAGGAAATATATTGATAATTTTACTCAAATAAAACTGTTGTAAAATAACTGTTGCAAGAATATGAGGAATAATTATAATGCAAATGTGTGAACTAATTATAAAACAGGGAGGTGTAGCCTACACACAACAACTGGCCCGACCAGACAGTTTTCCTCTAGTGATTTGCATTCCTCCATCACTACCAGTTTTGGGGAGTAACTGATTACATGTTACATGTAATCTGATTATAGAAAAACTGGTTGAGAGAATGTGAACTGTGTGCAAAGCTGTCATCAAGGCAAAGGGTGGGTACTTTGAACAATCTCAAATATAAATTATATATAGTCCATATATCCATATATGTAATTTCATAGTTTTGATGTCTTCACTATTATTCTACAATGTATAAAATAGTAAAAAAAATAAAGAAAAACCATTGAATGAGTAGGTGTCCAAATCTTTGACAGGTACTGTATATTTGACCACGTCCCCAAATATGCTAATACCATACTGTTCTTTTTTGAGAGTGTGTTAATACATGTTCCAAGCAATAGGTATGAACCTGGTGGTAATACAGAAACATTTACGCACTCAAGAGTTTGCGCGTTTATATCCCTGCAACATTCAAGTGTTTTTTATATCAAGTGTCCTTGAGAACTAACCGTTTTACGTTGGTGGTAATAATTATTTATTTGATTCTGGGCTGCTTCTAGCAAAGTGTAAGAATGTGTTCTTTCCAATAAATATATTTTATGCTATATTCTTTCGGCCAAACAATGCCCTGTCCTATCATCTGGTGGTGTAGCAGGAAATGTACAGTGCATTCGGAAAGTATCAGACCCCTTGACATTTTTTTTCTCCACATTATGTTATGTCACAGCCTAATTCTAAAACAGCTTACATTTTTTTCCCCTCATCAATCAACACACATTACCCCATAATGACAAAACAAAAACATTTATCTTAGAAAAAAAAGAAATATTACATTTACATATGTATTCAGACCATTTACTCAGTACTATGTTGAAACAGCTTTGGCAGCGATTACAGCCTTGAATATTCTTGGGTATGACGCTACGAGCTTGGCACACCTGTATTTGGGGAGTTTCTCTCATTCTTTTCTGCAGATCTTCGCTGCATAGCTATTTTCAGGTCTCTCCAGAGATGTTCGATAGGGTTCAAGTCTGGGGTCTGGCTGGGCCACTCAAAGACATTCAGAGACTTGTCCCAAAGCCACTCCTGCGTTGTCTTGGCTGTGTGCTTAGAGTCGTTGTCCTGTTGGAAGGTAAACCATCGCCTCAGTCTGAGGTCCTGAGTGCTCTGGAGCAGGTTTTCATCAAGGATCTCTCTGTACTTTGCTCCATTCATCTTTCCCTCGATCCTGACTAGTCCCCCCGTCCCTGCCACTGAAAAACATAGCTATAGCATGATGCTGCCAACACCACCGTTTCTTCCAGGCGTGAAGCTTTGGCATTCAGGCCGAAGAGTTCAATCTTGGTTTCATCAGACAAGAGAATCTTGTTGCCCATGGTCTGAGAGTCCTTTAGGTGCCTTTTGGCAAACTCCAACCGGGCGGTCATGTGCCTTTTACTGTGGAATGGCTTCCATCTGGCCATTCTACCATAAAGGCCTGACTGGTGGAGTGCTGCAAAGATGGTTGTCCTGCTGGAAGGTTCTCCCATCTCCACAGAGAAACTCTGGAGCTCTGTCAGAGTGACCATTGGGTTCTTGGTCACCTCCCTGACCAAGACCCTTTCCCCCAATTGCTCAGTTTGGCTGGGCGACCAGCTCTAGGAAGAGTCTTGTTGGTCTCAAACTTCTTCCATTTAACAATGGAGGCCTCTGTGTTCTTGGGGACCTTCAATGCTGCAGAAATGTTTTGTTACCCTTCCCCAGATCTGTGCCTCGACACAATCCTGTCTCGGTGCTCTACGGACAATTCCTTCGATCTCATAGCTTGGTTTTGTTCAGACATGCACAATCAACTTTTGAATTTTCCACAGGTAGACTCCAATCAAGTTGTAGAAACATCCCAAGGATGATCAATGGAAACATGATGCAACTGAGCTCGATTTCAAGTCTCATAGCAAAGGGTATGACTACTTATGTAAATAATGTTTTTCTGTTTTTATTTTTAATACATTTGTAGAAAAATAGACATATTTTAGCTTTGTCATTATGGGGTATAGTGTGTAGATTGATGAGGAAAAACCTTTTTTTAATACATTTTAGAATAAGGCAGTAACGTAACAAAATGATTTCCGCATGCATTGTAGGAGGATCTTTCAAGTTTCTTGGAACCAAGAGGTTTATAGTTGAAATCTCAGTTAACGCTGAGACCCAAGTGTGGACACTTATTTTTACATGATTTGAAATGAGAATACAGCAGCATACTGTCATTTTATAGAAATAACACCTTCATGGTGTATACACTTCAGACAAATTGCAAAAATGTATTCTTGTTAATATACTCTATGTATAGCAAATCTGGGTTAAATCCACAGACATTGTGGCGCAGAATAAACTTCAAGTACCTAGCAACGAAGAGGTTATACATTTAAATCCCAAGTGAGGTTGAGTCCCAAGCAATCCAGGGGACCATGACACAACGCTCTAAAACAGTTCTTGGAGACCATTACTGTTTATAACCCATAAGAGTGTAAGCTGGGGGGGGGGGTTATACTAAGATATATGGAATTGTTTTAAGATTTATTTATGTTCTACCATGTTCTACCAACTGAGCCACACAATACCAACTGAGCTGATATGACCACTCTGTGTAAAGGCGAGACTCTCACGAACATGTACAGTACATGTTGGTTGTTTTACCCACAGCCCTCACTTGTCTGAAGGTCAAGTGGGGCAAAAAAGTATTTAGTCAGCCACCAATTGTGCAAGTTCTCCCACTTAAAAAGATGAGAGAGGCCTGTAATTTTCATCATAGGTACACTTCAACTATGACAGACAAAATGAGAAAAACAATTCCAGAAAATCACATTGTAGGATTTTTATGGAATTTATTTGCAAATTATGGTGGAAAATAAGTATTTGATCACCTACAAACAAGCAAGATTTCTGGCTCTCACAGACATGTAACTTCTTCTTTAAGAGGCTCCTCTGTCCTCCACTCGTTACCTGTATTAATGGCACCTGTTTGAACTTGTTATCAGTATAAAAGACACCTGTCCACAACCTCAAACAGTCACACTCCAAACTCCACTATGGTCAAGACCAAAGAGCTGTCAAAGAACACCAGAAACAAAATTGTAGACCTGACCACGTTTGGATGTAAAGCATGCCCAGTTGCTGATATATGCATACTATTAGTAGATTTGGATGGAAAACACTCTGAAGTTTCTAAAACTGTTTGAATGATGTCTGTGAGTATAACATAACTCATATGGCAGGCAAAAACCAGAGACAAATCCAACCAGTAAGTGGGAATTCTGAGGTTTGTAGTTATTCAACTATTTCTTTCAAATATACAGTGTCTATGGGGTCAAATTGCACTTCCTAAGGCTTCCACCAGATGCCAACCGTCTTTAGAACGTTGTTTGATGCTTCTACTGTGAAGGAGGGGGGAATGGGAGCTGAATGAGTCAGTGGTCTGTCAGAGTGCCACGAGCTGGTCACGCGCGTTCACATGAGAGTTAGCTTGCGTTCCATTGCAATTCTACAGACAAAGGAATTCTCCGGTTGGAACATTATTGAAGATTTATGACAAAAACATCCTAAAGATTGATTCTATTCATCGTTTGACATGTTTCTAGGAACTGTAATATTACTTTTCTTCTGAACTTCACCTGGACCTGCCCGTGCGTCGTGCATTTGGATTTGTGAACTGAACGCGCTAACAAAAGGAGGTATTTGGACGTAATGATGGACTTTATCGAATAAATCAAACATTTATTGTGGAAATGGGATTCCTGGGAGTGCATTCTGATGAAGATCATCAAATATTTACAACGCAATTTCTGACTTCTGTTGACTCCAACATGGCGGATATCTGTATGGCTTGGTTTGTTGTCTGAGCGCCGTACTCAGATTATGGTCTGCTTTTTCCATAAAGTTTTTAAAAAATTCTGACACAGCGGTTGCATTAAGGAGAAGTATATCTCTAATTCTGTGCATAACACTTGTATCTTATATTAAAGTTTATGAAGACTATTTCTGTAAATTAATGTGGCTCTCTGCAAAATCACCGGATGTTTTGGAAGCAAAACATTACTGAACGTAACGTGCCAATGTAAACTGAGATTTTACGATATAAATATGCACTTTATCGAACAAAACATACATGTATTGAAGTCCTATGAGTGTCATCTGATGAAGAGCATCATTACAACACAGTCTCAATTAATCAATCAGTTTTGTTCACTTTTGATTGACTATTAAATCAACCAAATTGAATGATTGTTGTGTGTACTTGATTACACAACACATCATAATTAGAACTGTCTAATTATGATGTCATGGTCAATTATTTAGAGGAATACCACAATGTATGAACAATGATATACTCAAGGTAATGGTGTTACAAAGATAGCTTGTAGGTAACATTGCTATTTGATGTTATCAGGGGAGTGTAGCTCTCCATGTTTGGGGTGTATAATGAAGAGTAGAATGGACAGTAGTCTCCAAAGACTGCCTTTAGGTCATAGAGAATTTTAATCTAAAACGCTCATCCAGAGGCAGCGCTCCTAGTGGCTGGGAACTTTAATGCAGGGAAACTTAAATCCGTTTGACCTAATTTCTGCCAGCATGTTAAATGTGCACCCAGAGGGAAAACAACTCTAGACCATCTTTACTCAACACAGAGAGACACATGCAAAGCTCTCGCTTGCCCTCCATTTGGCAAATCTGACCATAATTCTATCCTCCTGATTCCTGCTTACAAGCACAAATTAAAGCAGGAAGCACCAGTGATGCGGCAATAAAAAAGTGGTCAGATGAAGCAGATGCTAACAAATACAATACATGTGACAAATACAATTTGATGTGATTTGATTTAGTGATGCGTTTATATCTGAGCAGAATCCTACTTCCTCTTAATGGGCAATCTTATGCCAGAGGACGATTACTTTATTTCAGGAGATAAAAATACTTTTCTCTGACATCTAAGCTCTTCATCTCTTGGTCACAGAAGTAGGATGATTGGCATACAACGTACATTATATCAATTTACATTTCAGCCACACACAGCACCTCACTGACTGCTTAGTAAGTAGCATCCTGTTTTTAAGCCCACTAGAACTTTACAGTCAATGCAATGAATTTTGATGTCAGTGAAAAGGCTTTCTGGTAACATGATTGTAATATTTATATTAAGCAACCCACTCCCACCAACACCCATTGTCTACACAGTGAGTAACATTTCAGAGTAAAGTTTAAAGTTCCTCTGCACTCACGCTGGATAATTAGAACTGCGGGAAGTGCTAGCTAATGCGACAAGTACCTTAGCCAATAGCTTGATTAGCAGAGAAAGGTTCAGAGAGGCCATCGCTGTGAACTGCTCCAGTTCGCTATTCATTAACTACTTTGATCCCAGGAACTGGACCCAAGCTTATTAAAATTACCACATCGAATTGAAAAGTAAATGTATGACCATATTTCTACTATAGGTCTGCTTTTTAAAGGTCTTAAAATGGACACATCCTGTCCTTGGAATCAAGGACTTATTTATTCAAGTTTGGAAAAGAGGATTGTGAGCTATTTGCATAACAGCAACATCCAAAGGTAAAATAATATGATGATATGTTGTGAGCTTGATGATCAGTTTATTATAGCACACTACGGTTTATTTCAGGTGACAGGTTCAGCACACATCACTGCATTATTTATCAGATTTTTTATTTATCTTTGAAGACACGTAGGTCGATTCATTTGCTCTCTTTTTATTTATAAACCTCCCTTACAAAAATTTACACTGTACCTAACATCATTATTAACCTTTAGACGTACGAGTTACCATACCGGTCTCAGGGATGGCTAACTCTGGAGACACCTTCGGTCTTCACAAAGTTAGGTAAATCTTATTTTCGTTTCTTTGCACTCCATGTGTGGAAACTTCTACAGAGTTCCCTGCAACTAGTTGTATTGGTGCCTCTCGGGCAGTTCAAATGGTTTATTGGGGAGCTATTTGCTGAGGAATGTGATTGTTTCTCTTGATTGTGTTTTTGTGTATTTGTATTATGTTGTATTTTTTTATTGTGTATATGCAGCACTCCCTTGTAAAATATACATTGTTCTTAATGGGACACACTACTAAAATAAAGGTGAAATAAAAAACAAAGTCTGTGAACTCTACTGTACATAAATTAAAAGTATTCTTCAAGTATATACTGTATATTTACGTTTGAAGATGTATATATTGGATTTGAGAGAAAGTGGCTCCCCATCATACACATCTCACCTCAAAGGCCCCATTAGCACAGTGAGAAACACATTAGCGTTATTTCACTTTATTCCTCTTCATATCCTCACTGTCCAAATGGAGTCCTGGCAGAAGATAGGCTGTGAACTTGTTAGCGTTATTTCACTTTATTCCTCTTCATATCCTCACTGTCCAAATGGAGTCCTGGCAGAAGATAGGCTGTGAACTTGTTAGCAGGCTTTAGGTCAGCAAAATACATTCTCACCTCTCATCACCAAGTCTGGGTCCTTTTGGGGGAGTGTATTATATTATACTGCTGAAAGAACTCAAGTCTTTGCCACTAAATGAAGATAGCTCAGCTCTTTGCATGCAAACTTTCAAACACATTACTCTGTCCCAATACAAGAAGATGAATCATTGTCAATTACATCCTCCGATGTGTTTCTATCAGTGTTCATTGTGTGCAACCTTAACATCGGGCTTCACTGCATGGGTCCATCAAAGTGAGCAGCGAGCTGCATCTCCCTGCTGTAGGAGCAGGAGACATGCCTTGCGGGACGCTCCCACTTCTACCTCCTCCCCCTGAATGCAATGTGACGGCCGCAGGTTCAATCACAAGTTAGTGAATGCTCGCAAAGTCAGAACAGAGAGAGTTGTCTGGTATGTGGTAAAGCATATGGATGTGCTGCGGGTACTTCAGAGGCATCCAGACAGAAGATTGGGGAAAGAGATTATCCGCTGAAAAACAACAGGCAAAAGATGACATTCTGTTGCCAAGGCTTTGGAAGAACCCTGGTGTGACTTATTTTGATTGGAATAAAGCACTATTCTTAGTCAAAATGATATGCATTGAATCATATAATATTCCTCCGGCACAGTTCCAGTTCCAGTTATGAATGTGATTCCTTGGCAGGCACTTGGCAGGCCACTTGGCAGGTGGATCCATTCCTAAGGTTTAATGTTCTAACATAATGGCCCATTAGAGCCTGTTTTACATTCCAGACACTCTTCCACCACAGCCACCACAGCCAGTTTCTTTTGAATATGTATCACGTCACACAATAAACACAACCCAGTTAGCGCATGATGTTTGAGAACCATGCAGTACCAGTCAAAAGTTTGGACAGACCTACTCATTCCAGGGTTTTACTTTATTTTTACAATGTTGAAAAATAGTGAAGAGATCAACACTTTAGACTTATTTCTTATTGTTACTTTTCCTAAACTATGGATGACAGTCAACTGGGCTTCTTTTATTTTGTTAAAATAATATATCTGTGGATATCCCCATATAATTGATATGCTGCCTATATTGTCGTAAACTGTGCTGTGTGTGTTTGCATGCTGCAAAAGCATAATCCCAATCACAGAGCTGTATGCATCGCTCCAGTGCCCCTCTCTGGGACAACACTGTAAATATTTTGACACAGCCGTCTCCCATACTACATTCTGTATTCTATGTTTCTGTAAGATGGAGAGACACATGAGACAGAGACACAAATATCCTTCTGTAAATGTCTAATCTCATTCTGCGTGAATGAAAGCCTACCAAGTTCAATATTATAGTTTATGTTTGATGGCAGTACAATATCATTGTTTTTCCCAGACTGCAAGTACAGTACCAGTCAAAAGTTTGGACACACCTACTCATTCCAAGGTTTTTATTTTTCAAAACTATGAAATAACACATATGGAATCATGTAGTAAGTAAAAAAGTGTTAAACAAATGTATATTTTCTGTTTGAGATTCTTCAAAGTAGCCACCCTTTGCCTTGATGACAGCTTTCCACAATCGTGGCAATCTCTCAACCAGCTTCATGAGGTAGTCACTTGGAATGCATTTCAATTAACAGGTGTGTTAATTGTTACTGCGTTTGAGCCAATCAGTTGTGTTGTGACAAGGTAGTTGTGGTAAATAAATGCTTCACAGAGTTCAAGTAACAGACACATCTCAACATCAACTGTTCAGTGGAGACCGTGTGAACCAGGCCTTCATGGTTGAATTGCTGCAAAGAAACGACAACTAAAGGATACCAATAACAAGAAGAGACTTGCTTGGGCCAAGAACCATGAGCAATGGACATTAGACCGGTGGAATGTCTTTGTGAGATGCAGAGAAGGTGAACGGATGATCTCCGCATCTGTGGTGCCCACCTTGAAGAATGGAGGAAGGGGTGTGATGGTGTGGGGGTGCTTTGCTGGTGACACTGTTGGTGATGTATTTAGATTTCAAGGCACACTTAACCATCATGGCTACCACTGCATTCTGCAGTGATACACCATCCCATCTGCTTGGCGCTTAGCGGGACGATCATTTGTTTTTCGACATCAGATGACCTGGCCTCCACAATCACTCGGCCTCAACCCAATTGAGATGGTTTGGGAAAAGCAGCCAACCAGTGCTCAGCATACATTATCAAAGGTGCTTCAAAGTACTGAGTAAATGGTCTGAATACTTATAGTATATCACTGTGATATTTCATTTTTGTATTTGTTATAAATTTGCGACAATTTCTAAAAACCAGTTTTTCTTTGTCATTATGGGGTATTGTGTGTAGATTGATGAGGGGGGAAAAAAATTAATCAATTTTAGAATAAGGTTGTAATGTAACAAACTTTGGAAAAAGTGAAGGGGTCTGAATACTTTCTGAATGCACCGTATGTATAGGGGTAAGGTGACTAGGCATCAGGATATATGATGAACAGAGTAGCAGCAGATTATATGATGATTGTATGTGAGTGGGTGTGCATGTGTGTAGAGTCAATATAAATGTATGTGCATATTATGTGTGTGTGAGCAAATGATGGAGTGAGTGTTTGAGTGAGTTGGAGTGTCAGTATGTGTGAATGTGTAGGGCCCTGTGAGTGTACATAGAGACAGTGAAGTACAAAAAATACAAGGGTTAACTAAGATAGTCCGTGTAGCCAATTATTTTTTGACACATTTTGCAAAATTATGTAAAGGTTCAAAAAATTTGAATTGTACACATTAACATCAATATGCTATCATTTCCGTTCTCAGAACAAAAAAAACATTCCATAAAAAACAAAAACATTTTTATCATTTTCTGAGAACATTCTAAGAATTTTATTTAAGAACATAGACATTGTTCTCAGCATCAACAAAAGTCGCAGCCAACACACCTGATGACACTTGTATAAAAATAAAAATCTTTTGATTTGATTTGATTTAAATGTTTTCAGTTGTGTTAGCTGCGCCCACTAATTGCCCACATCTGATCTTAATGAGAGCTTGTTTCCTTTGCAATAGGTTCTGTTTTATTAGACTAAAATTAACAGCTTTGTATACGTAAAAAACATGGCATACTAGCTTCATCCTGGTGGCGCAGTGGGCTAATTCCATGGATAGAGAACAGAAAATCATAGGTCCTCACTGATGTCTTTTCTCAAAAGGAATTTGTTCACATGATTAATACCTAAGGAAAATAATTGACATGTGTCCTATAGTATCTGTGCTTGTAGTATAATGAAGTTAACCCAAAATAAGCTAGACATGTTATTAAAAGTCTCATTAAAACTTTAATTGGAAGTTATTCAAAAACGTCAAAATAATCTATAATTTTCATTCTTAGACCATTAATAAAACCTCCCAGGAAACCTGAGTAAAATGTTCTCAGAACCTCTCAGCAACCTAAAAATAAATGTTCCCATAACGTTTAAAAAAGGTTGTTTTACTGGTCAGTAAACTTATTGCATCATTTCCACAACCAATGTCAACAAAAAATCTACGTTCCCACAACTTCCACGGAACCAAATGGGCTAGCTGGGTATCCTTTCATAATGAGCTGTTTTTCCTTCTACCTCGCTTTCAAATGTGATAAGCTACAGCAATTAATTCCCCCTACATGGTGTTTATGGGTAGATAAGACTACAGTAGCCATCATTTGTCATCTGTGGTCCCGTCAGTGCCCCCAGATATAGGTTCCTGGTACATTTCAGACTTCCGGCGCCAACAGTTATGGCCGCCTCGCTTCGCGTTCCTAGGAAACAATCCAGTATTTTGTTTTTGTACGTGTTATTTCTTACATTGATACCCCAGGTAATCTTAGGTTTCATTACATACAGTCGGATGAAACTACTGAATATAACTCACCATCATTACGACCAGGAATATGACTTTCCTGAAGCGGATCCTGTGTTCTGCCTTCCACCCAGGACAATGGATCGGATACCAGCAGGCGACCCAAAACAACGATGTCGTAAAAGGGGCAAACGAAGCGGTCTTCTGGCCAGGCTCCGGAGACAGGCACATCGCGCACCACTCCCTAGCATACTACTCGCCAATGTCCAGTCCCTTGACAACAAGGTTGATGAAATCCGAGCAAGGGTAGCCTTTCAGAGAGACATCAGAGACTGTAACGTTCTTTGCTTCATGGAAACATGGCTCACTAGAGAGACTCAATCGGATTCGGTGCAGCCAGCTGGTTTCTTCACGCATCGCGCCGACAGAAACAAGCATCTTTCTGGTAAGAAGAGGGGCAGGGGGGGTATGCCTTATGATTAATGAGACGTGGTGTGATCATAACAACATACAGGAACTCAAGTCCTTCTGTTCACCTGACTTAGAATTCCTCACAATCAAATGTCAACCGCATTACCTACCAAGGGAATTCTCTTCGATTATAATCACAGCCGTATATATTCCCCCCCAAGCAGACACATCGATGGCCCTGAACAAACTTTCTTTGACTCTATGTAAACTGGAAACCACATATCATAAGGCTGCATTCATTGTAGCTGGGCATTTTAACAAGGCTAATCTGAAAACAAGACTCCCTAAATTCTATCAGCATATCGATTGCGCAACCAGGGCTGGTAAAACCCTTGATCATTGTTATTCTAACTTCCGTGATGCATATAAGGCCCTCCCCCGCCCTCCTTTCGGAAAAGCTGACCACGACCCCATTTTGTTGCTTCCAGCCTACAGAGAGAGACTAAAACAAGAAGCTCCCGCGCTCAGGTCTGTTCAACGCTGGTCCGACCAATCTGATTCCATGCTTCAAGACTGCTAGTCTAAATGCGGAACTGATGGCCTCTCCTTCACTGCAGCAGACGTGAGTAAAACATTTAAACGTGTTAACCCTCGCAAGGCTGCAGGCCAAGACGGCATCCCCAGCCGCGTCCTCAGAGCTTGCGAAGACCAGCTGGCAGGTGTGTTTACAGACATATTCAATCAATCCTTATCTCAGTCTGCTGTTCCCACATGCTTCAAGAGGGCCACCATTGTTCCTGTTCACAAGAAATCTAAGGTAACTGAGCTAAACCACTATTGCCCCGTAGCACTTACTTCCGTCATCATGGAGTGCTTTGAGAGACTAGTCAAGGACCATATCACCTCCACCCTACCTGACACCCTAGACACACTCCAATATGCTTACCGCCTCAATAGGTCCACAGATGACGCAATTGCAACCACACTGCACACTGCTCTAACCCATCTGGAAAAAAGGAATACCTATGTGAGAATGCTGTTCATCGACTACAGCTCAGCATTTAACACCATAGTACCCTCCAAACTCGTCAATAAGCTCGAGACCCCACCCTGTGCAACTGGGTACTGGACTTCCTGATGGGCCACCCTCAGGTGGTGAGGGTACAGTGGTAGGCCTGATTACCAACAGGGACGAAACGGCCTACAGGGAGGAGGTGAGGGCCCTCGGAGTGTGGTGTCAGGAAAATAGCCTCACACTTGTTACGCACGCCTCTATGAAGAGGGAACGCAACACCCTGCTACAACTAAACTCTCCGTGAAGCGAAAAAGGTATGGACTGTAGGTGCGAGTAAGGATGACAACATGCAGAATGTGGTACCGTTTACAAGGACTTTATTCCTTTACACGGTAATATGGGGAAAAGGGGCTGGACGGAACCAAAGCAAAGAAAGCAAAGCCCCCTCTCCTAACTTACCTGCCTACCCACTACTTACCTAATTTAGCACCACCTGGTGCCCTAACCAAAATACAAGGGGTGGTCCGCCCAGGTCTTACCTAGTGTGCCTAGACAGCGAATATGCTACGGGTATATGTATGCCCGCGGGCCTCTTGCCTAAACACTCCCAAGGTGCCTTCCCCTTCCCCCCTGGGAACAAATGAAACAGAATATTAAACAATTTCACAAACAAACTAAGAAACAAAGGACGTCAAATAAGCTCTATCTGAGCAACAAACTCACAGAACATACCACTTTCCAGCAATGTACCTCCAGCAAAATCTCTACCAAATCTCTACCAAATCTCTACCAAATCTCTACCAAATCTCTCTAGCAAAATCTCTCTCCAAAAAGATCTCCCTCCTGAACAGAACACTGGCTTTTATATAGCTTCAGAAGGAATGGGTAAGTGTAGACAGCTGCGTCTTGACGAGGGGGCGGGGTCAGCTCTCCAATTAGCCCTGGAGTCGACCAATCAGCTGCTTGAGGGATTTCAGGAAGCCATTTCCTGAAATAAACACATGTAAATACACAAACTACAACACATAATCTGGGGAACGTAACAACACTCAACTTCAACAAAACAAAGAAGATTATTGTCGACTTCAGGAAACAGCAGAGGGACAGCAGAGGGAGTGCCCCCCTATCCACATCGACGGGACAGTAGTGGAGAGAGTAGTAAGTTTTAAGTTCCTCGGCGTACACATCACGGGCAAACTGAATTGGTCCACCCACACAGACAGCGTTGTGAAGAAGGCGCAGCAGCGCCTCTTCAACCTCAGGAGGCTGAAGAAATTTGGCTTGTCACCAAAAGCACTCACAAACTTCTACAGATGCACAATCGAGAGCATCCTGTCGGGCTGTATCACCACTTGGTACGGCAACTGTTCCGCCCACAACCGTAAGACTCTCCAGAGGATAGTGAGGTCTGCACAACGCATCACCGGGGGCAAACTACCTGCCCTCCAGGACAGTGAGGGGGATTTTTTTAATATTTTTACGTTACCACACTCTTTAAGAAAATACTGTACTTTTTACTCCGTACCTTCACCTTGATACCCAAAGTACTTGTTACATTTTGAATGCTTAGCAGGACAGGAAAATGATCCAATTCACACAATTATCAACAGAACATCCCTGCTCATACCTACTGCCTCTGATCTGGTGGACTCACGAAACACACAGGCTTCGTTTATAAATAATGTCTGAATGTTGGAGTGCGCCCCTGGCTATCCGTAAATTTTAAAAACAAGAAAATGTTGCCATCTGGTTTGCTTAATTAATATGAGGAATTTGAAATGATTTATACTTTTACTTTTGATACTTAAGTATATTATATACCAACTACTTTTAGACTTTTACTCAAATAGAATTTTACTGGGTGACTTTTACTTTTACTTGAGTCATTTTCTATTAAGGTATCTTTACTTTTACTCAACTATGAAATTTGGTTACTTTTTCCACCACTGGTGAAAATCAATCAGATCCCACTAGGCATTCTCATTTAGAATTTATGATGAATGAATCTGAGGCACAACATTCCATAGCTTCTAGGATAAAGTTGTTGCATTTATCCTCTGATTTCAAATACATTGCTTGGGTCATCTGTGATGTCTTTTAATATTAATCTGCTTTAATTTCCATGAAAACAAAGAATGCAATAAGCCTCTTTTCTATGGTCCAATTTCTGTGTGAGAGCTAAATTAGCAGTATTTTACAAGAACAGTCTAAATTGAATCAGCTTAAGGGGACACTAAGACAAGTAGCTATGATTACTAAGGGGAGAACTAATCCAGTGTCAACATAATCAAAGCACGCTTGAGTATAAGATTTGAGCCAAATAGAGAACTTCCTCACTACAAAAACTTTAGTTCAAGTTTATAGCTGGCTAAATATTGGCATCAACTATTTTCACGTCAATAAAATGTCTGTTGAAACCTTTAGGGGGGCTGTTGTACAGAGAACACCCACTGGGCACAAAACTGGTTGAATTAATGTTGTTTCAACATAATTTGTCAACCTGTTGTGCTGTGGAATCTACATGGAAATATATTGGATGCACACAAACATGAACAATATCACACCCCCATTAACAGCACCCGCGTCACTCTCAGCCATATGGCCTCAAACTGCACCATTTTGTTTCTCTCCGTCATCCCCATGCACTTTCAACATTTAGAGAATAAAGCATTTTACCTTTCCATTTTGTTAACAAGGGAGGATTGGTTGATATCCAGTTTAAGTATACGTTTTTTCAATATGATTGACGATACCCATAGGGTATCTCACTTCACCCTCATATGCTATGTCTTGAAATATGCAGACAGGTGGATTAAAAGTAAATTCACAATGTAATTCTTCTGCCAGGAAACTTTCCAACTCTGCACATAACTTTTGGACTTTAGAGCATTCCCAGAATGCATGGCTCTGCCATTGTGCTGTAGAATTTGTGAATTTTGTCACTTGTGTAGTAATACATTCTATACATTAGTTATACTGAATTAAGTGTACATTTTTGTTAACTGTAATTTCTTTACTTATGTTCCAACATTCCATCCATCTTGTGGCATTATCAGTTCTTTTAAAGTCTTTGTTCCAATAATTTCATATTTTTTCAAAGAGATTATCAGTTGGATAGGCTCTTTTCAAGGTTTTCTAACCTATCAAATAGAATTTCCTCAAGATTTCCCTGATGCCCAAAATATTTCAAATCAAAGTGTTGTGATAGAAAACTTTTAAGTTCAATGTATTTTAAAATATCCACTAATTACTTTTTAATTCTATCATGGAAATAAATGTAGTTCCTACTACCAATTGTAGTAATTCTGCACAGGGACACTCGAAGTCAATCTTAAATTAATCATTGTTCATTTTCAGTGCCTCCTTTAGACTAGTGTCTATTCATAAAGGGTTTCGATATTTACACTAGTTGTTCTATTTAATAGCACTTTCTCCTTTCATATCTCCATACAGAATCCCTTCATAATGATATGGCTACCTGGCTACTCCTACCCCGGACAACAGCACTGCACCCCCAACAGCAACTCGCCCAAGCCTTCCCCATTTCTCCTTCTCCCAAATCCATTCAGCTGATGTTCTGAAAGAGCTGCAAAATCTGGACCCCTACAAATCAGCCAGGCTAGACAATCTGGACCCTTTCTTTCTAAAAATTATCTGCCGAAATTGTTGCCACCCCTATTACTAGCCTGTTCAACCTCTCTTTCGTGTCGTCTGAGATTCCCAAAGATTGGAAAGCAGCTACGGTCATCCCCCTCTTCAAAGGGGGGGACACTCTTGACCCAAACTGTTACAGACCTATATCTATCCTACCGTGCCTTTCTAAGGTCTTCGAAAGCCAAGTCAACAAACGGATTACCGACCATTTCGAATCTCACCATACCTTCTCTGCTATGCAATCTGGTTTCAGAGCTGGTCATGGGTGCACCTCAGCCACGCTCAAGGTCCTAAACGATATCTTAACCGCCATCGATAAGAAACATTACTGTGCAGCCGTATTCATTGATCTGGCCAAGGCTTTCGACTCTGTCAATCACCACATCCTCGTCGGCAGACTCGACAGCCTTGGTTTCTCAAATGATTCCCTCGCCTGGTTCACCAACTACTTCTCTGATAGAGTTCAGTGTGTCAAATCGGAGGGTCTGCTGTCCGGACCTCTGGCAGTCTCTATGGGGGTGCCACAGGGTTCAATTCTTGGACCGACTCTCTTCTCTGTATACATCAATGAGGTCGCTCTTGCTGCTGGTGAGTCCCTGATCCACCTCTACGCAGACGACACCATTCTGTATACTTCCGGCCCTTCTTTGGACACTGTGTTAACAACCCTCCAGGCAAGCTTCAATGCCATACAACCCTCCTTCCGTGGCCTCCAATTGCTCTTAAATACAAGTCAAACTAAATGCAGGCTCTTCAACCGATCGCTACCTGCACCTACCCTCCTGTCCAACATCACTACTCTGGACGGCCCTGACTTAGAATACGTGGACAACTACAAATACTTAGGTGTCTGGTTAGACTGTAAACTCTCCTTCCAGACCCATATCAAACATCTTCAATCCAAAGTTAAATCTAGAATTGGCTTCCTATTTCGCAACAAAGCATCCTTCACTCATGCTGCCAAACATACCCTTGTAAAACTGACCATCCTACCAATCCTCGACTTTGGCGATGTCATTTACAAAATAGCCTCCAATACCCTACTCAACAAATTGGATGCAGTCTATCACAGTGCAATCCGTTTTATCACCCAAGCCCCATATACTACCCACCATTGCGACCTGTACGCTCTCGTTGGCTGGCCCTCGCTTCATACTCGTCGCCAAACCCACTGGCTCCATGTCATCTACAAGACCCTGCTAGGTAAAGTCCCCCCTTATCTCAGCTCGCTGGTCAACATAGCATCTCCCACCTGTAGCACACGCTCCAGCAGGTATATCTCTCTAGTCACCCCCAAAACCAATTCTTTCTTTGGCCGCCTCTCATTCCAGTTCTCTGCTGCCAATGACTGGAACGAACTACAAAAATATCTGAAACTGGAAACACTTATCTCCCTCACTAGCTTTAAGCACCAACTGTCAGAGCAGCTCACAGATTACTGCACCTGTACATAGCCCACCTATAATTTAGCCCATACAACTACCTCTTTCCCAACTGTATTTAATTTTTATTTATTTATTTATTTTGCTCCTTTGCACCCCATTATTTTTATTTCTACTTTGCACATTCTTCCATTGCAAAACTACCATTCCAGTGTTTTACTTGCTATATATTTTGCCTTTACCTCCCTTCTCACCTCATTTGCTCACATTGTATATAGACTTGTTTATACTGTATTATTGACTGTATGTTTGTTTTACTCCATGTGTAACTCTGTGTCGTTGTATCTGTCGAACTGCTTTGCTTTATCTTGGCCAGGTCGCAATTGTAAATGAGAACTTGTTCTCAACTTGCCTACCTGGTTAAATAAAGGTAAAATAAATAAAATTAAATTAAATATAGAGCATAAATGTCTAAAGACATCCATATCACTCATGTGCATCGACAACACCTAACACCTGCTATTATCAGTGGTTCTCAGACCACGTACGCGATCGTTACACACATGCTATTAGTAGAGGCTGCAGATACACGTAGACAATTCTTAGGTATTCACCATATGTATCTTCAATGGTTCCAGTGGTTGTCTGACCACATAGACACTTGTCTTATAAATGCCTACAGTCAGCTAGGCTTTCCATGGTATTGTTACGTCCTCATTCTAGACTTCTCTTCTTACTAGTGAATAGCCTCCTCTCTATAAGACTATGGGTACCTTTTTATGCGTTACTCACCTTAATTACATTTTTTCATCATTTTTTAAATGTTTATACAGATTAATTTAAATTAACTTACTGAAATTCAGAAGACATGTACCTCTTTTGTTCTCTGATGATGTGTCTCCTCCTGGGCAGCTCACAGTAAGGGTCTGGTATGGGCAGGTCTCGTCGTCTTTTGCTCAACGCTGGTGTAGAGGAGGTTACTAGAGATCAATTAACATAATATTGAGTATAATGGGTAAGTAGCGATCTGATGAAGTAATAATAGAAACAATAATAATAGACAACTTGCACACACACACACACACGTAGATGTACGTAAGTAGTGTAAAAAGTATCCTGATAAAGATACGGTCAATTAAAACGTTGTATGGGACTTGACTTACCCCTAACCAATAAAATTATGAAGCCTTACAGTGCCTTGCGAAAGTATTCGGCCGCCTTGAACTTTGCGACCTTTTGCCACATTTCAGGCTTCAAACATAAAGATATAAAACTGTATTTTTTTGTGAAGAATCAACAACAAGTGGGACACAATCATGAAGTGGAACGACATTTATTGGATATTTCAAACTCTTTTAACAAATCAAAAACTGAAAAATTGGGCGTGCAAAATTATTCAGCCCCTTTACATTCAGTGCAGCAAACTCTCTCCAGAAGTTCAGTGAGGATCTCTGAATGATCCAATGTTGACCTAAATGACTAATGATGATAAATACAATCCACCTGTGTGTAATCAAGTCTCCGTATAAATGCACCTGCACTGTGATAGTCTCAGAGGTCCGTTAAAAGCGCAGAGAGCATCATGAAGAACAAGGAACACACCAGGCAGGTCCGGGATACTGTTGTGAAGAAGTTTAAAGCCGGATTTGGATACAAAAAGCTTTAAACATCCCAAGGAGCACTGTGCAAGCGATAATATTGAAATGGAAGGAGTATCAGACCACTGCAAATCTACCAAGACCTTGCCGTCCCTCTAAACTTTCAGCTCATACAAGACTGATCAGAGATGCAGCCAAGAGGCCCATGATCACTCTGGATGAACTGCAGAGATCTACAGCTGAGGTGGGAGACTCTGTCCATAGGACAACAATCAGTCGTATATTGCACAAATCTGGCCTTTGTGGAAGAGTGGCAAGAAGAAAGCCATTTCTTAAAGATATCCATAAAAAGTGTCGTTTAAAGTTTGCCACAAGCCACCTGGGAGACACACCAAACATGTGGAAGAAGGTGCTCTGGTCAGATGAAACCAAAATGGAACTTTTTGGCAACAATGCAAAACGTTATGTTTGGCGTAAAAGCAACACAGCTCATCACCCTGAACACACCATCCCCACTGTCAAACATGGTGGTGGCAGCATCATGGTTTGGGCCTGCTTTTCTTCAGCAGGGACAGGGAAGATGGTTAAAATTGATGGGAAGATGGATGGAGCCAAATACAGGACCATTCTGGAAGAAAACCTGATGGAGTCTGCAAAAGACCTGAGACTGGGACGGAGATTTGTCTTCCAACAAGACAATGATCCAAAACATAAAGCAAAATCTACAATGGAATGGCTCAAAAATAAACATATCCAGGTGTTAGAGTGGCCAAGTCAAACTCCAGACCTGAATCTGTGGAAAGAACTGAAAACTGCTGTTCACAAATGCTCTCCATCCAACCTCACTGAGCTCGAGCTGTTTTGCAAGGAGGAATGGGAAAAAATGTCAGTCTCTCGATGTGCAAAACTGATAGAGACATACCCCAAGCGACTTACAGCTGTAATCGCAGCAAAGGTGGCGCTACAAAGTATTAACTTAAGGGGGCTGAATAATTTTGATTTTGATTTTGATTTGTTAAAAAGGTTTGAAATATCCAATAAATGTCGTTCCACTTCATGATTGTGTCCCACTTGTTGTTGATTCTTCACAAAAAAATACAGTTTTATATCTTTATGTTTGAAGCCTGAAATGTGGCAAAAGTTCGCAAAGTTCGAGGGGGCCGAATACTTTCGCAAGGCACTGTATATGATTTCCTCCACCCTGGTAATACATTTTGAAATAAACCCCATACCCTGTTAAATAGAACCAATGATTTTCTGTATTCACCTACTCAACAATTTAACTTGCTAGGTGGAGACTTATTATGGACAGGGCATGCCATCTACAGGAGACTGATAGACAGTGCCAGCCCAGTTAATGCTTTGGTGTTTTCCCCCTCTATATCTGTCTGCTCCTCACTTTGCTCCTTGTGTCAGCATTGAGGTCATTATTTGTCCCCTGTCCATATGCTGTTCCTGTTCTGTTGCATGTCAGTTGTTCATTAAATGTTCTCCCTGTACCTTCTTCTCGTCTACCAGCACCGATCCTTACAATCTTAGTAATTTGAAGAAGTAAATGTTTCAATACAAGGTCACATTACAAACAGAGGGATTGAGCATTAGGACTGATATTAAATTAGAGTAACCCATCTGGTGATTGGGTTAGAGCTAAGCTTCATTTGGAACAATAGATAGCCACCAGTACACACTGAACTCTAACAGGCTGTGGGGAAATTTGGGACAGAGGTTTGAATAATTGAATAAAACATGCTTTTGACAATTTACTACTCCATTCGATAGTTTGGGTACCACCAGGGATTTAAGTAAGAAGGTAACGTTATCTAAAACAATGATCTGTGTCCATTACGTGAAACTGTGTCCAGTAATGTCCTCTAAAACAATAATCAGTTTCCATTACGCGGAACGTGTCCAGAATTAAGTAGATACAAGTAAATGTTTTTAGTAGTGAGAATTGAGCTAATTAGCCAGCACCATCTTTCTGAAAGTCCTAGCAGATTTGTTCAACAACAGATTTTTCTATTTTGACTAGTTTATGTCCCAGGGATTGTTTATACAGAACTGTATGTCAGTGCAACAGGTCAAAATAACAATGACTACAAGAGAGGGGCTCTGGAATTGTTTACTTTAGAAGGTGATTTTTACCACACACACACCAGCACCCACACACAACCCATCTGCTAATGAATCAATTTTTGTGGTTAATACTGTTTGATTTAATGTTCGGGGTCTTTTTATTTTTGTTTTAGTGGGTTTATCACAGGGAAGAAATTATGCAACTTAAAGGATACACAAATCACATTTTCTAAAGTTTCTATTGTCAGAGTTTTGGTTGCACACATGTAAATTCTCTTGATAACAAATGTACTGAAAAACCCAATGTAAACTTGATACACAAAATGTTTGAAATGTTTAAAATATCTTTAAATAATGTCTGAGGTACAGGGAGACAAACACTCACTTAATAGGGCTGACTGAACTCTGACCTCTGTTTTGAGTGAGTGCCTTGCTTGTTTACCTTTTATATTGAAAGCGTTATTGTCCAGTTGAAATATTATCGATTATTTAGGCTAAAAACAACCTGAGGATTGAATATTAACATTGTTTGACATGTTTATATGAACTTTACGGATACAATTTTGATTTTTTTGTCTGCCTGTTGTGACTGCATTTGAGCCTGTGGATTACTGAAGAAAACGTGCAAACAAAACGGAGGTTTTTGGATATAAAGAGAGACTTTATCTAACAAAAGGAACATTGATTTAATAAATGAATGTCTTCTGAGTGCAACCATATGGAGATCATCAAAGGTAAGTGGCCCTCTCTTATCTCCTACTTGGCTGGTTACTGTTTGTAATGATTTGTCTTCTGGGCTATGTTCTCAAACAATCGTAAGGTATGCTTTCGCCGTAAAGCATTTTTTAAATCTGACACCGTGGTTGGATTCACAGGAAGTTAATCTTCAAACCGATGTAAAATAGTTGTATCTTTTCACCATTTTTATAATAAGTATTTCTGTAATTGTATTTGGCGCTCTGCAATTTCATTGGATGTTGGCCAGGTGGGATACTAGCGTCCCACATACCCTAGAGAGGTTAAAGTGGCTAGAGATTTGAGTCAGTATGTTGGCAGCAGCCACTCAATGTTAGTGATGGCTGTTTAACAATCTGATGGCCTTGAGATAGAAGCTGTTTTTCAGTCTCTCTTTCCCAGCTTTGATGCACCTGTACTGACCTCGCCTTCTGGATGAAAGAAGGGTGAACAGGCAGTGGCACGGGTGGTTGTTGTCCTTGATGATCTTTTTGGCCTTCCTGTGACATCGGGTGGGCAGTTAGTTTGCCCCCGGTGATGCGTTGTGCAGACCTCACTACCCTCTTAAGAGCCTTACAGTTGTGGGCGGAGCAGTTGCTGTAACAGGCGGTGATACAGCCTGACAGGATGCTCTCGATTGTGCATCTGTAAAAGTTTGTGAGTGCTTTTGTTGACAAGCAAAATTTCTTCAGGCTCCTGAGGTTGAAGAGGCACTGTTGTCCGTGATGTGTATGCCGAGGAACTTTTCACCTTCTCCACTACTGTCCCGTCGATGTGGATGGGGGGTGCTCCCTCTGCTCTTTCCAGAAGTCCACGATCATCTCCTTTATTTTGTTGACGTTGAGAGTGAGATTATTTTCCTGACACCACACTCCGAGGCTCTCACCTCCTCCCTGTAGGCCATCTCGTTGTTGTTGGTAATCAAGCCTACCACTCTAGTGTTGTCTGCAAACTTGATGATTGAGTTGGATGCGTGCATGGCCACACAGTCATATGTGAACAGGTAGCACAGGAAAGGGCTGAGAACACACCCTTGTGTGGCCACAGTGTAGATGATTAGTGGGGTGTAGATCTTGTTTCCTACCCTCACGGCGGCCCGTCAGAAAGTCCAGGAGCCAGTTGCACAGGACGGGGTCGAGACCTAGTGTCTCGAGCTTAATGACGAGTTTGGAGGGTACTATGGTGTTAAATGCTGAGCTGTAAACGATGAACAGCATTCTTACATAGGTATTCCTCTTGTCCAGATGGGTTAGGGCAGTGTGCAGTGTGATTGCGATTGCGTTGTCTGTGGACCTATTGGGGCGGTAAGCATATTGGAGTGGCACTACGGTGTCAGGTAAGGTGGAGGTGATATGATCCTTCACTAGTCTCTCAAAGCACTTCATGATGACATAAGTGAGTGCTACAGGGCGATAGTCATTTAACTCAGTTACCTTGTCTTTCTTGGGAACAGGAACAATGGTGGCCCTCTTGAAGCATGTGGGAACAGCAGACTGAGATAGGGTTTGATTGAATATGCCCGTAAACACACCAGCCAGCTGGTGTGCGCATGCTCTGAGGACGCGGCTAGGGATGCCGTCTGGGCCGGCAGCCTTGTGAGGGTTAACAAGTTTAAATGTGTCATGATGTTGCCCACTTTGCGTACAGCGAGCACCATTCCCCTCTCTCTGTCTCCTACACTCAGGCTGCTGCGACCTCAGGTTATAACTTCCTGGAGGAGATGGTCTCCTTATGGCACAGTATAGAGAGAGAGTGAGTTTTCATAGAGAGAACAAAGGAATTTCTTCCACCTCACAGATCTTGAGTCTGAACAACATTTATGTTCTGGAGAAGGTATAAAAGATCCTCCCCGCACTCGCCCTCAGGTGCGTGTCACCAGCCCAGTACCACCAGTGCCAACACCACGTACCAGGCCTATAGTGCGCTTCGGCAGTCCAGTACACCCTGTTCCTCCTCCCCGCACTCGCGTTGAGGTGCGTGTTCCCAGCCCGGTACCACCAGTCCTGGCACCACGCACCAGGCCTCCAGTGCGCCTCCAGGGTCCAGTACGCCCTGTTCCTGCTCCTCACACTCGCCCTGAGGTGCGTGTCCCCAGCCCGGTACCACCAGTGCCGGAACCAGGCCTACAGTGCGCCTCTGCAGTCCAGTGCATTCGGTGACAGTACCCAGTCCAGAGCGTCCGGCGACAGTATCCAGTCCAGAGCGTCCGGCGACAGTACCCAGTCCAGAGCATCCGGCGACAGTTCACAGACCGGAACCTCCAACGACGGGCCACAGTCCGGAACCTCAAATGACGGGCCACAGTCCGGAACCTCAAACGTTGGGCCACAGTCCGGAACCTCCAGCGACGGTCCACAGTCTGAGGTTTCCTGCGACGGTCCCCAGCCCGGAGTTTCCAGCGACGGTCCCCAGCCCGGTGTCTCCAGCGACGGTCCCCAGCCCGGGGTCTCCAGCGACGATCCCCAGCCCGGGGCCTCCAGTGATGATCCATGCAGTGATGGTCCCCAGCCCAGGGTCTCCAGCGAAGGTACCCAGTCCGGGGTCGACAGCGATGATCCGCAGTAATGAGCCTCCGGCAATGATCCACGAGTCAGTGCTACAAGGGCGGAGGGCTCAATGTAAAGAAGGGTGGCGGCATCCAAAGCCAGAGCCGCCACGACAGTTAGATGCCCACACAGATGTTAAGGTTTGCGGCCGAGAGTCCGCACCTTTGGGGGGGGGGGGGGGGGGTATCTTTGTTTTCTTTACTATTTTGGTTAGGTCAGGGTGTGACAAGGGTGGTTTGTTTAGTTTTGTATTGTCTAGGGTTTTTGTATGTCTATGGGTTTATATGTCTATGGTTGCCTAGATTGGTTCTCAATCAGAGGCAGCTGTTTATCGTTGTCTCTGATTGGGGACCATATTTAGGTGGCCATATTCATTGGGTATTTTGTGGGTTATTGTCTATGTGTAGTTGCATGTCAGCACTCATTGTTATTATTAGCTTCACGTTAATTTTGTTATTTTGTAATACAGTAAATAGCGTAAACTTAAGGCTGTTTTACAAACTAACTTAACATTCAACCTTAACATGAGTAAAACATCCATGGCCACATTTTAGGTTACTATAACTATAAATGTGTTCTTATGTAATCATATAAAGTGTGCGTGTTCAAGATAGCATGAATAGGTTGTTGCAGGTCTGTGGAGAGCCCAAACTGCATTGATCACTTGCACCATGTGGTTTCAATGTAATCTCAACTGCAATCCAGGTAATTTTATTCTGCTATTTAGATGAAGTACAGTGATAAGTAACACCTTAATCTGTTGTATAAATTAACAAAATATCTGACATTGTATTCCCGTTTGAACGCACCGTGATAGATATTTGGGTGACAACTAAACCCAAAATGTGACATTGTTTTCAAGTTGAATTTAGCTTTCTGAACCTCCATTTCTTAATTTTATTGAAATATTTCTTACAAATGCATGAGATCACCAGCCACTAGAGACTGTCTACAATGTGGTTATTTAACAATGAGTTTTCTGCTTTGCATGCTTTATTGAGCTTGAGAAATTTTTCTTAAAGGCTACCCTGTTCCCTGTTCTCGCTGTCCACCTTGGCCTGATTGTTTCTCAGCAAACGATTTTCAGCAAATTAAACTGTTCCTCATCTGCAGAATCATGTGTAATTATATTCATCATCGACAACACTGACAATATGAACTTTTAATCAACAAAAATGTGTTGTTATTTGGTGCCTGACCACCAATCTGAAGCATCCTCCACAAATAAGGCCGTCAAGGTGATGCATGGCAGCATTTTCTAATTTCAAGTTAATACCAGAGCTCCAGAAAAACCTTTGCTTCTATAAGCACATATCAAAGATCAGCCTGTGCTACCAGGTAAAACACAAAACTCAACATAAAAACCACATTTTACCAACACTTCACTATAAACCGAAAATCTAATTTAGAAAATACAACGATCCTCCAGCTGTGACGCCAAGTCTTACCTATCAGCCGCAGAAAACTTATCACGCAATTACAGCCTGTCTAATCAAAGAACTCGAGAGGCTTTTTCTGCTCTGTGCTCGTTCATTTTCACCTTCCTGCTGAGCACCATGGAGAGAACACACAGTGTTGATACACTCCAGATGATTACACCTTTAAGTTGAATTAGGGAAACCCAGTGATTGGGGCAAAATTGCCCCCCCCCCCCCATGTTGTTTATCGTGAAGTACTTGTTTGATAGGAAAAGCTTAGTCCTACAGTACAAATATTTACTTTGGAAGTCAATCAGAGGGATATCACACCACAGATGAATTGGTGTTTTCTTCTTACTAGGTCTGTGTCTTCAGAGTAATGTAAACAAAAACAAGCTTTATGTTGAATTAAGGAACCACTGTGGTGACTAAAGGATGTTTGAATGGTGTTTGTTTGTGTGTGTGTTTTCTGTGTATAAAATAGGGAACAAGCTTGGATCGAACAAGCTGTGTGGGCCTGATTGTAATTTCACCGTGGTACAAGGGGTGGTACTAGGGGTTAACTCTACTGTTCCACTTCTAAACTAGTGTGTAGTTGATGTGAGGTCATGGGGATGGGGGGCTTATTGGAGTCCAGGCCTGGGCCCAGGATGTTCCATGCGAATCACTAGATCCCCAAAGAGGAAATAGTCAGGTCCAAAATTATTGGCACCCTTGAAGTGAAAAATACTGTATAAAACATATAATACAAATACTGAGCCATATAGTATTCTTAAAAAATATATTTAGTCTATTTTATGCTAAAACAATTGTTCAGAGAAAAATATGTTTAACAAGTGATATTTATTTATCTCAAATTATAGGCACCCGTTTTCAAATACCTCTCAAAGGTTATATGTCACATGCGCCGAATAAAACAGGTTTAGACCTTACCATGAAATGTTTACTTACAAGCCCTTAACCAACAATGCAGTTTTAAGAAAATGTAGTTGAGAAAATATTTACAAAATAAACTGAAGTAAAAATTATGCAAACAGTCCGGGTTTTTGGCTAACATGTCCTGGCATTGGGTAAGGTTCATGATGTTGCTGGCCTTAACAAAGGCCCGAGGACTAGTGGAAGCAAAATAGCCCCATAACATCAAAGATCCACCACCATATTTTACAGTAAGTATATTTTCTGCTTATGCATCCTTATTTCAACTCCAAAACCACTGATATGCGTGCCCAAAGAGCTCTATTGTCAAAATAAGAATGCATAAGCAGACAATAACCCCATACCTACTGTAAAATATGGTAGTGGATGTTTGATGTTATGGGGCTATTTTGCTTCCACTGGTCCTAGGCCCCTTGAAAAAACATATGACATTAAAATGGCACTATGCTACAGTATGAGATGCTGCATTTATCACATACAAAGTCAGTTCTTAACACACAGGATGTTCACATAATGATTTATTGTCATCTCAAAATTAGCCTTGCCCCCACTGCTACTCACCACCGGCCCAGCCCAGTCTGTTCATTAAAACAGCGATAATAACTTCTGTTTGAAAGGAAATTCAAGACATTAAAAGTTCTCTGACATGGATGAGTTTGTGTCATTTGCAATGACCCAAATTAAATTGAATTGTGGCGGTGGCAGCAGCAGCCTCAGTAACGGGTGGAGCAGCTCTGATGAGGGAGGTGATTAGAGCTTTTTACTGATGAGCCGCGCTATTATAGATCTCACTACTGAGGATGACTTACAGTTTTGGTCTCCAGCGCTCATTTTGATCTCCAATTTCAGTCTGCCATAACACTGTATCAGTCATGGAGATGGGGGAAATCTTCCACGTTGAAAATGGCTGACTGAAAAAAAAATATTGTAGCTGTTCAAATGTTTTACTGTAGTTGTTCTTGCATGATTATTTGAATATGGAGGTGCATACGTACATTTTCACTTTTGTTAGTGTAATGGATTACCCCCACACACACACACACACACACACACACACACACACACACACACACACACACACACACACACACACACACACACACACACACACACAGGTGTCACGAGGCACGTGCCCTCCCTAGATTTGTCCTGTTGTTTTAAAGCTCACATTACATCACATTTATTTATAAAAATATCTGTCAGCTGTATTTTGCGGAGGGGGCAAACTAACTAGACCAGGCAAAGAGCCCACGCCCCCATTCTCCCTAGTAAGTGTCACACCCTAGTCTGTTTCACCTGTGTGCTTGTCTCCACCTCTCCACCACCTCCAGGTGTCGCCCAACTTCCCATTACCCTCTGTATTTATACACGTGTTCTCTGTTTGTCTGTTGCCAATTCGTTTTGTCAGGTCTTACCAGCGTTCTTTCCCACCTTCCTGTTTCTCTAGTTCTGTTTCCTAGTTTTTCCCAGTTCTGACCATTCTGCCTGCCCTGACCTGACCCCGAGCCTGCCTGCCGTCCTGTACTTGCCTGACTCTGACCTGATCACGAACCTCTGCCTGCCCTCGACCTGCCCTTTGCCTGATGTTTCTAATAAATCATCTGAGAACTGTACTATGTGCCTCCCGTGTCTGCATCTGGGTCATATCCTGAGTCGTGATATTAAGTGGTTCCTTCAAAAGGTGCATGGAGGAAAGAGATGCCTAGGCAGGACACTAGATACTCTAGTGTGTCCAGTACCGTCAGTGGAAGAGGAGTGAGAGTGGAGAGAGACAAACACAGCATTTTATTTTATATTAGCTGCCGGTGATGGTGAAGGTATGCTTAGATAACCTATGCAGAAAAATATACATGTCTTTTTGAGAATTAGGCATTATCATTATGGCTTCAGGTGTTTCAGGTGTGTTTTTGTTTATAACAAAGTGTGAGAGAAAGACAGAACATTGGGTGGAGAAGGAGAGAGGAGAATGTGATTAATGTTAATGGAGTTCAGGTGGTCTGTCGGCCTACCCTGCTGGGATTTAATAACTATAGGGAGAATCTGTGAATTAATCTGAATATTTACAACTAATATTGGTGAACTATTATAGCTCACTATTTAACCCAATATAGTTTGAAGATGACCAGTACTGTATTAGTCCTCAGATATCTAAACTACCGTTCAAAAGTTTGGGGTCACTTAGAAATGCCCTTGTTTTTGAAAGAAAGGCACATTTTTTGTCCGTTAAAATACAAAATTGATCAGAAATACAGTGTAGACATTGTTAATGTTGTAAATTACTTTTGTAGCTGGAAACGGCTAATTGTTAATGGAACATCTACATAGGCATACAGAAGCCACATTGTCAGCAACCGCCACTCCTGTGTTCTAATGGCACGTTGTGTTAGCCTTTTCCAAGTGTATCATTTTAAAAGGCTAGTTGATTATTATAAAAACCTTTTTAATTATGTTAACACAGCTGGGAACTGTTGTCCTGATTAAAGAAGCAAGTAAACTGGCCTTCTTTAGACTAGTTGAGAATCTGGAGCATCACCATTTGTGGGTTCGCTTACAGGCTCAAAATGGCAAGACACAAATAACGTTCTCCTGAAACTCGTCAGTCTATTCTTGTTCTGAAAAATGATGCTATTCCATGTGAGAAATTGCCAAGAAACTGAAGATCTCATACAGGGCTGTGTCCTATTCCCTTCACAGAACAGCGAAAACTGGCTCTAACCAGAATAGAAAGAGGATTGGGAGGCCCTGGTGCACAACTGAGCAAGAGGACAAGTACATTAGAGTGTCTAGTTTGAGAAACAGACGCCTCACAAGTCCTCAACTGGCAGCTTCATGAAATAGTACCCACAAAACACCAGCCTCAACACCAACAGTGAAGAGGCGACTCCGGGATGCTGGCCATCTAGGCAGAAAAAAAGAAAAACATTCTTAAAATTGTTAAGACATCTACTCTTACACCCACTCCCTTTCACTTATTAATCACAACTAAACTAACAATTAATCAATAACATCCTCTGATCTGATAACAGGTAGCTTTTTACTTACAAACGTGATATATCAAGAGTTAGACCTAGAGGAACTTGCCTTGTAATTTACAGCACATCAGTAATGATATATGCATCCTATAAAGAGTGAAGGGAGTCCACGGCAGTGTCCCTCAGCAGCGCTTTGCTGATGCCAGAGAGGATTAATCCTGGTGACGGTGTGTATGCCAGTTGAGGTAATGAGATGGTTATGCCTTGAGGCGGAGGATATGCCTGTGTGTCACTGCTGGTTAGGGAGGCAATACATTCAGCTGGGAATAGGAGAGGCTCATTAATTGACTCCAATATAAGTTCATCAGGACTAATTAGAGACGGGAGTACATGAGGAAAGAAGTTCATACATGTATTCATCAGAGTGACAATACTGTATGTATCTCATGCTGAGAGAGCACCTAGAAAAACCTATTTCAAGCCAAAACAAGTTTCACAGTTGTTTGTATGTTGACAGCAGAGATCTAACTTGATGAAACCTCTGATTATTTGCTATTACAGTATATGATATTTGAAAGGATTTCATAAACACCTTTCAAACTACCACACTGAAAGTGGCTGGCTCACAATATCAGAGATATTCATACAACTCTGTTCTATGAATAGGAACAAAGCTCCTGCAATTACACAATCAAATTTGTAAGGACAAAGAGATCTACAGGTGGAATCAATTTCTTTCCTAAAGCGTACCCAAAGCCAAACACATTACATTGTAAAACACATTATTCAGTATATTCCGATAAAACATACAGCTCAAAAGGATACATTCAGCCATAGCTATCTCCTGAGGACAATGTGAAGGGCTGGTTATTACAACGTGTAGACAAAACAACTCTCTGTAGGAAGACAACAACACTTGAGTTTCACTGTCTTGAATTGTGTTATGACCTAAAGCATCTTTGTAACTCTGTAAATAATATCCCTTAAAGGTCTGTCTACTGAGTAGACGTTGATGGGTCTGGTACATGGCTGGTGTTCTGCTGGGACCCTGTCTATCGAGAAAGGCACCATACAGTATAGACCTATAGAGTAAAGTATATTCCGGCTGTTCTTGGTCACTCAATGACAATGATTAAGAAGGGCATGAAACTAACCTCATCTCTCAGTGTGATTAATGTCCATGAAATGTAATTAAAGACTTTTAGTTAATTCCCCTGTCTTTGGTCGTTGGGACCTGTTTTTACTCATCTCTGGTGGATGGCCGTGCATGTTGAAGGATATGGAGTCATCATAACTGAGATTATATATAGACCTGTTTCAATTAACTATTTATGTTTAGCAAAGCCTACGAGCCATGACCCAATGTTGGGACCCTCTGCTATTGTGACGGGGCTCCCATTGGCTGAGTTGTATCACGCAATTCAGCGGGTATGGGCACTGGTGCGGAGGGCACTGCATGTCAATTACCCGGAGTATTTGGCACGCAGGCGCTTCCCCCTGTTTTTGTCGGGTGATCTTGTGTTGGTCAGAACTGACAATGGTATCAGCGATGGCATGCATGAACAGGTAGGGAGCAGAGGGGGCTGATGACTTGAAAAATGTAGGAGGATGTGAGACCCACGGTATAGGTGCTGAACGCACAGAGATGTCAAAGTGTCTTTCAAAAATCATGAAATAGTAATTACTTTAACCTAATCCATTTAATAAAGACATTTCTAGTACAATATTATGGGGAATGGGAGTGAGAGGGCTACTTACACAGTGTTTGGAAGGGATCACAGCAGTGACTGAATGAGGGTATGAGGCATGAGTTGAGGTGTTCAAAGGCTTGACTTCAGTGCAGGACAGGATTTGTCTGGGAAGACAAAAAACAATAACACACTACGCAGTTTGACCAAAGAGCTAAGAATAAGTTAGTCCAAGCAAGGAGTAAAATCATTTATGTGTAGTAATGTAATTGTGTTTGTGTATGTGATTGACTCTACATAGAGTAAAGGGAGAAAATTGAAAGGGGTACTCACAGTGCTAACAGAGGAAACATTCAATGTGCCAGTGGATGAGCGGGCACATGAGACATGGCTTCAGTTCATGTCAGGACGGAGTTGACAATGGTAGTGGAATGGAGTGCTCATCACCTCTTAATCAGGGAACAGGAGGGGACTTAGCTGGAAATACAAATATCAGATACATTCCATTGCAGCTGCACCATCCTAGGTTTGGACAAGTTTCTTTGTGAAGTTAAACACAGAGTTGGCATCTCGCTCTCTATAGAAATCAAAATATCCCAAGAAAAATGTGTGAATAATGCCCTGACCATCCACATACCTGATGATAGCAGACTGGTGGCACCATAGGTCCCAGAGTGGGGGACAATATTTACCCCTTGGGATCCGGAGTTTTTCCTGACATGTTAACCTAACCAGGAAAACTCCGGACCCTATAATGTATGACAGTGATTAATCCGTTATAAATTTTTTTTTGAAGATATACTTCTCCTTAATGCAGCCGCTGTGTCAGATTTCAAAAAAGCTTTACGGAAAAAGCACACCGTGCAATAATCTGAGTACAGTGCTCAGGCACCAAAACAAGCCATACAGATACCCGCCATGTTGTGGAGTCAATAGAAGTCAGAAATAGC
This sequence comes from Oncorhynchus kisutch, assembly GCF_002021735.2. Taxonomy (NCBI): domain Eukaryota; kingdom Metazoa; phylum Chordata; class Actinopteri; order Salmoniformes; family Salmonidae; genus Oncorhynchus; species Oncorhynchus kisutch. The sequence goes on from NC_034183.2 coordinate 31,642,735, forward strand.
ATTATAAATATTCACTTACCTTTGATGATCTTCATCGGAATGCACTCCCAGGAATCCCAGTTCCACAATGTTGGAACTGTAAATGTTTGTTTTGTTCGATAAAGTCCATCATTTATGTCCAAATACCTCCTTTTTGTTCGCGCGTTTAGTTCACAAATCCAAATTCACGAGGCGCAGGCACTTAGTCCAGACAAAAAGTCTAAAAAGTTATATTACAGTTCGTAGAAACATGTCAAACGATGTATAGAATCAATCTTTAGGATGTTTTTAACAAAAATCTTCTTTAGAAATGAAAAGGAATGCAGCTCGCTCTCACGGCCGCACGCATGATTTAGCTCATGGCATTCTGCCAGACCTCTTAGTCAAACAGCTCTTATTCGCTCCCCCTTCACAGTAGAAGCCTGTAACAAGGTTCTAAAGACTGTTGACATCTAGTGGAAGCCTTACGTAGTGCAATCAAACCAAATTTACACTGAAAACCTACAAACCTCAGATTTCCTACTTCCTGGTTGGATTTTTCTCAGGTTCTTGCCTGCCATATGAGTTCTGTTATACTCACAGACATCATTCAAACAGTTTTAGAAACTTCAAGTGTTTTCTATCCAAATATACTACTGATATGCATATCTTAGCTTCTCGGAATGAGTAGCAGGCAGTTTACTCTGGGCACCTTATTCATCCAAGCTACTCAATACTGCCCCCCATCCATAAGAAGATAAGGACTATGATGGGACCAGTTTTTCCTCATCAGGTCACATGGTTTTAAAACACTGAACAAAAAATCCTGGCCCTGGGGATGATAACCCTGTCAAACTGCAGCGACCTTAAACTTGTTCATATTAATTACACTGCTCAAAAAATTAAAGGGAACACTAAAATAACACATCCTAGATCTGAATTTTATTATTTTTTTTACCTTTATTTAACTAGGCAAGTCAGTTAAGAACAAATTCTTATTTTCAATGACGGCCTAGGAACAGTGGGTTAACTGCCTGTTTAGGGGCAGAACGACAGACTTGTACCTTGTCAGCTCGGGGGGTTGGAACTTGCAACCTTCTGGTTACTAGTCCAACGCTCTAATCACTAAGCTACCCTGCCAAATGCATGAAATATTCTTATTAAATACTTTTTCTTTACATAGTTGAATGTGCTGACAACAAAATCACACAAAAATTATCAATGGAAATCAAATGTATCAACCCATGGAGGTCTGGATTTGGAGTCACAATCAAAATTAAAGTGGAAAACCATACTACAGGCTGATCCATCTTTGATGTAATGTCCTTAAAACAAGTCCAAATGAGGCTCAGTAGTGTGTGTGGCCTCCACGTGCCTCTATGACCTCCCTACAACGCCTGGGCATGCTCCTGATGAGGTGGCGGATGGTCTCCTGAGGGATCTCCTCCCAGACCTGGACTAAAGCATCCGCCAACTCCTGGACAGTCTGTGGTACAGACTGTGGTACAGTCTGTGGATGGAGCGAGACATGATGTCCCAGATGTGCTCAATTGGATTCAGGTCTGGGGAACGGGCAGGCCAGTCCATAGCTTAATGCCTTCCTCTTGCAGGAACTGCTGACACACTCCAGCCACATGAGGTCTAGCATTGCCTTGCATTAGGAGGAACCCTGGGCCAACCGCACCAGCATATGGTCTCACAAGGGGTCTGAGGATCTCATCTCGGTACCTAATGGCAGTCAGGCTACCACTGGCTAGCACATGGAGGGCTGTGCGGCCCCCCAAAGAAATGTCACCCCACACCATGACTGACCCACCTCCAAACCGGTCATGCTGGAGGATGTTGCAGGCAGCAGAACGTTCTCCACGGCGTCTTCAGACTGTCACGTCTGTCACATGTGCTCAGTGTGAACCTGCTTTCATCTGTGAAGAGCAGACAAGGGCAGCAATACAGGCAGCTTGATGAAAGGCTCCTTGTTAAACAGCTATACTTTTGCAGTTGGTATTACACCCTCACCTTTTCGTCCTTCTTCATGAAACTGTTCTCAGGCAGAGGTCGACCCTCACTTTTAATTCGCACCATGCATCACTAGAGAATGAAAGTGGTTCTTCAACAAAAAGTCCACATAATTTTCAGCAGCGTCGCCCATTCTACGGAGAAAACTGCATACACACAACTTTATTTTTGTGTCCAGTTACTCAATATAAGTTGTACATTTCCTTTTGGGTTTTGTGGGATCTTGTTTTCTGTTTAGTGTCAGTACCTGACAGAACTGTGCGCTTTCGTTTTCACGTTTGTTATTTTTGTTTGAGTGTTTTAAAAAAATAAAGTATCATGAACACTTTTCACGCTGCCCTTTGGTCCACTCTTCCTTCTTCCATCGAGAGCCGTTACAGAAGATCCCACCACCAAAGGAACAAGCAGCGTGGCCAGGAGGAGCAGGGATCCTGGGCCCAGGAGAAAAGGGAGTGGAGGACAAGACCCTGCCATGGAAGCAGGCGGAGGCAGAGAGAGAGGAACGGCGACGATACGAGGAATTAAGACAACGACAGAAGCCCGAGAGACAGCTCCCCCCAAAAATTGGGAGGGGGCACACATGGAGTTTGGTGGAGTCAGGGTTTAAACTTGAGCCAACTCCCCGTGCTTACCGTGGGGAACGTGTGACCGGTCAGGCATCGTGTTATGAGGTGATGTGCACGGTATCTCCAGTGCGCATTCACAGCCCGGTGCGCTCTGTTCCAGCTCCCAACACTTGCCCTGCTAGAGTCGGCATTCAGCCAGGACGGATATCCTGCGCCAGCTCTATGCACGGTATCCCCAGTTCGCCAGCACAACCCTGTGCTGCCTGTTCTAGCTCCCCGCACTTGCAGTGCTACAGGGGGTATTCATCCAGGACTCTTTGTGCCAGCTTTACGCTCCAGACCTCCAGTGCACCTCCACGGCCCAGTCTATCCTGTGCTGGCTCTACGCACTATGCCTCCAGTGCGCCTTCATAGCCCAGTGCGTCCTGTGCCAGCTCTCCACACTCACCGAGCTAAAGTGGATATCCAGCCAGGAAGCGTTGTGGCAGCTCCATGTACCAGGCTTCCAGTACATCTCCTCAGTCCGGTGAGACCTGTTCCGGATCCATGGCACGAATCCTCCAGTGATGGTCCATGGCACGAAGCCTCCAGTGATGATCCATGGCACGAAGCCTCCAGTGATGATCCATGGCACGGAGCCTGCAGTGATGATCCATGGCCCGGAGCCTGCAGTGATGATCCATGGCACGAAGCCTCCAGTGTTGATCCCTGCACCAGAGGCGCCACAGAAGTGGGGGAGCCTCGTAGCCTCCAGCGACGGCCCCCAGTCCGGAGCCTCCAGTGAAGGTCCCCAGTCAAGAGCCTGCAGCGACGATCCCTGCACCAGAGGCGCCACAGAAGTGGGGGAGCCTCAAGCGGAGCGGGGTTTGCGTCCAGCACCGGAGCCCCCACCTTGAGTAGATGCCCACCCACACCCTCCCCTATAGGTTCAGGTTTGCGGCCGGAGTCTGCACCTTTGGGGGGGGGGGGGTTGTGGGATGTTGTTTTCTGTTTAGTGTCAGTACCAGAACTGTGCGCTTTCGTTTTCGCGTTTGTTATTTTTGTTTGAGTGTTTAAAAAAAGTATCATGAACACTTTCCACGCTGCACTTCGGTCCACTCTTCCTTCTACCAACGAGAGCCGTTACAATACCATGGATCATGGAGTAGGACCCCTTTAGGTATCAAAAATATATACAGTTGAAGTCGGAAGTTTACATACACTTAAGTTAAAGTTATTAAAACTCGGTTTTCAACCACTCCACAAATGTCTTGTTAACAAACTACAGTCTTGGAAAGTCAGTTAGGACATCTACTTTGTGCATGACACAAATAATTTTCCCAAAAATTGTTCACCTACAGATTATTTCAATTATAATTCACTGTGTCTAAATTCCACTATGTCAGAAGTTTACATACAGTAAGTTGACTGTGCCTTTAAACAGCTTGGAAAATTCCAGAAAATTGTGACATGGCTTTAGAAGCTTATCATTTGAGTCAATTGGAAGTGTACCTGTGGGAATTTCAAGGCCTACCTTCAAACTCAGTGCCTCTTTGCTTGACATTATGGGGAAATCAAAAGAAATCAGCCAAACCTGAAAGGCCGCTCAGCAAGGAAGAAGCCACTGCTCTAAAAACGCCTTAACAAAGCCAGACTATGGTTTGCAACTGCACATGGGGACATAGATCGTAATTTTGCTGTAGGAGGGACTGGTGCACTTCACAACATAGATGTCATCATGAGGCAGGGAAATTAAGTGGAAATATTGACGCAACATCTCAAGACATCAGTGAGGAAGTTAAAGCTTGGTTGCAAATGGGTCTTCCAAATGTACAATGACCCCAAGCATACTTCCAAAGTTGTGGCAAAATTGATTAAGGACAACAAAGTCAAGGTATTGGAGTGACCATCACAAAGCCCTGACCTCAATCCTATAGAAAATTTGTGGGCAGATGAAAAAGCATGTGCGAGGAAGGAGGCCTACAAACCTGACTCAGTTACACCAGCTCTGTCAGGAGGAATGGGCCACAATTCACCCAACTTATTGCGGGAGCTTTTTGAAGGCTACCCAAAATGTTTGCCCCAAGTTAAACAACTTAAAGGCAATGCTAGAAAATACTAATTGAGTGTATGTAATGTGATGAAAGAAATAAAAGCTGAAATAAATAGATATCTCTACTATTATTCTGACATTTCACATTCTTATGATCCTAACTGACCTATTACCTGACCTAATTTTTACTCTGATTAAATGTCAGGAAGTTTACATGTATTTGGCTAAGGTGTATGTAAACTTCTGACTTCAACTGTACACTGCCGTTCAAAAGATTGGGGTCACTAAGAAATGTGCTTGAAGGAAAAGCACATTTTTTGTCCATTAAAACAACATCAAATTGATCATAAATACAGTGTAGACATTCTTAAAGTTGTAAATTACTATTGTAGCTGGAAACGGCTGTTTTTTAGAATGGAATATCTGCATAGGCGTACAGAAGCCCATCAGCAAACATCACTCTTGTGTTCCAATGGCACGTTGTGTTAGCTTATCCAAGTTTATCATTTTAAAAGGCTACTTGATCATTAGAAAACCTGATTGTCCTGATTAAAGAAGCAATTAAACTGGCCTTCTTTAGACTAGTTGAGAATCTGGAGCATCACCATTTGTGGGATTGATTACAGGCTCAAAATTGCCAGAAACAAAGACCTTTGTTCTGAGAAACGAAGACTTTTTCATGCAAGAAATTGCCAAGAAACTGAAGATCTCGTACAGGGCTGTGTCCTACTCCCTTCACAGAACAGCGCAAACCGGCACTAACCAGAACAGAAAGAGGAGTGGGAAGTCCCGGTGCACAACTGAGCAAGAGGACAAGTACATTAGAGTGTCTAGTTTGAGAAACAGACGTCTCACAAGTACTCAACTGGCAGCTTCATTAAATAGTACCCACAAAACACCAGTCTCAACGTCAACAGTGAAGAGGCAACGCCTTCTAGGCAGAGTTCCTCTGTCCAGTGTCTGTTTTTTTGACCATCTTATTCTTGTCTTTTTATTTGCAACCTTGCCTAGAAGGCCAGCATCCCGGAGTCGCTTTTGCGGGTCTGACAAACAGTGCTGTAGCTCTGCCACTTTCCACTGCGGATATGGTGGATTGAGACGCAGCCCAAGCAAAAAACGCTGTTATTTCTAGCTTTTTATGGGGATCTTTTTATTATGTTACTTAGATTGATGCACAGGTGCATTTTGTAAACTTATAATTATTAAGGTTAGACATACGGCTAGCAGTGTGCTTAATGTTAGGGTTAAGGTTAGGGATGAGTTTAAAATCAGATTTTATGACTGATGAGCTGCCTCCAGAACATGAGTCATCCCAATAAATGCCCACCTTCGCACAAAACTGCCTCAGGTACTTTGTTTAATGAGGACATTTTGCATTATAATCAACCATTAATCCATATCATTACAATATTTCTCTCAAATGAACTTGAAATAGCATTGGTCATGGAATGTGGATGATTATCATAAGAGAGAACACAACATGTTATGATTCAAACTCTTTTCATAATTTTGATTTGGATGCTGATCTTTGTGATATTGGAATGACAGATGAAATTCGATTTTAATTTGACTTCTGGTGATAAACATAGCATAGACTAATTATCTTTCAAATGATTTCCATCTCCAATGCAATAAAGGTTTCTAATGGGTACACAATGTCGCTTGCTTGCCAGAGTAATTGATTGATTCCATTCATTTTCAGAGATGGTGGTTTCTCAGTGTGTTGCATGTCTCTGAACTCAATCTCTGTCAATATACTCCCCTAAATATTTATTTGGAAAGTGAAGATAAAGGTTTTAATTTATCTCTATAGTCCAGCATTATGGATTTGAGATGAACGGCTTTATATGAGGAGAGAGTACAGAATGTCAACTTTTATTGAAGTATTTTTTCATACATATTTGTTTTGCCATTTGTTTTGGTGGGGTTTCGGATGATGTTGTATCCAATAGAAATGAATGGTAAATAATCTATTGTGTCATTTTGGAGTCACTTTTATTGTAAATAAGAATATTTTATGTTTCTGAATATTTCTACATTAACCTATTACTGCAGTGGGATAAATCAGGGTCATACAGTGTTTCTTGGTAGTCTTAAACAAATCCACTTTGAAACAAAGTAGACACACACATGGTTATGAGCTTTAAAAAAAGAAAACACCTGTATCTGTATTCATTCCCATATTACACTTTATACACGTCACAAAATAATCTAAGGGGTTTTAAACAGCATGTTCCAAAAGATCTTCCACTTAGTAATGATAACTACTGTGCAGGGAAAGATGTGATTTGTATGGCATAGTTCTGCAGTTTGATGATTGCGTAAATTACACTTTAGACACAAAACTGGATTTAGAGACTAAGTATTAAAGATGCACTCTCAAACTTTTGTATCACTTTAGTAAGTCGTTTTGAAAGTGGTGCTCACTAGCCAAAAGTAATCCCCTTGTTTTGTGTACTATGTAATCCAAATGTGTACTGTCATCCATTTCATATGATATGTTACGAATCAGATTTGTGCAATATGTTACGAATTTGTTGTGCTTAAGATCCCGGAGTGCATCTTTAAGATATAGTGTAGATTACAAAAGAGATGTAATTGAATAATGATTCATAAATGCCTCTGCTTTCTACAGAGTTTAAATGGGTTATGTAGCCACAGCTAAAACCAATTAGCTGTGAAAAGCGTGAAATACAAGGTCCATCCCCATCCAAGGTCTCTAATCACCACACACTTCTCTGAGTGTGTTAGTCAGGATGAATTATTCTCTGGTTTATCTTAGCTGTCAAACCATTGCAATTGCCATTGAGTTCACTCAGCATTGTGTTGCTATTTGACAAAAAGGTCAATCTTGTAATAAGCCTGGTTTATATCTGGTGGTAACAAGCATCCTTTTTCCTGATTGCGTTCACATCCTGATTGTGCCCACATTTGTAGACAGGTGTAGTAGACCAAAAGACACATTGTGATCTAATTGTAATTGATCTTCCTGACCACCTCTGGAGGTAGACAGGCACGCATTGTGTCTGGACTTCTTACATATGTAGACGGATCTGGACAGTGGAAACATTTAAATCATCATTATCCCACCTTCTAAAATCATTGACAGGGGGCACCATTGACTTATGACATCAATATGCTGTCTTAAAATAAATATTATTTTGAAAGAATATCTGTCAAATAATTTTAATAAAAGGATGGACCAGAAAATCTGGTCACAAAATGGACACAATGGATGAGTAAGAGACATTGTAATATCATGTGTAGAAGCATATCTGAAAATGAGGGGCACAATCAGAATGTGGACAAGATCAAGACCAAAGATGCTTGTTAGCGCCATGTATAAACTAGACTAAAGACACCGGACTAATTGAAGTGAAATTGGTCAGATAATAGCTTTTAAAACATTGCATCCATTTAATGAGATTTTTATTTACTATAGAAAGGGACGTAGCATCTTACTTCTGGTCTCTCTCTATCTCTAATTCCTTCCCACTCAGAGTCGCCCTGCATGCAGCCATGAATTTGAAAGACTAAAGAAATATTATCACTGCTAATGAAATAATGCTTAGCCCACTCAAATGCTCAGATGGCCCCTCAGGGCACAACGTTTCAAATCACTCTGGAAGATGACAATTAAAAGCCAAACTATACTATCATGTTATGATGGAAATTATAATTCACAGTGCAGAGGTCCTATACCGAATACAAATGAACTTTTGAACCATTTTGTCTCAAGACACTTACACAATAATAGCCAACTAACGAGTTAGTGATGTCATTACAGTTTCTCACATGACAGTCCTTGATATTAAGAAATACATTACAGTCAGTGCTTGAAGTGCTCTTTTAATGTCAATGGCTGAATTAAGAACAGAATAGGACAATGATATGACTCATTCTATTAAAGGGTAGAATCTTGATAAGAGATCTAAAGTAGCTGCTTCTTCGTTAATACTGGAGCTCTGTGTGATATTTCAAAGGCCTACTGAACGTGTTATCTAAAGATGACAATACATAAAATAGCCATTATGCCGTAACAGGTTATTTCCTTGACCCCATAACTTAGTATGGACTACCACAGTCACCTCTGTCTTGTTTGTCAACAATTGGCTGTCGAATGATCATTGATTATTTCACCCCTTTGAATTGGTGATCACTCTAGTTGATTGACCATGCTTGTTAGCAATCAATGCCCCTCAACTCAATTGAAGGTTATTATGAATAAAACTTTTATGGCTAAGGTCTACTTTATTTACTTTACCCAAATCAGTCTTTCTACATCCATATTCTCACACTCTCCTGTGAATGTAACCAATAATGTGACCAGCAGCAGGTTTAATTTCCCCCAGTAGAGCGGTGCGGTGGATGATGTCCCTGCCTTACTAATGAGGTGGTTCTGCTCATTCTGAACACGGTTAGGCCTCAGAGGGAACCGTGCGTTTCGTGCAGCTAGAGACTTTTTAGGTGATTTTTTACTAGAAAGAGCCAATTAGCAGAGAGCAAACTGGAAATATTATAGACTAGATGACAAGGCGAGGGCAAAGGTAGCCAACAGTGGGCTGGACTGTTAGTGCAACTGATGGCTCCATCAGTCAAGCACAGATCTCAGTCCCAGTATGATTTAAACCATCACCATGACTGACTGCCACACCAGCCCCACAACAAGAAGTGGGTCATGTTATGGATAAATGTGTGTCTGGGTGGTTGGTGATGAGCCTCATGTCTGGCCTCTACTGAAAAAATAGTTACTGCTGCTACTGTGCTGCATTGTTACGTTGTTTACATTTCAGGTTGTGGCAATTAGGTCACGATAATAAAAAAAAGTAAGCTGAGAGATTTGAGATTGAAATCAGATGAGGTTTCTGTGTCCAATTGATTGCATTGACACAAAACTAGAAAGAGCCAATCCACTCCTTCTTGAGCTTAATTAACATCCATAGTCTAACCCCACATAGTTCTCCCCACCAACTAAGCTAACATATGGAATTATTTTTAAATGGTTATACCATGGATTATTTAGCTATTGATTTTGAATTTTAGGACCTCTTTAGGTATAAAAACAATATAAAAACAATATATATTGAATTTGGCCTTTACTGCTATAGCCTATAGAAACATTGAATAGACATTCATAAATCGCAAAAACAGAGTCAAAAAAGAAATCATAAGGAATAAGGTTTTGAAGCGTCTGTCCTATATCTAGGAGATATAAGAACACCGGAAATATTTTTTTTTTAAATTGGACACATATTTAACCCCTTATTTTTATTGGCACAACTACCGGTGATGGCCAAACCGTTCCTACACTTCCTATACTATAGATGTTTTTGTGAGAAGACCTGAATTTTCAGGATGTCTCATGGTCTGACAAACACTGCTGTAGCTCGGCCACCTTCCACTGCAGATGTGGAAGGCTGACATAGGAAGAAAACTGATATCTCCAGCTTATACTGACAGATTTTGATAGGGATGTTTTATTATGTTCAATAGATTGATGCACAGGTGCACAGGAATTGATTCATGTTACCTAGAGTGCTGAGAATACATTATAGTTAAAGGCAACCTCCCCTACATAATCTAATCTAAATAAATATGAGTAAATAGGTATGCAGTGACAGACAACAGAGAAACCAGGCCAGTGGCCAAGCCTGGAGATGTGGCAGCCTGGGCCGGGTGGCCGGATGACAGTTTATTGCAGATTAGAGCTCGTCTTGCACATTTTGGGCCACTTCCTCCTGTTCCAGTTCTAACCTCGCACAACTTATTCATTTTTATTTATCCTCTGGCACTTATTACAGGTTTTCCTTTCCCGCTCTAACACAAAAACACTGTCTGCTTGGGAGCAATTATTGCTGGATTGTTGTTCGACTCTTTTCTCCGCCTCTGGTGTATGCATACATAAAGGTCAGGGAAGGCGTTTATGGTCTTGTTCCTCCATTACTCATCGTAAGTGTGCTGTTTGACAATGGTGTCCCTCAAGGCCCCAGGGAACAAATTTTTCCTCAGAAGAGAAGAGATGCATGGATGCAAACCGGCCTTTTAACTCACCGCAGAGCAATACGCTGACTGCAGAACAAATGGTTCCATTGCATCCAGACCGTTGGTGGTGGTGCTAGCCTCTAGCATGCTAGCATGTGTGGGCATCAATGTCATTTTTAATGGATGTATTTTTTGGGGAATGGAAGGTAAGTGGCAACTAGCTGTTGTTTATTGCTGATTTAAAAAATGAAAAATGTCTGGCCTACAGAGATGCTGTGTTGCAATCTGACTCATTCAACAGCATCCACACCACCAGGATAATGAAGATGTTTTTCAACTTGTCTGAAGTTGTTTATGAAAAGTATATATGAACATTCATGACCTCCATTGTATTTGCACTGATGACAGCATAGTGTATTGTTTGTGCCAAGGGATTAATTAATGTAGCATTATATGGTACACTATAGGAGAAGTATACATATTGTATTACAGAAGATGTACTTTTATAATTGCAACAACACAGAATACGTGCTTGATATAATTAGTCACAAATACAATGTCCAATGAGTGTTGTGATGCCCAAATAATTAAATATCCCTATTGTAAGCAATCAAATCACATACTCACTCACTGTAATGGTAAGCAGCAGATTTTACATGCTGCATTGCATTATTCATTTATAACATCATGAATCAAAACAATGTTTCTCTCCTGTCTCTACCCTGATGAGTCATATCTAGATACAGAGAGATAAAACAACACTAATAATAGGGTATCCAAAGTTTTCAAAAAGCCTGAGTCCTCTCAATCGCGTCAGCGCATTGCAATGACTTCCTTTGAAAATGGTCTGTGTGGAACAGCTGCAGTGATTGCTCTCTAGCCAATAGCATAGACACTGCGACAGACCTGCTCATCAGCTCCAACTGTTAATAAAATATATTTTTTAACTTGAGAAATACTGCACCAAATACATTAGTTAGATGTGAACTAAAACATCCTCCGAAAAAACTTGAAAATGAATTACAGATTTCTTGAGTTATCTTAGATTCATTCTGGAAAATTTGAGGAAGTGAAATTGTCTTTGCTTCTACATTGTCTCATTTTGGTATAAGAATGTTTTGAAGATACATGCACAACTCGGAGGACAAGAGGACTAGAATTAATGGTCAATAGAGAATTTTCAATTGAAATAGTTGGTTTTCAGTTCAACAGCTGTTTAGAATCTGTGGAATGTCAGTCCGGAACTCAGAGCTACGTGTGGCATGTTTTCATTGGTCTGTACGTTGAGTCTGGAGCAGGATACTTGTTATTTGACCATTGGCCTAGTTGTACTGCAAGGACTTCTGATTGGTCAACCCCAGGCTAGGGTGGGGGGTTATAATTGAGGGGGGGATTATAAAGATTTGTCCTTTCAAATAAATAAATAAACCCATGATTTGCTTTGGCGTCTGTGTTATTGAAGAATAACATAAACTGCTAACAGGGGACAAACATCATTAAGGGATGGATAAAAATTTACAAATCGGTTACCAGGAGGAAAATGGGGGATGGTCATTGCTTTTTCAATTTCAGTCAAGGAGAGGGTTTTCGTTTGTTTTTACATTTACATTCTACACAAATTGTACAAACATTTCACTTTCGTTTTTTTTATTTTTTACAGTAGTTACATAAAGAATAAAGTAATTTGATAAGCATTACATCTAGATACATAGTACTTATACATTAGAATCGTGTTTTCAGTCATAATTATTATAGAACCTCAGCTACTCTCAGTCCATCCCAGCCATCTCTGTTAACCGCCCTTTTATGACTGTGCTGTGATGTTTGACATAAATTATGAACCTGTTTAATTGCATGGTATCTACAGATTGTAAGTTTAAGATAAATAGTTGTACTAAAAGTATTCATATATTGTTGATTGATTGACCCTGGTTTTCCATATCTCCCAACAGTGATGTTTGTAGTGTCATTTTTTATTATATATGTTGTGATTTTTCAGCCATTCTTGAACCTGTGACCAAAAACAACCTACATACAGTAGGAGCAGTACCAACATATGTGATCTAAGGATTCTGTGTCTCTTCATAAAAAAAGCCCCATATACATAACATTCCGTTTAGTAGCATGGGATTTGTTCCCTGTAATAGCTATTTTAAATTGGAAAACGTAGTTTGATTACCAAGATTCTAATCTTTTGAAGGGTGTAAGACACTTGCATTTTCAAGAATGTTTAATGTTACGAAATTGTATTTTTAGTTGTCACTCTGAAACTTCACCTGATGTTGATCCCTGTACAGGAACAGCAGCCATATTAACCTCTTGGATTTAGGGGGCGCTATTTAAATTTTTGGATGAAAAACGTTCCTGTTTTAAACAATATATTTTGTCACGAAAAGATGCTCGACTATGCATAGAATTGACAGCTTCGGAAAGAAGACACTCTGACGTTTCCAAAACTGCAAAGCTATTGTCTGTGAGTGCCACAGAACTGATGGTACAGGCGAAACCTAGATAAAAATCCAACCAGGAAGTGACGCATTTTTTAAAACTGCCTCATGCAAATGACTCCTTATATGGCTGTGAATGAGCTACGAATGAGCTTATGTTTTCCACGTATTCCCCAAGGTGTCTACAGCATTGTAACGTCTTTTTAGGCATTTCCATTGACGAATGGCTGTAAGGGACCATATATATCATGTGGTCACATGGTGTCTCTCGCAGAAAATCTTAAAATACTAAAAGGTACTGAGGTAGCCATTTTTTCAATCGCTTCTTATGAGAAACCAATTGCCTCGACGGATATATTATCGAATATATATGTTAAAAACACCTTGAGGATGGATCCTAAACAACGTTTGCCGTGTTTCCGTCGATATTATGGAGCAAATTTTGAAAAAAGTTTGACGTTATAGTTGTAGCATTTTCCGGTCGATTTCTCAGCCATGCATGATGAAGAAACGGGAGCTATTTCGTCTACAAAAATAATCTTTTTGGAAAAAAGGAACATTTGCTATCTAACTGGGAGTCTCCTGAGTGAAAGCATCTGAAGTTCTTCAAAGGTAAATTATTTAATTTGGTTGCTTTTCTTATTTTCGTGAAAATTTTGCCTGCTGCCAGCAGAGCCTAGCATAGCATTATGCCATGATAAACTTACACAAATGCTTGTCTAGCGTTGGCTGTAACGCATATTTAGAAAATCTGAGATGACAGTGTTGTTAACAAAAGGCTAAGCTTGTGTTTGAATATATTTATTTCATTTCATTTGCGATTTTCATGAATAGGAAAAGTTTCTAGGGGTATTTATGTCCGCTGCGTTATGCTAATGCTTTTGAGGCTATGATTATGCTCCCGGATACGGGATTGCTCGTCGCAAGAGGGTTTAAAGACATAAACTGAACACTACAAAACAATAAACGTGAAACGAACAAAACCAAAACTGTACCGTGTGGCAACAAACACTCACAAGTAAACAAACACCCACAACTCAAAAGTGAAACACAGGCTACCTAAGTATGATTCTCAATCAGAGACAACTAACAACACTTAACACTGATTGAGAACCATACTAGGCTGAACTCAACACCCCAACATAGAAAAACACACATAGACTGCCCACCCCAACTCACACCCTGACCATACTAAATAAAGACAAAACAAAGGAAATAAAGGTCAGAACATGACAAGAGTGATTAATTTCCTCTTTTATTTGTTTCATCACATTCCCAGTGGGTCAGAAGTTTACATACACTCAATTTGTATTTGCTAGCATTGCCTTTAAGTTGTTTAACTTGTGTCAAACGTTTTGGGTAGCCTTCCACAAGCTTCCCACAGTAATTTGGGTGAATTTTGGCCCATTCCTCCTGACAGAGCTGGTGTAACTGAGTCAGGTTTGTAGGCCTCCTTGCTCGCACATGCTTTTTCAGTTCTGCCCACAAATTCTCTATGGGATGGAGGTCAGGGATATGTGATGGCCACTCCAATAGCTTGACTTTGTTGTCCTTAATCAATTTTGCCACAACTTTGGAAGTATGCCTGGGGTCATTGTCCATTTGAAAGACCCATTTGCGACGAAGCTTTAACTTCCTGACTGATGTCTTGAGATGTTGATTCAATATATCCACATAATTTCCCTGCCTCATGAAGCCATCTATTTTGTGAAGTGTACCAGTCCCTCCTGCAGCAAAGCACCCACACAACATGATTCTGCCACCCCCGTGCTTCACGGTTGGGATGGTGGTCTTCTTGCTTGCAAGTCTCACCAATTTTCCTCCAAACATAACGACGGTCATTATGGCCAAACAGTTCTATTTTTGTTTCATCAGACCAGAGGACATTTCTCCAAAAATTACGATCTTTGTCCCCATGTGCAGTTGCAAACCGTAGTCTGGCGTTTTTATGGAGGTTTTGGAGCAGTGGATTCTGCCTTGCTGACCTTTCAGGTTATGTCGATATCAGACTCGTTTTACTGTGGATATAGATACTTTTGTACCTGTTTCATCCAGCATCTTCGCAAGGTCCTTTGCTGTTGTTCTGGGATTGATTTGCACATTTCTCTAGGAGACAGAATGCAACTCCTTCCTGAGCTGTATGACGGCTGAACGGTCCCCATGGTGTTTATACTTGCGTACAATTGTTTGTACTGATTAACGTGGTACCTTCAGGCGTTTGGAAATTGCTCCCAAGGATGAACCAGACTTGTGGAGGACTTGGCTGATATCTTTTGATTTTCCCATGATGTCAAGAAAAGAGGCATTGAGTTTGAAGGTACTCCTTGAAATACATCTACAGGTACACCTCCAATTGACTCAAATTTTGTCAATTAGCCTAGCTTCTAAAGCCATGACATCATTTTCTGTACTTTTCCAAGCTGTTTAAAGGCACAGTAAACTCAGTGTACGTAAACTTCAGACCCTCTGGAATTGTGATACAGTGAATTATAAGTGAAATAATCTGTCTGTAAACAGTTGTTGGGAATATTGCTTGTGTCATGCACAAAGTAGATATCCTAACTGACCTGCCAAAACTATAATTTGTAAACAAGAAATGTGTGTAGTGGTTGAAAAATCTGATTTAATGACTCCAACGTAAGTGTATGTAAACTTCTGACTTCAACTGTACATAAGTATTCAGACCGTTTACTCAGTACGTTGTTGAAGCACCTTTGGCAGAGAAGTTCAGCCTCGAATCTTAATGAGTATGACGCTACAAGCTTGGCAAACCTGTATTTGGGGAGTTTTTCACATTCTTCTCTGCAGATCCTCTCAAGCTCTGTCAGGTTGGATGGAGAGCGTCGCTGCTCAGCTATTTTTACGTCTCTCCAGAGATGTTTGGTCGGGCTCTGGCTGAGCCACTCAAGGACATTTAAAGACTTGTCCCAAAGCCAATCCTGCGTTTTCTTGGCTGTGTGCTTAGTGTCGCTGTCCTGTTGGGAAGGTGAACCTTAGCTCCAGTCTGAGGTCCTGAGTGCTCTGGAGCGGATTTTCATCAAGGATCTCTTTGCACTTCGCTCCATATTTCCCCTAATCCTGCGTATTCTCAGCATTTCAGAGATGTTCGATTGGGTTCAAGTCCGGGCACTGGCTGGGCCACTCAAGGACATTTAGAGACTTGTCCCGAAGCCACTAGTGCATTGTCTTGGCTGTGTGCTTAGGGTCGTTGTCCTGTTAGAAGGTGAACCTTCACCCCAGTTTGAGGTCCTGAGTACTCTGGAGCAGGTTTTCATCAAGGGTCTCTTTGCCTCGATCCTGACTAGTCTCCCAGTCCCTGCCGCTGAAAAACATCCCCACAGCATGATGCTGCCACCACCATGCTTCACCGAAGGGACGGTGCTAGATTTCCTCCAGACATGATGCTTGGCATGCAGGCCAAAGAGTTCAATCTTGGTTTCATTAGACCAGAGAATCTTGTTTCTGATGGTCTGAGAGTCTTCATCTGGTCACTTTAGGTGCCCTTTGGCAAACTCCAAGCAGACTGTCATGTGTATTTTACTGAGGAGTGGCTTCCATCTGGTCACTCCACCATAAAGGCCTGATTGGTGGATTGCTGCAGAGATGGTTGTCCTTCTGGAAGGTTCTCCCATCTCCACAGAGGAACTCTGGTGCTCTGTCAGAGTGACCATTGGGTTCTGGTCACCTCCCTGACCAAGGCCCTTCTTCCCTGATTGCTCAGTTTGGCCGGGCGGCCAACTCCAGGAAGAGTCTTGATGGTTCCAAACTTCTTCCATGGAGGCCCATGTGTTCTTGGGGACCTTCAATGCTGCAGAAGTTCTTTGATACACTTCCCCAGATCTGTGCCTCGACACAATCCTGTCTCGGAGCTCTAGACAATTCCTTCGACCTCATGGCTTGGTTTTTGCTCTGACATGCACGGTCAACTGTACGACCTTATATAGACAGGTGTGTGCCTTTCCAAATCATGTCCAATCAATTGAATTTATCACAGATGGACTTCAGTCAAGTTGTAGAAAGGATGATCAATGGAAACACGACGCACCTGAGCTCAATTTCGAGTCTCAAAGCAAAGGGTCTGAATACTTATGTAAATACTTATGTATTTTGAAATACCTGATTTCGTTTTTGTTGTTAATAAGGGGTATTGTGTGTATATTGATGAGGATTTTTTTTCAATCAATTTTAGAATAACGCTGTAACTCAACAAAATGTGGAAAAAGGCAAAGGGTCCTAATACTTTCCGAATGCACTGTATATTGATGTGTGCCTGATGCCGCCCCTCATCTCTGATTTGACACTTTACACCCAATATCACGTGCGCCTATGGGCTATTTAGTGTGGTCTCAGTCAAATGATCCATAGCCTTTAGGCTATAGGCTACAAAGAGCATGCTCGTAGAAGCACAGGGCAAAGTAATTTTTCTAAGATAGCTTCTTGGATGGTGTATATACAACTACTATAGGTTGCATTACACTGCAATGGATCCGAGCAGGCAAAATTAATTTAAAATTCTTTAAATTAATTAGACTAGCAACAATAGGGATTCGTGTTGGAGCCTATTTCTTCCTTTTAAGAAATAAGAGGTAGGCTTACCTGTTTGACAGATTAAATTAGGCTATAGGTTGCTATATCCATATATTTTTCAGTCAGTTCATCCACCCACCATGCACTCTTTAACAACCCTTCTCTGACACTGAGTTAGGTTATTTAAATTCAAACCAAGACTTCTATTGAGGGGCTATGAGAGGTTATGCCATAGGCCTACCTTTTATTTAAGAAAATGGCAAAAAGCATAGGCCTACGCCTTGTTAGCTTCAGAAGAAAATAAAACAGAACCAATTATATCAAGTGATCTATAAGAGCGCTTTGGCCCGCAATGCTTTATGCTAGAAACAACCTGTAAAATACCCGGGAACGACATGACTCAGATGCATATGGGGATATCATTGTTTCTTTTCTTTGACATTCAGAGGCTGAGCTCCTACCTTCTATAGCCGAGGAGACCAAAAAATGTACTTTGCTTGGAATGTAATTTAATTCTGTCACTATCAATTGATTAAGCTATTGACTTTCTGTACAAAACAAGATGTTTGCATCCAGACAGGGAAACACATGTGACCTTCTCTCATTGGGTAAAAAAAAGCCAAGGAAGAAGAGTAGCCAGCAGTTAAAATGTACATTTTTCTGCGTCGTTAGGCCTACTCTGTCTGGGGTGGAAAAGAAGGCCTATCTTTCGAAAGTAACATTCTCAGATTTCTAATGACGTCTCTGTAAGGTTCTGTATTTATTTTCTTAGTCAACCTTAGTCAACCCTGTTTCTTTGTGTTCTTGAACGTAGCCCTGTCTTTCATTTTTGTTCATTGATTTAAGGCCTTATACAGCTCATCTTAGTGCCAGCATCGGTTTGTGGTGGTAAATGGGCAGCTATGCAAAATATAGATAAACTCTCTTGGTAAATAATATGGTCTACAGCTTATCCTGAGGTATTCTAACTCAGGTGAGCAGAACCTCAGGATTTACTTAATATTAGAGATCTCGCACCAGCTGTTTTTAACAAAAAAACACAGACCACCCCCTTGAGCTTATCCGATGCTGCCGTTCTGTCCTGATGATGCATAGAATAACCAGAACATTATCCATGTCCTTGTTCAGCCTAGTTTCTGAGAAACATAGGATATTACTGTTCTTCAGGTCCCTTTTGATAGGATAACCTCGAACAGAGTTCGTCCAATTTGTTCTCATGTGATTGTAAATTTGCCAATAGAACAGAGAGTAGGGACAGATTATTTACTCATCCCCATAGTTTCATCAGGGTACCCGCTCATCAGCCTCTATATCACCGTCTCTTTCGAGTGACGGGGATTAGGGCCTGGTCCGGGGTGAGCAGTAAGTCCTGTAATGCCGACTCATTGAAGTACAGATTTTCATCCAAATTGAAGTTAGTGATCTCTGTTCTGATGTCCAGAATCTATTTTCGGTCATAGGAACTGATAGCGGGAACATTACGTACAACAAAAGTTAAGATCAGCAAAAAGAAACAAAACACAAAATAGCCTGTAAAACATCCCTTATACATTCCAGCATCATTCTGTTGCATGTTCAAGTATTGAACTCTTATCAGAGTGGGCTAATTAAATACTTTTTCCATGTTGGGTTTTCTGTTCTCATCTTGTGACCACACATGGTGCATAAAATGCATGCGAAAGGATTTCTGGTCGTGTGCATGCTTGTTGTACAAAACAGTTAATGTATTGTATTACGTACAGACAGAGTCTGTACATAACGTTAATAGGAACAGGCAGGAGCAGTGCTCAGGTGAAACAATAGTTTTAACATGACCATATGGATATGCAAACAAAATAAAGGCCCTTTAATTTTCATATACTTTATCTGAAGAACGCCTTCACATTTTCTCTCTAACATGAGATGCCTTGATTTTGTTGATGACAAGTGCTGTTTGATCAATGGAAATGCAGTAGAGCCTTCAGCAAATGAGTGAGATGACCCTGCCAAGTTTCTCTGAAGTGACTTCCAAATGTGTCATTCTCAGGAATCAATTACTCGTATCAACGGCCACTGAAAGCTATTTCTATAGCGTTAATTAGATTAAAGTGCTTTACATACAGTCCATGAGCATATTATTTAACTTAATGCAATCAAGTGGAGTCAAGCTATGTACTATGTCTTTTGAGCTTATTTTAAACTAATCCTGTGCATACATATACACTGTACATGAGTATTTACTGTGGATATTGATATTTTCTAAACAGCAGTTTCCCGTACAAAATTGCCATAAATCTTTAATGTTTTTCGTTCTGTCACCAAATTGATTATTGATATTTTATTTGATATTTTAACCTGCGTGTCATGATTGTGTTTGGTGTGGGGGGACAAAATATATTTATGGACAATGGTGCACGCGCGCAGCCGGTTTGGGTTCGGTTTTGTAGTCCGTCTTCACCTCTTCTTATAATACTTATTAACCTCGCCTCTTCCTCTCCACCACTCTTTCTCTTCCTCTACCTTTGACTTCTGATTGACAGTCCGCTGTGGCCTCTAACCTCTCTCCATGTGGCAGGAGACAGCTGAACTGACCAGGTCGGCCTCTGCATAGAACTGTGATACAGAAAAAACAATCACACAGAGAGAGAGGGAGAGCATATCTGTCTTTCAGGTCCTTACAACACACGGCAGCGAGGAAGAGAAGATGGAAGAGGCTCTTACCTCTAACACAGCAATGGAAATCTGATATCAGAGCAAGTGATTGCCCAGTGAAGCAAAAGAATAGAATCACACAGAGGTGGTCTTCATTGCTTGAGCGTCACCCCCTGCCGCTGTCAAAGGCCTTAATCAATGAAAACCTGTAAGTTCAAATGAAAGTCTGAGAATTGTCAGAAAGTAACCAGACAAGTGTAGTGTCCCTGCTGCTGAGGATCAGCATGTGATAGGCTACAGTATATGGACTAATAATATTACAACCAACCAGAAGAAACAAAACATCAAAACCTGTTTGAATTCAACTCAACAAGATGCAACACCTCCAATTGTTAGCAGCTGGCATAATTGTTCAAACACCATCCTGTCATGTATTTGTACATACACTCCCCTACGTAGTAGCTTGTGAAAGTGTTCACCCCCTTTGGCATTTGTCCTATATTGTTGCGTTACAACCTGTAATTAAAATGTATTTTGGGGGGGTTGTATCATTTGATGTACACAACATGCCTACCACTTTGAAGATGCTAAATCTTTTTTATTGTGAAACAAACAAGAAATAACTGAACTTGAGCGTGCATAACTATTCACCACCCCAAAGTCAATACTATGTACCACCTTTTGCAGCAACCTGGTAATCTAATTTAATTTACTGCAGACCTAAAACCTATGGGTTTAACCTTCTGAATTAATTATTATATTGAAGGTAGAAGCCGCCTTTTAATGAGTTCCAAAAGCCGATCCGTTACCAAACAAAATAATATCATTTTATTTAGCCTAATAGTTTTTTATGACTACAGAGAGTAGGCTATTATTCCTCTTTTCCTCCCTGGATTTATTTACTTGTCTGCATGTCTAGTCAACATTACACTAAAAATAAACCACACCATGAATTAAGAACAGATATACACTACCGTTCAAAAGTTTGGGGTCACTTGGAAATGTCCTTTTTTTGAAAGTAAAGCAAAAATAATTGTCCATTAAAATAATATCAAATTGAATCGAAATACAGTGTAGACATTGTTAATGTTGTAAATGATTATTGTAGCTGGAAACGTTTGATTCTTTAATGGAATATCTACATAGGCGTACAGAGGTCCATTATCAGCAACCATCATTCCTGTGTACCTATGGCACGTTGTGTTAGCTAATCCAAGTTTATCATTTAAAAGGGGTAATTGATCATTAGAAAACACTTTTGAAATTATGTTAGCACAGCTGAAAACTGTTGTCCTGATTAAACTGGCCTTCTTTAGACTAGATCTAAAGCAGAAGATCTGGAGCAGAAGCATTTGTGGGTTCGATTACAGGCTCAAAATGGCCAGAAACAAATAACTTTCTTCTGAAACTCATCAGTCTATTCTTGTTCTGATAAATGAAGGCTATTCCATGCAAGAAGTTGCCAAGAAACTGTGTACTACTCCCTTCACAGAACAGAGTAAACTGTCTCTAACCAGAATAGAAAGAGGAGTGGGAGGCCCCAGTGCACAACTGAGCAAGAGGACAAGTACATTAGAGTGTCTAGTTTGAGAAACAGACCCCTCACAAGTCCTTAAGTGGAAGCTTCATTAAATAGTACCTGCAAAACACCAGTCTCAACGTCAACAGTGATGAGGCGACTCCGGGATGCTGACCTTCTAAGCAGAGTTGCAAAGAAAAAGCCATATCTCAGACTGGCCAATAAAAATTTAAGATTAAGATGGGCAAAATAACACAGACACTGGATGGAGGAAGATTGGAAGAAAGTGTTATGGACAGACAAATCTAAGTTTGAGGTGTTCGGATCACAAAGAGGAACATTCGTGAGACACAGAAAAAATGAAAATATGCTGGAGGAGTGCTTGTTGCCATCTGTCAAGCATGGTGGAGGCAATGTGATGATCTGGGGGTGCTTTGCTGGTTGTAAAGTGGCAGATTTGTACAGGGTAAAAGGGATCTATTACGAGGGAAGGCTATTACTCTATTTTGCAACGCCATGCCATACCCTGTGGACTGAGATTAATTGGAGCAAATGTCCTCCTACAACAAGACAATGACCCGAAGCACAGCTTCAAACTATGCAATAACTATTTAAGGAAGAAGCAGTCGGCTGGTATTCTGTATATAATTGAGTAGCCAGCACAGTCACCAGATCTATACCTTGTTGAGCTGTTATGGGAGCATCTTGAACGTATGGTACGTAAGAAGTGCCAATCAAGCCAATTACACTTGTGGGGGGTGCTTCATGAAGCATGGGGTGAAGTCTCTTCAGATTACCTGAACAAATTGACAACTAGAATGCCAAAGGGCTGTAATTGCTGTAAATGGAGGATTCTTTGACGAAAGCAATGTTTGAAGCACACAATTATTATTTCAATTAAAAATGATTATTTATAACCTTGTCAACGTCTTGACTATATTTCCTATTAATTTTGCAAATCAATTCATTTAAACTCAGCAAAAAACAAAACGTCCTCACTGTAAACTGCGTTTATTTTCAGCAAACTTAACATGTGTAAATATTTATATAAACATAACAAGATTCAACAACTGAGACATAAACTGAACAAGTTCGACAGACATGTGACTAACATAAATGGAATAATGTGTCCCTGAACAAAGGTGGGGTCAAAATCAAAATTAACAGTCAGTATCTGGAGAGGCCACCAGCTGCATTAAGTACTGCACCAGATTTGACAGTTCTTGCTGTAAGAGGTTACACCACTTTTTCGATCCAACAGGTCCCAGGACATGCTCAATGGTATTGGGATCCGGGCTCTTCGCTGGCCATGACAGAACACTGACATTCCTGTCTTGCAGGAAATCATGCACAGCACGAGCAGTCTGGCTGGTGGCATTGTCATGCTGGAGGGTCATGTCAGGATGAGCCTGCAGGAAGGGTACCACATGAGGGAGGAGGATGTCTTCCTTGTAACGCAAAGCGTTGAGATTGCCTGCAATGACAACAAATTCAGTCCGATGATGCTGTGACACACCACCCCAGACCATGATGGACCCTCCAACTCCAAATCGATCCCGCTCCAGAGTACAGGCCTCGGTGTAACGCTCATTCCTTCGACGATAAATGCAAATCCGACCATCGCCCCAGGTGAGATAAAACCGTGACTCGTCAGTGAAGAGCACCTTTTGCCAGTCCTTTCTGGTCCAGCGATGGTGGGTTTGTGCCCATAGGTGACATTTTTGCGGGTGATGTCTGGTGAGGATTTGCCTTACAACAGGCCTACAAGTCCTCAGTCCAGCCTCTCTCAGCCTATTGCAGACAGTCTGAGCACTGATGGAGGGATTGCATGTTCCTGGTGTAACTCGGGAAGTTGTTGTTGCCATCCTGTACCTGCCCCGCTGGTGGGATGTTCGGATGTACCGATCCTGTGCAGGTTTTGTTACACGTGGTCTGACACTGCGAGGACCATCAGCTGTCCGTCCTGTCTCCCTGTAGCACTGTCTTACATGCTGACCAGACGGAAATCCATGTTATTCAATTATTGCACCTACACTGCTCGTGCACACCAACGAGCGTCTACGATGCCAAGGGCTAAAATAGAAGTCCTTTCTATTTCTGACGCAGATCGCGCTGAAAGTCCTGCCTCTCCCATCTCCTCATTGGTTTATAGAAGCAGGTACCCACGTGCCATCTCCTCAGTGGTTATACCCATGTGGGTGATCGAAAGATGAAATGTTTTGCCGGTTGTCGTGGTAAAAGTGTAGATTCCAATCACAATATAAATTCAAAGATGAAAAAGCCTGGAAGGAGGAGAGCTGACTAGAAACGATTCGGGTTGACCGTTTTATGTGTGGATACATTTTTGGAGTAAAAGACCTTGTGCATTTCAGGTAAAATAACATCTTAATGTTTATATCCCAGGACAAATTAGCTAGCAACAGCAAGCTAGCTAAATAAGACAAATTAGCTAGCAAGTGCAAGCTAACTAGCTAAATTGCCATACATGTTTAATGCTTTTCGACCTGTCCCCAAATTAATGTCATTGGTTCAGAGTTTGTTTTGATATTTTAACCTATGTATCGTGATCGCGTTTGGTGTAGGGGGACAAAATAAATGTATGGACGATAGAGCACGATGGCGCACGCACACAGCCGGTTTGGGTTCCGTGTAAGGCGTCTCACAGTACGGACATTGCAATTTATTTCCCTGGCCACATCTGCAGTCCTCATGCCTCCTTGCAGCATGCCTAAGGCACGATCACGCAAATGAGCAGGGACCCTGGGCATCTTTATTTTGGTGTTTTTCAGATTCTTTAGTGTCCTAAGTTTTCATAACTGTGATCTTTATTGCCTACTGTCTGTAAACTGTTCGTGTCCGTTCCACAGGTTCATGTTCATTAATTGTTTATGGTTCATTGAACAAGCATGGGAAACAGTGTTAAAACCATTTAAAATGAAGATCTGTGAATTATTTGGATTTTTACAAATTATCTTTGAAAGACATGGTCCTAAAAAAAGGGTCATTCCTTTTTTTTGCTGAGTTTATGTTTTCATAGATATCAAGGACTTTTCTAAGTGACCCAAAACTTAAACGGTACTGTATATATTTTTTCACATTAGCTGGCAGCTGTTTTTTTGCCTGTTTCAGCACTCTAGTGCAATAAGAGAGAGACTGACAACCATTCACACCTCCATTCATTTACAAAAGGATAGCTTCATAGCTCTTCTACGTGTGAAAAATCCCAAATGTGCCACAGGTTAGACTACTGATAGATGCTGCGGTCAGTCAGAGTTGAGTCCTATTGTAAAGTGTAGCCTAAATGCCAAAAATGGGCAAACCTGAAATGTATTCGATGCTTAGGTACTCTGTTACGGCCATCGTAGAAGGAAGACCAAAGCACATGTTTGGTAATCATCATACAGAACAATATGTCCTCGTGAATAGCATCCCCTGACATATATAGCAAACAAAAGTCAAGGCATGGGCATATCGGCCTTCACAGCTAACATCCCTTTGGTGGAGAGCTTAAGCTGGAGAGTTTTTGAGTTGTTCAGTCAGAGCATAAATTCTTCATTTAACCATGTTATCTGACAAAGATATTGATGTGAGTTTCTGTGCCTTTGACTCCCCACACATTGTTTTCCTCATATCAATTGCGGACCGTAATATCAAAGTATCTGCAGTAGTGTGTGGCTTCATAGTGTAGCGGGCCTAGCCATTCATCATGGGAATGATTCAAGTGCAATGGTCAAGTGCGGACCTTTCCCATGATCTAAGGGCACTATCTCGTTGAATCTTATCTTTTAGATATGAATCATTTTCATTTAGATTTTTAAGCCGCACACTCCACAGAGCACAGGGCTTTATGGAAGAGTGGTCAGAAAAAAGCATTGCTTAATTTGGATAAGAAAGTGTCTGATCACAGAAAATAAAATTTTTAAATGTTCGGAAAGTACCATGTACCGTCAAGTTGGATGGGTTCCGCTGGTGTACAGCAATCTTTAAGTCATACCACAGATTCTCAATTGGATTGAGGTCTGGGCTTTGACTAGGCCATTCAATACATTTAAATGTTTCCCCTTAAACCATTTGAGTGTTGCTTTAGCAGTATGCTTAGGGTCATTGTCCTGCTGGAATGTGAACCTCCGTCCCATTCTCAAATCTATGGAAGACTGAAACAGGGTTTCTCTCAAACATTTCACTATGTTTAGCGCCTTCCACCATTCCTTCAATTCTGACCAGTTTCCCAGTCCCTGCCGGTGAAAAACATCCCCACAGCATGACGCCGCCACCACCATGCTTCACTGTGTGGATTGTGTTCTCGGGTGATGAGATGTGTTGGGTTTCATTTGTTGGCCAAAAAGCAACATTTTTGTCTCATCTGACCAGAGGACATTCTTCTATATGTTTGGAGAGTCTCCCACGTGCCTACCTGAGAAACCCAAATGTTCTTTAACCTCTCTGGGATATGTGGGATGGTAGCGTCCCACCTCGCCAACAGCCAGTGAAAGTGCAGGGCGCCAAATTCAAAACAACAAAAATCTGATAATTAAAATTCCTAAAGCAGGCAACTATTTTACACCATTTTAAGATAAAACTATTGTTAATCCAGCCACAGTGTCTGATTTCAAAAAGGGTTTACAGCGAAAGCACCACAAACGATTATGTTAGGTCACCACCAACTCACAGAAAAACACTGCCATTTTTCCAGCCAAAGAGAGGAGTCACAAAAAAATGTAGATAAAATGAATCACTAACCTTTGATGATCTTCATCAGATGACACTCATAGGACTTCATGTTACACAATACATGTATGTTTTGTTCGATAAAGTGCATATTTACATAAAAAAAATATAGTTTTACATTGGTTCAGTAGTTCTAAAACATGCAGTGATTTTGCAGAGAGCCACATCAATTCACAGAAATACTCATCATAAATGTTGATTTCAATACAAGTGTTATACATGGAATTAGAGATATACTTCTTCTTAATACAACCGCTGTGTCAGATTTCAAAAAAACTTTACGGAAAAAGCAAACCATGCAATAATCTGTGTACAGCATTTCAGACAACAAAGCAGCCAAAAAGATATTCTCCATATTGTGTAGTCAACATTAGTCAGAAATAGCATTATAAATATCCACTTACCTTTGATGCCCTTCATCAGAATGCACTCCCAGGAATCCCAGTTCCACAATAAATGTTGATTTGTTCGATAAAGTTTATAATTTATGTCCAAATAGCTTCTTTTGTTAGGGCGTTTGGTAAACAAATCCAAATGCACGTGCAGGTCCAGCTGAACGTCGGACGAAAAGTTCAAAAAAGCCCCCCTTCACAGTAGAAGCCTGAAACAACGTACTGAAGACTGTTGACATCTAGTGGACGCCGTAGGAAGTGCAATATGACCCCATATACACTGTATATTGTAATGGCAAACAAAAAGTTGAAAAACTACAAACCTCAGATTTCCCACTTCCTGGTTGGATTTTTCTCAGGTTTTCGACTGCCATATGAGTTATGTTATACTCACAGACATAATTATAACAGTTTTAGAAACGTCAGAGTGTTTGCCATCCAATTCTAATAATAATATGCACATATTAGCATCTGGGACAGAGTAGAGGGTAGTTTACTCTGGGCACCTTATTCATCCAAGCTACTCAATACTGCACCCCTGTCACCAAGAAGTTAAACACATATCTGCACCAAAACTAATTACAGAAATAATTGGGTCTTTCTCAATGAAGTATTGCTAGTATTGCTGTCTTTTTTTATTTGATTTTTTATTGTAAAATAATAAACATATTATATAATAAGGAAAGACATACACATATATAATCATTTTGTTGAAATAAAAAGGTTAGGGGAATACATTGACTCATTCAAACTTTAAAACAAAGTGCAGGTTAGGGCTTACATCACTATCATAACCAAACAATCATACACAAATGCTTGCCCTTTCATTCAGGTGCCACACAAGCAAACCACATCATTTTCTCCTTTCCATCTTTCCTGACCACAAAGAAAACAATTTCTTGAGTAGTCCTCAAATACACTCAAGTTTCATCACTCTTTCTGTTCTGAAAATCTGCCAAATTCGTCTTTGATCTGTTTGTGCTATATAACCAACTCCTAAGTATAGCCAACACCTATGGTAACATGGCATGACAACTATCATACATTAGGAGTTAGCAAGACAGCATAAACAGATCTGGGGCCAGGCTAGAGCATTTCTGCTACCTGCGACACTAGCTTGGTATTTGCAGCAGCCACCTCCAACAGCATCATGAGTGCTGTGTCGTTGATGGCTCCAGGTGAATTCAGGGAAACACATTATTAAAAGCTTCACTTTGCATGTTGTCCGTGATGAAAATATGAGTGATCCAAAGACGTGTCATTATTAAAATATCCACATGGTAATGTTAGCTGGCTAGCTAGTAGCCTAGGGAAGGATGTGTTTTTTGACAGAAGAACCCTCTCTCTCATTCTAGGGTAGGAGGGTACATAAGCAATTATCAGATGAATATGCAAAAAAAAGATCAACAATAATTGGTCCAATAGAATGTGACGTTATGCGGCAGCCAAAAACATCCCACCCTAACAGGCTGAAATCCCTATGCATTTTTTCAAACAGCTCTTACACAAGGGCATTATCATAATTTTCTCAATTTCAGAGTGTTATGTAGACATAGTGTGAAAATATCAAACAAACCGTAAATCACATTTTTTAGAGCACTGGGCCTTTATGATTAACCAGGTGCTCATAGGTAGAGATAAAAATGGTTGAGTATGAATTCTTAGAATATGCAAATACTTTCTCCCACACACATAATAATTGTCCTTTTATTTGACAAATGTTGTAATACTGTACCAGTGTAGTATTGTAAGGTTCATAAACACAATCCTGAATGTTTCTCTACTTTTTGGAGTTGTACTTGGTGTTCACTATTCATGCATGCAAGTATTTGTGTGATCTACAAGGTGCTGAGAAGGTTCATTCTGTTTAGGGCTCATCACATAACCCTGTAAGCCTGATAATCAATGTTTGACTTTTCGGGGCCAACCTGGCAATCCCTCTGAATTGTAAGAACCCAAAGCCGTTATGAATTTGTGACCTCCAGTTGTTTTATCTTCAACTGCAGGCAGTCTCTCTCAAAAAGTGCCACAGGTACGCAGAGAGCAGCGCTCAACCAGGTTTTCCTTTCTCTAGTCCCCATCCAGAAACTAAAAGTGGTCTGAATGTAATCTGACAATTATATAGTAACAGGACGTAAGCCATTGTATCTCCATATATTAAAAACCCTTTTCTGTCCATGGCTACACCATTTGTTCTTGTACTATACCCAGAATAGTGGATTGTCCATTTATTTAAATGGTAAGCCCTTTCACTCAATTAGCTGCTTTAACCCTCTGTTCATGTTTAACAAAACAGACCGACTGTTGAATGGGTGGATAATTCAACCGTAATTAGGTAACTTTTGAAAGACGCATTTCGACTTCCTTCCCCTGGCCAGAGGAGAGGAGGGGGACTGTGGTCATTGCACGGGGAGAACACAGGGGCGAGCCTTTGTCTGTACTGTAGATTTCTGTAGATTCCAGACAATCAATGTATGACGGCTCAGATTCTATCTTTAGGTGCAGTAGTCTAAAGACTCCTCCTCTCCTCTTCTCTATACCAGAACAGATCTGGACATTGAGATACACAGATGTGCTAATTTTGTAGACTTTCACCTAATGTACACACAATTTACTGTATGGATTTACAAAGGTAAACAATCCCAACACAATCCTTACTCATATTAATTCCTATAATCAGCGGGTCCTGTCACACTAGCTCATATCACTCTTCCTGTCACCCATAATGCCAACTGGAACAAGCTCAGTGTAAGAGGCCACACCAGCAGTCACGAGTCATAACCGCAGTCAAATTTCACGTGACAGTTGAGTCCCGGTAACTAGGCTTCTCCAAAACAGTTGCTAATGGCCGATACTCAGGGCTCTATTGTCCCTCTAATCAATCTGACATTGATGCAAATGCAATCAAAAATCAAATAAAACACTTCATGAGAGTGTGAACTGTTGTGCAGTGATAGCCAGTTCCTCATAGCTGAAAATAATTAAGTGATCCTTCATTTCTATAGGCAATGCTGTGCAATTGCGTGAGATGGCCTCTTTTTAAAAAAGGAAGATCCCATCAGCTTCCTGTAGGCTAGGCTACTATTTTTATTTATCAACTTTCCTAATACCAAATATTATAGATATAGGCTACTGACAAGATACGTGTCTCTTCGCCACTAACAATGGGAGTCACAGGACGTTGGTGGCACCTTAATTGGGGAGAACAGGCTTGTGGTTATGACTGAAGCAGAATCAGTGGAACGGTATCAAATACATCAAACACATGGTTTCCAGGTGTTTGATGCCATTCCATTTGCTCCGTTCCGCCCATTATTATGAGCTGTTCTCCCCTCAGCAGCCTCCACTGATGGGGAGTAGTTGTCCACAAAGCGGTACCGTGGGCTGTCAGCCTCATGGCATGAATATGCATAGTACATTGCTTTGCTTTACAACCGGAGTCACCTACCTGGCTAGCATGAAAACGAACTGTGGGAAAAGCGTCCCCCATTTGCTATTCAAGTGCATACATGACGTCTTTTGTTACACCACCCCTGTTCCGACAGGTGCATGATAATGTCCCACTCTAAATCAAAACTAATTTAAAAAATATATATTTTTAAGACAAGATTCAATTGAGAATAGTCTGATGGGTGAGAATATTATCACTTATGAATAATGCCCAGCCTGTGCAGTCTTAGGCAACCAACAGCGCTTGCATTTTTCGGTCACTTTTTCAAATCATAGTCGCATACATCATGTACAGTAGCCTAACCACTAGGCCTATATGTTTTAATAAGGTTTGTATCACAGCTAAAGTGGCCAAATAACTCCAAATGTAGCCTTTAGGCCCAATACCCCTGGAACATAATTGGAGAGCCCATAGCTTACAAAGCCTAGTCAATGTGTGTGAAAACAGTTTTGACTGGCCACTATTTAAAAGATTAAAAGAGGATTCCAGCTTTCTCGTGCTGCTATATTTATTGCACAATTCTTAAAATTAAGCACATATATTATTTAGTTTTTTGTTGGAACATTCTAAATAAAAAATAATTCCATACATATATTACATTAGAATAGTCTGATGGATGACAATATTATCAAGTGCTTCTCAAGTGCTTGAGACTGATGAAAATGCAACAACAAAAAAGAATCATCATTAGAGTTGCACCATGCAGCCTTAGAACCTAGTATTAGAAACCTAAACACATAGCCTAATGTTGTATCACAACTAAAGTTGAGTAAATAATTAAGCATATAGGAGGACCTGTTTCTTTGTTAACTGCTCAACACGGTATTGCCACATGTGCATATTACCTTAGAAATCGTTTGAGAAAAATTTACTTTCTAGTTTATTCAGCTATGTTCAATTGTATTGTTCTTACTAATGTCTGCTAAATTAACTAGTGTAGGCCACAGCCATATGGCATAGCCTAACATAAGGAAGATTCAGAATATGCTATTCTGTTCTTCTAAAATAGGCTATATTTTCTTCATATCATAATGTTTCTTTAGACCTGCCTAAAATAAATAATGGATGTATTGTGTGATTGTGTAGGCTATATTACATTGATTTATTCTTCTTATTTAAAAAAAAATGTAGATGTTCAAAGGTCTGCATCAGTGGCTTGTAGGCTATGAGTGGAAGCCGGAGATACATATTTATATTAATTGTTGGTCAATTACCTTAAGACCGGCATTTATTTGCATGACAATCACCAGCTGACAAAATGTCATGACTGACACAGTGCTACATCTGCTCAATGTAAATAATAATCTGTTCTATCACAACACTCTCAGTTCCAGAGTACAGTTAATAAACCAACTCTGTAAGAACCTCACGCTAGGTTTATGATAAAAACAAAAGTTAAAGCACTTTTTCAAAACTTTTTTTTAGGGGGTCGATAGCGTGTGGGTTTTATCAATGTAATTGTCTGCATCATTTCCAATCCCCCATATATTTATTACATATTGAAAAATATATGTTTTCCTTCTTTAATATTTTCCCCTAACCCTAGCACCTCTCCCCTAATTGGAGTAAATTAATGAACAACAATACTTAGGCTTCTGCTCCAGATTATAATCACTATACACAATTTACGGACACCGTACATTTTACATTAGTTATATTTTTAACATTTGTTTTTATTCCCACCCTTCAGCTACCCTCAACTCCTCCCATCTATCTCTAAAAATCCATCCAGTTTTGATTTCTAATTGCTATACATTTTTTAACTCTCTCTGTTGTAATGTTTCACAAAAGTTCTGAACCTTTCTATTCTCACTCATAGTTTCTACAGATTGTAAATTAAATATGAACATTTGACTAAGATTATTATAATATTATTGATCAATTGACTATGGCATTTCAAGTCACCCAGCAGAGCTTTTGCAGAGTTAGCTCCAGGTATTTGATGCAGTTCTTCAGCCATTCCTGAACATGTGACCAGAAGCAAGCTACACATGGGCAGAACCAAAACAAGTAATCTAATGATTATGTCTCTTTGTAGCAAAATCTGCAGAGCTGGGATGGTTGTATCCCCCATTAACATAACATTATAATGGTTGCAATAACTTTCTATAATTATTTAAATGGAAAAACTCTATTTCAATGTTTAATGCTATCAGTGTCATTATTAATGGCATTATAACTGTTACCTCAGAATTGACATTGGGCATACATATTGTATGGAGTATTGAACATAATCTCAATTGGTATGGCTGTGAATGTATATCTTATTATTTGGAATTCGATTAATTTATGATTGTTAGACATGATAAAGATCTTCATTGGAAAGCACTTTTCAGTCTTGATAATAGGCCTGCTTCTCTGGACCACTAATATTCTGTTCTTTTAACAGCTAATGATAATGCACTGCAATTAGCCTTTAATTTCCTCTACACAGGACCATAACTCAGCACCAGGCCAAAGATCGTTCCTCACACTGACTTTCAGGCGTCATCAATCAAGCATGGATCAATCTGCTTCCACTCCGGCCCTGGAGGAATGAAATGGAGCAAGGAGGGGGCATCTAAAAGCCTGTGTACTGCAGGCAGGTAGTAACTGAAGTGGCATGTTAATATTCTTCACTATTCTCTGTATTAATGGCTGTCGTTGCATTTCACAAGTACCTCATCGACAGCTGAGGCACTCAGCATCTGAATGTCACTTCCAATGTTCTGACCTTCAGAGTGGCATCGGTGGAAGGTAATGTGTGGAGAGGAGGGACCATCTGGTTGGGGTTGGGGGGGAGTCGACAACCGTGACTCAGGCCAAGTGACCTTGGCAGGACCTTGGCTTGGAGGTGCCGAAATGGCACTAATCATATAACACTCAGACACCCGAGTTCTAACATACAGGCAAGCCCATGACTTCAGCCAGGCTGTTACGGGTGGTGGGTGTGCAATGGAGGTTCACATCAAAGTACTGAGCATCCATCCATGTGGCTTGGTGTTTTTACTGGCTAGGAAACAGTGTGTATGTTGTTAGCAGCCTTCTCGGAACTAGAGTAGTTTTTGATTCTTAAATCACTGTACTGTGTCTTTAAAGGGTAGGAAGTGCAGGTTTTTATGCTCCAAAGCAAAACAACACAGTGTGGTCAAAGGCTTAGTAACTTAGTTGTAGTAACGATCTGGTTACCTTTAACTAGAAACATAGTTATTTTTTGGTGTTTTTACATATTTATTATTAACTTATTTTCGGAACTACCCACAATGAACTATTTCTCAACGTCATATGTAGGATCTACTCTGTGCTACCGAGTTTGTATTCTAGCTCAGTAGCTAGCTCAAGCTGGGTAACGTTCACCACACCTTATGCAGTTCATGGACTTTGTAGCTGTGTTATCTAGTGGGAACCTGTTAGCACTGCAGTCTCTGGTGCCTTCTTGCAATGGGTTCAAATCTAAAGAGAAATTCATACCTGCTTGCTCTAATGATGGTACCTTGTCTATTCTCCTTTTTGTTTTGACAACTTTTCAGCATGTTCTCTGTGAAGTAGGCTACAGAGTTTTGTAACATTTCTCACCTTGGCTTAGTGCTAGTGTGCTAGCTGACTGACATCTGGAGATCTATTTGGGATTTTTCTCACTATAGCTATTGGATTTTCCCAGCCATCAATCTGTAAGTCTCTGCTCTTTTGATCTACGGTTATGTTGTGCTCTAGCATGCCGACCATAGCCGAGCTGGTTGGCTAGGCTGGCTAGGCTAATAGCTTACGTTAGTTGGCTAAATAGCTAACGTTAGCTGGTTGGCTAGATTATTATTTTTATTTTTGTTGCTGGCTGGCTAGCTTGCTGGTTAAGATTACTGCATATACAGTAGTTGACATTCTTTGATATTTGGTTAGATGGCGTTATGTATTTCCAAAACTTTGGTTTTCTTTAATTCAGCTGTAATCTAGGTGTTGATAGCAACTGGCTGACTCATTCAGTGCTAATGTGACGTTAGCAAGCTGGTAGTGCTAACATTAGCAGGCTAGTTGGCTATCAACCTTGCAAGTTGATTTATAACAATACATTCATAAAGTAATTACTTGTAAGTTGACTTCAAATATAATTGAAACCAGTAGTTATGATTGCAAATGATTTGGAAGTTATTTCTGTTGGAGTTGACATTATAGGGAATAGGCTGGCGTGCCGGGCACTCCATATTACATTACACCCTAGAAAAACATGTTCAGACATGACTTCGGACTTCTGATCGGTTTTATGTAGAGAAGTGAGGTGTAACTTTGCATTGGGAATTTAAATATGTATACTAACGCAAATACATGTAACATGTGGTTATGCTACATACCCTTTAACTTCGATATAGGGGGCGCTCTTTTAATTTTTGGATAAAAAAACATTCCCGTTTTAATCAAGATATTTTGTCACGAAAAGATGCTCGACTATGCATATAATTGACAGCTTTGGAAAGAAAACACTGACGTTTCCAAAACTGCAAAGATATTATCTGTGAGTGCCACAGAACTGATGCTACAGGCGAAACCAAGATGAAATTTCAAACAGGAAATGCCCCAGATTTTGAAGGCGCTGTGTTCCAATGTCTCCTTATATGGCTGTGAATGCGCCAGGAATGAGCTTACACTTTCTGTTGTTTCCCCAAGGTGTCTGCAGCATTGTGACGTATTTGTAGGCATATCATTGGAATATTGACCATAAGAAACTACATTTACCAGGTGCTCGCTTGGTGTCCTCCGTCGAAATTATTGCGTAATCTCCAGCTGCGTGTATTTTTCCATTTGCTTCCGAGGAGAAACCAAACTGCCATGAATGATTTATCATCGAATAGATATGTGAAAAACACCTTGAGGATTGATTCTAAACAACGATTGCCATGTTTCTGTCGATATTATGGAGTTAATTTGGAAAAAAGTTTGGCATTGTAATGACAGAATTTTCGTTTTTTTTTTCTTAGCCAAACGTGATGAACAAAACGGAGCGATTTCTCCTACACAAATAATCTTTTTGGAAAAACTGAACATTTGCTATCTAACTGAGAGTCTCCTCATTGAAAACATCCGAAGTTCTTCAAACGTAAATGATTTTATTTGAATGCTTTTCTCATCTTTGTGAAAATGTTGCCTGCTGAATGCTAGGCTTAATGCTATGCTAGCTATCAATACTCTTACACAAATGCTTGTGTATGTAACGGCGTTCTTCGTTTGTTGAAGGAGAGTCGGACCGAAATGCAGCATGGTGGTTAATCATGATCTTTAATTAAACAAATGACGGAACGATACATGAACTAACTTAGAAATACAGAAAACAACAAACGGAACGTGAAACCTAATTACAGCCTATCTGGTGAAACTACACAGAGACAGGAACAATCACCCACGAAAGACAAAGCGAACTCAGGCTACCTAAATACGGTTCCCAATCAGAGGCAACGAGAAGCACCTGACTGCTGATTGAGAACCGCCTCAGGCAGCCAAGCCTATACAACACCCCTAATCAGCCGCGATCCCAAATACTACAAACCCCAATACGAAACACAACACACAAACCCATGTTACACCCTGGCCTGAACAAATAATTAAAGAAAACACAAAATACTAAGACCAAGGCGTGACAGTGTAGCTATGGTTGAAAAGCATATTTTGAAAATCTGAGATGACAGTGTTGTTAACAAAAGGCTAAGCTTAGGAGTGAATATATTTCTTTCATTTCATTTGCGATTTTCATGAATAGTTAACGTTGCGTTATGGTAATGAGCTTGAGGCTATAATTACGCTCCCGGATACGGGATTGCTCGACGCTAGAGGTTAACCAGGTAGGCTAGTTGAGAACAAGTTCTCATTTACAACTGCGACCTGGCCAAGATAAAGCATAGCAGTGTGAACAGACAGCAACACAGAGTTACACATGGAGTAAACAATAAACAAGTCAATAACACAGTAGAACAAAAAAATATATATGTATAAAAAGAGTCTATATACATTGTGCTCAAAAGGCATGAGAAGGTAGGCGAATATTTACAATTTAGCAGATTAACACTGGAGTGATAAATGATCAGATAGTCATGTGCAGGTAGAGATACTGGTTTGCAAAAGAGCAGAAAAGTAAATAAATAAAAACAGTATGGGGATGAGGTAGGTAAATTGGGTGGGCTATTTACCGATGAACTATGTAGAGCTGCAGCGATCGGTTAGCTGCTCAGATAGCAGATGTTTAAAGTTGGTGAGGGAGATGAAAGTCTCCAACTTCAACGATTTTTGAAATTCGTTCCAGTCACAGGCAGCAGAGAACTGGAAGGAAAGGCGGCCGAATGAGGTGTTGGCTTTAGGGATGATTAGTGAGATACACCTGCTGGAGCACGTGCTACGGGTGGGTGTTGCCATCGTGACCAGTGAACTGAGATAAGGCGGAGCTTTACCTAGCATGGACTTGTAGATGACCTGGAGCCAGTGGGTCTGGCGATGAATATGTAGCAAGGGCCAGCCGACTAGAGCATACAGGTCGCAGTGGTGGGTGGTATAAGGTGCTTTAGTAACAAAGCGGATGGCACTGTGATAAACTGCATCCAGTTTGCTGAGTAGAGTATTGGAAGCCATTTTGTAGATGACATCGCCGAAGTCGAGGATCGGTAGGATAGTCAGTTTTACTAGGGTAAGTTTGGCGGCTTGAGTGAAGGAGGCTTTGTTGCAAAATAGAAAGCCGATTCTAGATTTGATTTTGGATTGGAGATGTTTGTTATGAGTCTGGAAGGAGAGTTTACAGTCTAGCCAGACACCTAGGTACTTATAGATGTCCACATATTCTAGGTCGGAACCATCCAGGGTGGTGATGCTAGTCGGGCGTGCGGGTACAGGCAGCGAACGGTTGAAAAGCATGCATTTGGTTTTACTAGCGTTTAAGAGCAGTTGGAGGCCACAGAAGGAGTGTTGTATGGCATTGAAGCTCGTTTGGAGGTTAGATAGCACAGTGTCCAAGGAAGGGCCAGAAGTATACAGAATGGTGTCGTCTGCGTAGAGGTGGATCAGGGAATCGCCCGCAGCAAGAGCAACATCATTGATATATACAGAGAAAAGAGTCGTGCCGAGAATTTAACCCTGTGGCACCCCCATGGAGACTGCCAGAGGACCGGACAACATGCCCTCCGATTTGACACACTGAACTCTGTCTGCAAAGTAGTTGGAGAACCAAGCAAGGCAGTCATTAGAAAAACCGAGGCTACTGAGTCTGCCGATAAGAATATGGTGATTGACAGAGTCGAAAGCCTTGACCAGGTCGATGAAGACAGCTGCACAGTACTGTCTTTTATCGATGGCGGTTATGATATCGTTTAGTACCTTTAGCATGGCTGAGGTACACCCGTGACCGGCTCGGAAACCAGATTGTACAGCGGAGAAGGTACGGTGGGATTCGAGATGGTCAGTGATCTGTTTGTTGACTTGGCTTTCGAAGACCTTAGATAGGCAGGGCAGGATGGATATAGGTCTGTAACAGTTTGGGTCGAGGGTGTCTCCCCCTTTGAAGAGGGGGATGACCGCGGCAGCTTTCCAGTCCTTGGGGATCTCAGACGATATGAAATAGGGGTTGCGACAATGGCGGCGGATAGTTTCAGAAATAGAGGGTCCAGATTGTCAAGCCCAGCTGATTTGTACGGGTCCAGGTTTTGCAGCTCTTTCAGAACAGCTGCTATCTGGAATTGGGTAAAGGAGAAGCTGGGGAGGCTTGGGCAAGTAGCTGCGGGGGGGGCGGGGGTGAAGCTGTTGCCGAGGTTGGAGTAGCCAGGAGTAAGGCAAGGCCAGCCGTTGAGAAATGCTTGTTGAAGTTTTCGATTATCATGAATTTATCAATGATGACCGTGTTACCTAGCCTCAGGGCAGTGGGAAGCTGGGAGGAGGTGCTCTTGTTCTCCATGGACTTGACAGTGTCCCAGAACGTTTTGGAGTTAGAGCAACAGGATGCAAATTTCTGCTTGAAAAAACTGGCCTTTGCTTTCCTGACTGCGTGTATTGGTTCTTGACTTCCCTGAACAGTTGCATATCGCGGGGACTATTCGATGCTATTGCAGTCCGCCACCGAATGTTTTTGTGCTGGTCGAGGGCAGTCAGGTCTGGAGTGAACCAGGGGCTATATCTGTTCTTAGTTCTGCATTTTTTGAACGGAGCATGCTTATCTAAGATGGTGAAGAAGTTACTTTTAAAGAATGACCAGGCATCCTCAAAGGATGAGGTCAATATCCTTCCAGGATACCCGGGCCAGGTCGATTAGAAAGGCTTGCTCGCAGAAGTGTTTTAGGGAGCGTTTGACAGTGATTAGGGGTGGTCGTTTGACTGCGGACCTGAAGCGGATACAGGCAATGAGGCAGTGATCGCTGAGATCCTGATTGAAGACAGCGGAGGTGTATTTGGAGGGCCAGTTGGTCAGGATAACGTCTATGAGCGTGCCCTTGCTTACAGATTTAGGGTTGTACCTGGTGGGTTCCTTGATGATTTGTGTGAGATCGAGGGCATCTAGCTTAGATTGTAGGACTCCCGGGGTGTTATTAAGCATATCCCAGTTTAGGTCACCTAACAGAACAGACTCTCAAGCTAGATGGGGGGCAATCAATTCACAAATGGTGTCCAGGGCACAGCTGCGAGCTGAGGGGGGTCGGTAGCAGGCGTCAACAGTGAGAGACTTATTTCTGGAGAGATTCATTTAAAAAAATAGAAGTTTGAACTGTTTGGTTATGACCTGGAAAGTATGACATTACTTTGCAGGCTATATCTGCAGTAGACTGGAACTCCTCCCCCTTTGGCAGTTCTATCTTGGCGGAAAATGTTATAGTTGGGTATGGAAATCTCAGAATTGTTGGTGGCCTTCCTAAGCCAGGATTTCAGACACAGCAAGGACATCAGGGTTGGCAGAGTGTGCTAAAGCAGTGAGTAAAACAAACTTAGGGAGGATGCTTCTGATGTTGACATGCATGAAACCAAGGCTTTTTCGATCACAGAAGTCAACAAATGAGGTTGCCTGGGGACATGCAGGGTCTGGGTTTACCTCCACATCACCCGTGTAACAGAGGAGGAGTAGAATGAGTGTGCGGCTAAAGGCTATCAAAACTGGTCGCTGAGAGCATTGGGGACAAAGATTAAAAGGAGCAGATTTCTGGGTGTGGTAGAATATATTCAGGGCATAATGCGCAGACAGGGGTATGGTGGGGTGCGGGTACAGCGGAGGTAAGCCCAGGCACTGGGTGATGATAAGAGAGGTTGTATCTCTGGAGACCAGAAATGCTGGTTGTAATGGGTGAGGTCACCGCATGTGTGGGAGGTGGGACAAAGGAGGTATCAGAGGTATGAAGAGTGGAACTAGGGGGTCCATTGTAAACTAAAACAATGAGAACTAACCTGAACAACCGTATACAAGGCATATTGACATTTGAGAGAGACATACAGCGAGGCATAAAGTAATCACAGGTGTTGATTGGGAGAGCTAGCTAAAATAACAGGTGAGACAACAACAGCTAATCAGCTAACACAACAACAGGTAAACAGGTAAACAACAGGTAACAGCAGGTAAAATGGCGATGACTAGGCAGAGAGGGTCGGATTAACTACACACAGAGTTCGCGGCTGGGGCCGACAGATAAAAAAAGAAATAAACAGAATGGAGAACCGTGATTAATGGACAGTCCAGTAGGCATCAGCTATGTAGGCAAGTGATCATAGTGTCCAGGGAGCAGCAGTTGATTGAACAGGGGAGCCCCACTACGCTAGCGACACAGCATTTAAAGTTAGTAGCGTCTGCTCCGACGGAGGCCGGATGAAGGCACAGCGGATGGAGTATTCATCGGCAGACTAGTCGTGGAGGTGCGGCGGAACGCCGTGTCGACAGAGAATCCAAGCCAGATGGCGAAAGAGGTATTGTGGAATTTAGTTTGCTAGCCGGGAGATGTGCCTGGCTCACGGCTAACTGGAGCTAGCTTCGTGGCAGTTATCCAATCGGTAGCAGCGGTGATCCGGTGCCAAGGTCCAGAGTTTACAGCAAGGATCCGGTGGAGTTTTGGGCTCTAGCCGTGTATGAGTGGGTTTCGGGTGAACAGCTGAGTAGGCCGGGAGGTGGGCCTCAGGGAATAGCTTCGGTACTAGGTGCCACGGTGAGTGAAAGCTAGCTGTGACCTAGCTAGCTGTGACCTAGCTAACTGCAAGCTGTGAGCTAGCTGCAAGCTAGCTGTGAAGATCAGAAGTAGTGGGCCAGGGATTGCGGCAGGAATCCGGCGTTGTTGTGGAGATACAGTCCGATATTGGTAGACAAGCGATATTGGTAGACAGGCGTGTATTATCCAGGTTAAAAACAGGGCTGGTATCTGTGCAGAAGGTAAAAGCCGCTAGCAGTTGCTAACAATGACTAAATAGCTTGTAGCTAATTAGCTGGTTAGCTTCTGGAGATTCTTGAATGTGTTCTAAAATTGAAAATAATAGCGATTCCGTATCACATTGGATGAGGCAGGTTACCCATAACTCAGGCTACCACATCCCTCCATCCATTATCTGAGCATACTTAACGGAGCCCAAAGAAACATAATCAGGCGGGGAGGAATACCTTTTTTCACTAGTCAGAGTCAAAAGGGAGGAACTAACCAGTTCTGGCAATAATACAGGAATTGGGCAGAAGTACATTGATCTGTAAATAACGACACTGCCCACAGTAATTATTGGGACTTTAAAAAAAAATTGGGTTGTTTTGGCGCTGTACACCAGCACTTTGGATTTGAAATGATGCAACAACTATGAGGTTAAAGTGAAAGTCAGCTATAATTTGAGGGTATTTTCATCCATACTGGGGAAACCATTTAGAAATTACAGCACTTTTGGTTTATAGTCCAGACATTTTAGGTGACCAAATGTATTGAGACAAATTCACTGAAATGTTCATTAAAGTTGTAAAAAGTTTAGCATATATTCCCATATTCCTAGCAGGCAATGATGACATGAAGCTTGTGACTCTACAAACTTTTTGTTACATCTGAGCCTGCCACGCCCTCTACTGCTCATCCTGTGTCTCCCTAACCTGCCGCCACTCCCCCGGCACTCCCTCCCTCTTTATCTGTGTGTGTGTGATTGTGTGAGAGGAGACAGGTGTGCTGGAGGCAGAGCAGATCCCCACCAGCTGCAACCTGTTACATAATCAAGACCTCTACAAATACTCAGCCCTGCATAGATCCTGTTGTGCCTATTTTCCCATACCTGGTGCTGTTTTCCTCTCTACTACAGTTCTATCCGCCCTGACTCTGGTCCGTGTCTACAGTCCCACGTCTCGTCAGTCCTGCTACCCTGTCCTGGACACCCAACACTACTGCTTCCTTTGATTCCTCTCCGGATCTGCTTACCCAGCTCCAACTCCCCTCGCTCCAGCCTCAATCTCAGTCTCAGCACCTGGCTCCCTGCAACCCACCTGAGCTTCCCCTGGCCTGCACCATATCTTCCCCGGATTTCAATAAAACCTTGGTTACCTTATCCCAGTCTACTCGTCTGAGTCTGCTCTTGGGTTCACCTCCTCCGCGTGACACTTCTTGGATGCATTTGCTCTTTGTTTTGGTTGTGTCCCACACTCAGAACCTGGGAAAAAAATAGCTCTGACTCTGGAAAATAGTTTTGAATGGTCTTCCAACTCCGAATTCAAACTCTGGCATCTTTCTAGAGCACCGACCTGAAGTTATTAGACCATTTTTTAAAGTACATACATAACAGCACTCCAGCCGGTGATGCCTCCACATACAATTTAAGAAAATCATCCAGGATAATGCAAAAAAGCATAAAAAAATTATTTCCATTGTGGTCCTTTTCAAAAGGGAAGAGGGAAGTGGGAGTGCAGCAAGATTACGCGATAATGACAGACAAAATTGTTTGTTTCATAACACAAGATAATTAATACAATTCCCTTTCCTCATAAACAGTTACGGACAGCTACATCTCCCTTGTCTCACATACCCTTAATATACTGTATAAAACAATCAATCCCTAATATATACAAGACAAATCGCAAGTATGATAAACAACAGGCACCAAAAGGCAGACCATATGCCATCCTGGGCATTTTCCTTCTCTGCCACGAACTATAAGCTTACGACTCACCTTTGAGACATTGGCGGTAGGTAGCCTAGTGGTTAGAGTGTTCGCCCAGTAACTGTAAAGGTTGCTAGATAGAATCCCCGACCTGAAAAGGAAAAAATCTGTAGTTCTGCCCCTGAGCAAGGCAGTTAACCCACTGTTCCCCGGGTGCCAAAAACGTGGATGTTGATTAAGGCAGCCCAGCCACACCTCTCTGAGTCAGTGGAGTTGGGTTAAATGCAGAAGACACATTTCAGTTGAAGGAATTCAGTTACAGTGAGGGATAAAAGTATTTGATCCCCTGCTGATTTGGTACATTTGCCCACAGACAAAGAAATTATCAGTCTATAATTTTAATGGTAGATTTATTTGAACAGTGAGAGACAGATTAACAACAACAAAAATCCAGAAAAACGCATGTCAAAAATGTTATAAAATTATTTGCATTTTAATGAGAGAAATAAGTATTTGAGCCCTCTGCAAAACATGACTTAGTACTTGGTGGCAAAAACCTTATTGGCAATCAAAGAGGTCAGATGTTTCTTGTAGTTGGCCACCAGGTTTGCACACATCTCAGGAGGGATTTTGTCCCACTCCTCTTTGCAGATCTTCTCCAAGTCATTAAGGTTTCGAGGCTAACGTTTGGCAACTCAAACCTTCAGCTCCCTCCACAGATTTTCTATGGGATTAACTTCTTGCGTCGAGCAATCCCCTATCCGGGAGCGTAATCATAGCCTCAAGCTCATTACCATAACGCAACGTTAACTATTCATGAAAATTGCAAATGAAATGAAAGAAATATATTCACTCACAAGCTTAGCCTTTTGTTAACAACACTGTCATCTCAGATTTTCAAAATATGCTTTTCACCCATAGCTACACAAGCATTTGTGTAAGAGTATTGATAGCTAGCATAGCATTAAGCCTAGCATTCAGCAGGCAACATTTTCACAAAAACAAGAAAAGCATTCAAATAAAATAATTTACCTTTGAAGAACTGCGGA
Source organism: Oncorhynchus kisutch (assembly GCF_002021735.2). Lineage (NCBI taxonomy): Eukaryota > Metazoa > Chordata > Actinopteri > Salmoniformes > Salmonidae > Oncorhynchus > Oncorhynchus kisutch. The sequence goes on from NC_034183.2 coordinate 31,686,066, forward strand.
TGTTTTCAATGAGGAGACTCTCAGTTAGATAGCAAATGTTCATTTTTTCCAAAAATATTATTTGTGTAGTAGAAATCGCTCCTTTTGTTCATCACGTTTGGCTGAGAAAAAAACCCGAAAATTCAGTCATTACAACGCAAAACTTTTTTCCAAATTAACTCCATAATATCGACAGAAACATGGCAAACGTTGTTTAGAATCAATCCTCAAGGTGTTTTTCACATATCTATTCAATGATAAATCATTCGTGGCAGTTGGGTTTCTCCTCGGAAGCAAATGGAAAAATACACGCAGCTGGAGATTACGCAATAATTGCGACGGAGGACACCAAGCGAGCACCTGGTAGATGTAGTCTCTTATGGTCAATCTTCCAATGATATGCCTACAAATACGTCACAATGCTGCAGACACCTTGGGGAAACGACAGAAAGTGTAAGCTCATTCCTGGCCCATTCACAGCCATATAAGGAGACATTGGAACACAGCGCCTTCAAAATCTGGGGCACTTCCTGTTGGAAATTTCATCTTGGTTTCGCCTGTAGCATCAGTTCTGTGGCACTCACAGACAATATATTTGCAGTTTTGGAAACGTCAGAGTGTTTTCTTTCCAAAGCTGTCAATTATATGCATATTCGAGAATCTTTTCGTGACAAAATATCTTGTCATGCTGGAATACCCATCCACAACCCATTTTCAATGCCCTGGCTGAGGGAAGGAGGTTCTCACCCAAGATTTGATGGTACATGGCCCCGTCCATCGTCCCTTTGATGTGGTGAAGTTGTCCTGTCCCCTTAGCAGAAAAACACCCCGAGAGCATAATGTTTCCACCTCCATGTTTGACAGTGGGGATGGTGTTACTGGGGTCATAGGCAGCATTCCTCCTCCTCCAAACACGGCGAGTTGAGTAGATGCCAAAGAGCTCCATTTTGGTCTCATCTGACCATCATTGATCCATTTGTCATTTTCCATTGGTTTTGTCTTCCTACACACCTGGTTTCAATCCCATTCATTACATGTTGTGTATTTAACCCTCTGTTTCCCCTCATGTACTTGTCAGAGATGGTTTGTTTGTTCAGTGCTGTTTGTATTGGTGCGCGACGGGTCCTCGTACCCACTTTGTTTTATTGTTATTTAGTGTTGGAGTTATGTTTCATTTATTGTTATTAATCAACTCCATTTCATTCAGTTTGATTCTCCTGCGCCTGACATCCCTGCCACCTATACACACGACTCTGACACATGTACTGTAATCTTACAACACACTTTTGAGACATCCTGCCATTTAGCAATATCACTTGAAACTGCACTGCCATTCAAAAGTTTGGACACACCTAATCATTGAAGGGTTTTTCTTTATTTTTACTATTTTCTACAAAGTATAATAATAGTGAAGACATCAACACTATGAAATAACACATGGAATCATGTAGTAAACAAAAAAGTGTTCAACAAATCAACATTTATTTTATATTTGAGACTCTTCAAAGTAGCATGCCTTTGCCTTGTCAGCTTTGCACACTCTTGGCATTCTCGCAACCAGCTTTGCGAGGTAGTCACCTGGAATACATTTCAATTAAAAGGTGTGCCTTGTTATGAAAACTTAATTTGTGGAATTTCCTTCCATCTTAATGAGTTTGAGACAATATTTTTTGTGTTAGTATAGTATAGGGGTGGTATAAAAAGATAGCCCTATTTGGTAAAAGATCAAGTCCATATCATGGCAAGAACAGCTCAAATAAACAAATAGAAACAACAGCCCATCATTAATTTAAGACATGAAGGTCAGTCAATTGGGGACATTTCAAGAACTTTGAAAGTTTCTTCAAGTGCAGTCGCAAAACCCATCAAGCTCTATGATGAAACTGTCTCTCATGAGGACCTACACAGGAAAGGAAGACCCAGAGTTACCACTGCTGCAGAGGATACTTTTATTAGAGTTACCAGCCTGGAGCCCAAATTAATGCTTCACAGAGTTCAAGTAACAGACACATTTTAACATCAACTTTTCAGAGGAGACGGCAAGAATTAGGACTTCATGGTCGAATTCCTGAAAAGAAACCACTACTAAAGGACACCAATAATAATAAGAGACTTGCATGGGTCAAACAACATGAGCAATGGGCATTAGACCAGTGGAAATCTGTCCTTTGGTCTGATGAGTCCAAATTTGAGTTTTTTGGTTCCAACCGTCGTGTCTTTGTGAGTCACGGAGTAGGTGAACGGATGATCTCCACATGTGTGGTTCCCACCTTGAAGCATGGAGGAGAAGTTGTGATGTTGTGGGGGTGCTTTGCTGGTGACACTGTTGGTGATTTATTTAGAATTCAATGCACACTTAACCAGCATGGCTACCACAGAATTCTGCAGTGATACGCCATCCTATCTGGTTTGTGTTTCGTGGTACTATCATTTGTTTTTCAACAGGAAATGACACAAGACACCTGCAGGCTGTGTAAGGGCTATTTGACCAAGAAAGAGAGTGATGAAGTGCTTCCATCAGATGACAGATCCACAATCACCTGAAATCAACCCAATTGAGATGGTTTGGGTTGAGCTGGAATGCAGAGTGAAGGAAAAGCAGCCAACAAGTGCTCAGCTAATGTGGGAACTCCTTCAAGACTGTTGGAAAAGCTTTCCAGGTGAAGCTGGTTGAGAGAATGACGAGAGTGGAAAGGGTGGCTACTTTGAAGAATCGAAAATCTCAAATATATTTTGATTTGTTTTTCACTTTTTTGGATACTACATGATTCCATGTGTGTTTCATAGTTTTGATGTCTTCACTACTTTTGTTGAAAATAGTAAAATATTATGTAGAAAATAGTAAAAATAAAGAAAAACCCTTGAATGAGTCGGTGTGTCCAATCCTTTGACTGATACTGTGGCTATGTGTCATGCCCTGACCATATAGAGCCTTTTTATTCTCTATTTTGGTTAGGGTGGGGTGTGACTAGGTTGGGTAATCTAGGTTGTTTTGTTTCTGTTGGCCTGGTATGGTTCCCAATCAGAGGCAGCTGTTTATCGTTGTCTCTGATTGGGGATCATATTTAGGCAGCCATTTCCCCACTGTGTTTTGTGGGATCTTGTTTATGTGTAGTTGCCTGTGACACTCCAGAACGTCACGTTTCGTGTATTCTTTATTGCTTTTGTGCGGTTCACTTCAATAAATTATGTCGAACCGATATCACGCTGCGCTTTGGTTCGAATGTTATTACGACGATCGTAACAGAAGATCCCACCATACCAGGAATAAGCATCATGCCCAGGAGGAGAAGGTATCCTGGGCTTGGGAGGAGATCAAGGAGGAGAAGATATCCTGGACTTGGGAGGAAATTATGGCAGGAGACGAAAGCCTTCCTTGAAAGCAGACGCAAGGAGAGAAGGAAGAACAGCGACAACGCCGGGGTTTGCGGCCACAAAGAGAGCCCAAAAGACAGCCCTATAAAAAAAAAATTGGGGGGCGTCACACGCGGTGGTCGGCGGAGCCGAGGAGTGAACCAGAGCCAATCTGGGAGAAGATGGAGAAATTGGAGGAGAGTAAACGGAGAGAGTCAGAGACCGTCAGTGAGTTGATGGAGAAATTGGAGAGAGACATTAGAGAGTTGTTGTGTTGGTGTCTGAGGAACGACATTCACCCTAAGGAGCGTGTTATCAGTCTGATGCCACCTGAGTCAGCTCTCCGTACTGGTCCTGAGGAGCGTGCTATCAGTCTGGTAAAATCTGTGCCAGCTCTACGCACCAGGTCTCCAGTACGCTCCACAGCCCAGTACGTCCTGTGCCAGCTCCTCCCACTCGCCCTGAAGTGCGTGTCACCAGTCCCCGGTCCAGAGCTTCCGACGACGGTCCCCAGTCCAGAGCTTCCGGCGACGGTTCACAGGTCAGAGCTTCCTACGATGGTTCACAGTCCAGAGCTTCTGGCGACGGTTCACAGTCCAGAGCTTCCTATGACAGTCCACAGTCTGGAACCTCCTACGACGGTCCACAGTCCGGAACCTCCTACGGCGGCCCACAGTCCGGAACCTCCTGCGACGGTCCACAGTCAAGGACCTCCAGCTCCAGGGCAGGAGCCTTCCTCTGTGGGATCTTGTTTATGTGTAGTTGCCTGTGAGCACTCCAGAACGTCACGTTTCGTGTATTCTTTATTGTTTTTGTGCGGTTCACTTCAATAAAAACTGTCGAAACTATTTCACACTGTGCTTTGGCCCGAATGTTATTTCGACCATCGTGACACTATAGAGGGTATACATTTGAACTTCATTCAGAAGATTCTTTCAAAGAATGGCAGATGAACATAAAAAAGTTTCTTTCCTCGTACCACTTTTAAATCTAAAAGGAACAACATCAGTTTCACTCCTGCTAGTGTAATAGTTATGGTTATCCCGTATGAAGTTAACCTTTTTGGGATAGGGGGCAGCATTTTCACTTTTGGATGAATAGCGTGCCCAGAGTGAACTGCCTCCTACTCTGTCCCAGATGCTAATATATGCATATTATTTTTAGTATTGGATAGAAAACACTCTGAAGTTTATAAAACTCTTTTAATTATTTTTTGAGTATAACAGAACTGAACAATTGCCTGGTGAAAACCTGAGAAAAATCCAACCAGGAAGTGGGATATCTGAGGTTTGTAGTTTTTCAAAGCTTGTCCTACCGAATGCACAGTGTCTATGGAGTCAACTTGCACTGTCTACGGCTTCCACTAGATGTCAACCGTCTTTAGAAACTTGAATGAGGATTCTACTATAAAGGGGAGGCTCATGAGACCTGTTTGAGTCAGTGGTCTGGCAGAGTGTCTCAGGCTCGTGACGCGCGCTCCCAACAGAGTTGGCTCTCGTTCCAGTGCTTTTCTTCAGACATAGGAATTCTCCGGTTGGAACATTAATGATGTTTTATGCTAAAAACATCCTAAAGATTGATTCCATACATCGTTTGACTTGTTTCTACGACCTGTAATGGAACTTTTCGAGTTTTTGTCTGGACGAAGTGCTCAAGCCTCATGAAGATGGATTACTGTGCTGAACACGCTAACAACAAGTTGCTATTGGGACATAAATTATGGACTTTATGGAACAAATCAGTCATTTATTGTCGAACTGAGATTCCTGGGAGTGCATTCTGATGAAGATCATCAAAGGTAAGTGAATATTTATAATATTATTTCTAACTTCTGTTGACTCCAAAATGGCGGATATTTCTTTAGCTGGATTGGGCTCTGAGCGCCATTCTCAGATTATGCTTTTTCCCGAAATCTGACACAGCGGTTGCATTAAGGAGAAGTCTATCTTTAATTCTGTGAATAACAGTTGTATGTTTTATGAGTATTTCTGCAAAATCACTGGATGTTTTGGAATCAAAACATTACTGCACATAATGCGCCAATGTAAACTGAGATTTTTGGATATAAATATGCACATTATCGAACAAAACATACATGTATTGTGTAACATGATGTCATATGAGTGTCATATGATGAAGATCATCCAAGGTTATTGATTAATTTGATCTATATTTCTGCTTTTTGTGGCTCCTATCTTTGGCTGGAAAAATGCCTGTGTGTTTTTTGACTTGGCTATGACCTAACATAATCATATGTTGTGCTTTAGCTGTAAAACATTTTTTAAATTGGACAAGATGTTTATCTTTCATTTGCTGTATTGGACTTGTTAATGCCTTTTCAGCGGAATGTTGTCGAAGGGTTCCGCTAGAAAAGTTAAAGTAGTTACATACTATAGGTACCTGGGGAACATTCTGTGGACAATCTTATGTACAAAACAATTTAATCTGAGAGACTCTCCTCCACTTTGAGACACCTAAGGCCTTCAAAGTGGGAATAGTGTTGATGCATACGTGCTGGAAGTTTAAGAATAATCCTTTTTCAACATTTTGAAATAAATGTTGTATTATCTTGGGGGCAGTATTGTACCAGGAAGAACTGACATAGTCGAAGTGGCCCTAAAGTAGATCCCCTGCAAATGCCCCCATTGCATTCTTATCCAGATATTTGGAGGTTCTTGCCAGAAACCTAATTTGATGGTTCACTTTGGAAGTAAAGTTTCGTGCCATGCTCTCCCCTGTTAGATGGTTATCTAGCACACATTCAAGATAATTAACAGTATTTTGCTGTGACTACTATGTCACCTACTACCACCTTAAAATCAGGGGATTTCCTCAGTTTCACTTTTTACATGAACAAGATGGACTGAGTGCTTTCTCAACCACATTTTTGTCTTTGTGGGAAACCACAAAGAGAGAGAAAAGTTCACATGTACAGGCAGATTTTAGATCATTTATATACAATAGAAAGAAACCCAGCACACTCCCTTGGGGTACTCTGCAGTTCAAGATTTTGGGTTTAGACGGGGTCCCATCCACCATCTGTTTTCTTCCTTGCAAATAAGAGCTAAACCATGACTCTTAGTTTGATACAAATCAAATCAAATCAAATGTATTTATATAGCCCTTCGTACATCAGCTGATATCTCAAAGTGCTGTACAGAAACCCAGCCTAAAACCCCAAACAGCAAGCAATGCAGGTGTAGAAGCACGGTGGCTAGGAAAAACTCCCTAGAAAGGCCAAAACCTAGGAAGAAACCTAGAGAGGAACCAGGCTATGTGGGGTGGCCAGTCCTCTTCTGGCTGTGCCGGGTGGAGATTATAACAGAACATGGCCAAGATGTTCAAATGTTCATAAATGACCAGCATGGTCGTATAATAATAAGGCAGAACAGTTGAAACTGGAGCAGCAGCACAGTCAGATGGACTGGGGACAGCAAGGAGTCATCATGTCAGGTAGTCTGGTGGCATGGTCCTAGGGCTCAGGTCCTCCGAGAGAGAGAGAAAAAAAAATGAGAGAATTAGAGAGAGCATATGTGGGGTGGCCAGTCCTCTTCTGGCTGTGCCGGGTGGAGATTAAAACAGAACATGGCCAAGATGTTCAAATGTTCATAAATGATCAGCATGTTCGAATAATAAGAAGGCAGAACAGTTGAAACTGGAGCAGCAGCACGGCCAGGTGGACTGGGGACAGCAAGGAGTCATCATGTCAGGTAATCCTGGGGCATGGTCCTAGGGCTCAGGTCCTCCGAGAGAGAGAAGGAGAGAATTAGAGAACGCACACTTAGATTCACATAGGACACTGAATAGGACAGGAGAAGTACTCCAGATATAACAAACTGACCCTAGCCCCCTGACACATAAACTACTGCAGCATAAATACTGGAGGCTGAGATTAACCTCTAGTGACTCCCCATCCTGCGTGCGGGAGTGTAATCATCGACTGACACTAATTAGCATAACCCAACGGACATAAATATTCCTAGAAAATATTCCTATTCATGAAAATCACAAGGGAAATATATTGAGACACAGCTTAGCGGTAACGGCGTTCTTCGTTTGTAGAAAGAGAGTCGGACCGAAATGCAGCGTGGTGGTTACTCATGTCTTTAATGAAGAAAAGTGACGATACATGAAATAACTAATAAATACAGAAAACAACAAACGGAACGTGAAACCTAATTACAGCCTATCTGGTGAAACTACACAGAGACAGGAACAATCACCCACGAAAGACAAAGCAAACTCAGGCTACCTAAATACGGTTCCCAATCAGAGGCAACGAGAAGCACCTGACTGCTGATTGAGAACCGCCTCAGGCAGCAAAGCCTATACAACACCCCTAATCAGCCGCGATCCCAAATACTACAAACCCCAATACGAAACACAACACACAAACCCATGTCACACCCTGGCCTGAACAAATAATTAAAGAAAACACAAAATACTAAGACCAAGGCGTGACAGAACCCCACCCCCCAAGGTACGGACTCCCGGACGCACCTCAAAACCATAGGGAGGGTCCGGGTGGGCGTCTGTCCATGGTGGCGGCTCCGGCTCGGGACGTGGACCCCACTCCATAAATGTCATAGTTCCTCCCCTTCGCGTCCTGGGATAATCCACCCTCGCCGCCGACCATGGCCTAATAGTCCTCACCCAGAACCCCACAGAACTGAGGAGCAGCTCGTGACTGAGGGGCATCTCGGGACTGAGGGACAGCTCGGGACTGAGGGGCAGCTCGGGACTGAGGGGCAGCCCGGAACTGAGGGGCAGCCCGGAACTGAGGGGCAGAGCGGAACTGAGGGGAAGCCCAGTACTGAGAGGAAGCCCAGTACTGAGAGGAAGCCCAGTACTGAGATGAAGCTCAGGTAGGTAGTAGGCTCCGGTAGATCCTGGCTGGCTGGCGGATCTGGAAGATTCAGGTTGACTAGCAGATCTGGAAGATTCTGGTTGACTGGCGGATCTAGCTGCTCTATGCAGACTGACAGCTCTGACTGCTCCATGCAGGCTGACAGCTCCTTGCAGACTGGCAGCTCTTTGCAGACTGGCAGCTCTTTGCAGACTGACAGCTCTTACTGCTCCATGCAGGCTGACAGCTCCTTGCAGACTGACAGCTCCTTGCAGACTGACCGCTCCTTGCAGACTGACAGCTCCCTGCAGACTGGCAGCTCCTTGCAGACTGACGGCTCTGACTGCTCCATGCAGGCTGACAGCTCCTTGCAGACTGACAGCTCTGACTGCTCCATGCAGGCTGACAGCTCCTTGCAGACTGACAGCTCCTTGCAGACTGACCGCTCCTTGCAGACTGACAGCTCCCTGCAGACTGGCAGCTCCTTGCAGACTGACAGCTCTGACTGCTCCATGCAGGCTGACAGCTCCTTGCAGACTGACAGCTCTGACTGCTCCATGCAGGCTGACAGCTCCTTGCAGACTGACAGCTCCTTGCAGACTGGCAGCTCCTTGCAGACTGACAGCTCTGACTGCTCCATGCAGGCTGACAGCTCCTTGCAGGCTGACAGCTCCTTGCAGACTGACAGCTCCTTGCAGACTGACAGCTCTGGCTGCTTCATGCAGACTGACAGCTCTGACTGCTCCATGCAGGCTGACAGCACCCTGCAGACTGGCAGCTCCTTGCAGACTGACAGCTCCTTGCAGACTGGCAGCTCTTTGCAGACTGGCAGCTCTTTGCAGACTGACAGCTCTTACTGCTCCATGCAGGCTGACAGCTCCTTGCAGACTGACAGCTCCTTGCAGACTGACAGCTCTGACTGCTCCATGCAGGCTGACAGCTCCTTGCAGACTGACAGCTCCTTGCAGACTGACCGCTCCTTGCAGACTGACAGCTCCCTGCAGACTGGCAGCTCCTTGCAGACTGACAGCTCTGACTGCTCCATGCAGGCTGACAGCTCCTTGCAGACTGACAGCTCTGAATGCTCCATGCAGGCTGACAGCTCCTTGCAGACTGACAGCTCCTTGCAGACTGGCAGCACCTTGCAGACTGACAGCTCTGACTGCTCCATGCAGGCTGACAGCTCCTTGCAGGCTGACAGCTCCTTGCAGACTGACAGCTCCTTGCAGACTGACAGCTCTGGCTGCTTCATGCAGACTGACAGCTCTGACTGCTCCATGCAGGCTGACAGCACCCTGCAGACTGGCAGCTCCTTGCAGACTGGCAGCTCCTTGCAGACTGACAGCTCTGGCTGCTTCATGCAGACTGACAGCTCTGACTGCTCCATGCAGGCTGACAGCTCCTTGCAGACTGACAGCTCCTTGCAGACTGACCGCTCCTTGCAGACTGACAGCTCCCTGCAGACTGGCAGCTCCTTGCAGACTGACAGCTCTGACTGCTCCATGCAGGCTGACAGCTCCTTGCAGACTGACATCTCCTTGCAGACTGACAGCTCTGACTGCTCCATGCAGGCTGACAGCTCCTTGCAGACTGACAGCTCCTTGCAGACTGGCAGCTCCTTGCAGACTGACAGCTCTGACTGCTCCATGCAGGCTGACAGCTCCTTGCAGACTGACAGCTCCTTGCAGACTGACATCTCTGGCTGCTTCATGCAGACTGACAGCTTTGACTGCTCCATGCAGGCTGACAGCACCCTGCAGACTGGCAGCTCCTTGCAGACTGACAGCTCCTTGCAGACTGACAGCTCCCTGCAGACTGGCAGCTCCTTGCAGACTGGCAGCTCCTTGCAGACTGACAGCTCTGACTGCTCCATGCAGGCTGACAGCTCCTTGCAGACTGGCAGCTCCTTGCAGACTGACAGCTCTGGCTGCTTCATGCAGACTGACAGCTCTGACTGCTCCATGCAGGCTGACAGCACCCTGCAGACTGGCAGCTCAGGCTGCTTCAAACAGGCAGGAGGCTCCGGCAGCGCAGGAGAGGAGGAAAACGCTGGCTGCGCTGAACAGGTGGGAGACTCCGACAGCGCAGGAGAGGAGGAAAACGCTGGCTGCGCTGAACAGGCGGGAGACTCCGACAGCGCAGGAGGGAAGGAAGGCTCTGGCTGTGCTGAACAGGCGGGAGACTCCGACAGAGCAGGAGAGGTGAGGCGCACTGTAGGCCTGATGCGTGGTGCGGGCACTGGTGATACTGGAGCGATGGACACGCACAGGAAGCCTGGTGCGGGGAGCTGCTACCGGAGGACTGGTGTGTGGAGGTGGCACAGGATGTGCAAGGCTAGGGATGTGCACAGGAGGCCTGGTGCGTGAGGCTGGCACCAACTTCACCAGCCGACTAACACGCACCTCAGGACGAGTATGGAGCGCTAACTCAGGTGCCATCAAATCCCCGACATGATCCGTCGGACGAATATGATATCTATAGCACCAAGCTAGCAACTCCCTCATTACTCTCCACTCCACTTTCCCCATTAACTCCTTCACAGTCTCATCTTCGCTCACCTCTAACACCGGCTCTGGTTCTGGTCTCCTCCTTGGCTCCTCACGATAAACAAGGAGAGTTGGCTCAGGTCCATCTCCTGACTCAGCCACTCTCCCTCTGAGCCCCCCCCCCAATACATTTTTTGGGGTGACTCTCGGGTTTCGCTCTGCGCCGCCGTGTCTGTTTCTCCAACTCCATTCGCCTATAGCCTTCTTCGCACTGCTTTAGCGAATCCCATGCGGGCTCCTGCACTCTCTCTGGGTCGGCCGCCCACCTGTCGATTTCTTCCCACGTCGTATACTCCATGCCATTGCTGTCCATAACGTCCTCCTTTCGTTTTTCCTGCGGTCGCTGCCTGTAACCACGCCGCTCGGTCCGTATGTGGTGGTTGATTCTGTAACGGCGTTCTTCGTTTGTAGAAAGAGAGTCGGACCGAAATGCAGCGTGGTGGTTACTCATGTCTTTAATGAAGAAAAGTGACGATACATGAAATAACTAATAAATACAAAAACAACAAACGGAACGTGAAACCTAATTACAGCCTATCTGGTGAAACTACACAGAGACAGGAACAATCACCCACGAAAGACAAAGCGAACTCAGGCTACCTAAATACGGTTCCCAATCAGAGGCAACGAGAAGCACCTGACTGCTGATTGAGAACCGCCTCAGGCAGCCAAGCCTATACAACACCCCTAATCAGCCGCGATCCCAAATACTACAAACCCCAATACGAAACACAACACACAAACCCATATCACACCCCCTGGCCTGAACAAATAATTAAAGAAAACACAAAATACTAAGACCAAGGCGTGACATTAGCCTTTCGTTAATCACCCTGTCATGTCAGATTTTCAAAATATTCTTTACAGCCAAAGCTAGACAAGCATTTGTGTAAGTTTATCAATAGCCTAGCATAGCATTTTGTCCAGCTAGCAGTAGGTAACTTGGTCATGGAAATCAGAAAAGCAATCAAATTAAATAGTTTACCTTTGATGAGCTTCAGATGTTTTCACTCATGAGACTCCCAGTTAGATAGCCAATGTTCCTTTTTTCCAAAAATAATATTTTTGTAGGCGAAATAGCTCCGTTTGTTCTTCACGTTTGGCTGAGAAATCGCCCGGAATTGCAGTCACGAAAACGTCGAAAAATATTCCAAATGAGCTCCATAATATCGACAGAAACATGGCAAACGTTGTTTATAATCAATCCTCAAGTTGTTTTTCAAATATCTATTCGATAATATATCCACCGGACCGATTGGAATAATGGCTACCTCTGTATTTTATGCGAGAATCACTCTGGGAGCCATCAGGTGACCAGTTGCGCAATGTAGCCGCTTACGGGTATTCTTCAACATAAATGTGTAAAACTACGTCACAATGCTGTAGACACCTTGGGGAATACGGAGAAAAAGTAATCTGGTTGATAACCCATTCACTGCTCAATAGGGATGCAGTGGAACGAAGAGCTTTCAAAAGATGAGTCACTTCCGGATTGGATTTTTCTCAGGCTTTCACCTGCAATATCAGTTCTGTTATACTCACAGACAATATTTTTACAGTTTTGGAAACTTTAGAGTGTTTTCTATCCTAAGCTGTAAATTATATGCATATTCTAGCATCTTTTCCTGACAAAATATCCCGTTTACTACGGGAACGTTATTTTTCAAAAAATTAAAATACTGCCCCCTAGTCACAAAGGTTAACAGAATCTCATGATCCACTGACGTGATGATTTGACCTCGTATTTTTCTGATTTCCCAGTTGTCTTGAAAGCACCACAAGTCAGTTGAGTGAACTATCCCTTGTTTTAACATTTTTGGTCTGACAGACGCTTATGTGACAACCAGAAAGCATTGTATGATGTCAACAAACACTGGCGCCACAGAATTAGCAAATCATAATCAGTACAACCTTCAAAAAAGTATTTTGGACACTATGTGTTCATTACAATCTATGCAATAATTTGGCCATCTGTTTTAGATTATTTTCCTGTTGAGAGGTGAATTAATCTCAGAGTGTCTGGTGGAAAGCAGAGTGGACCAGATTTTCCTCTAGGATTTTGCCTGTGCTTAGCTCCATTCCATATATTTTTTATCCTGAAAAACACCCCAGTCCTTAACGATTTCAAGCATACCCGTAACATGATGCGGGAGTGGTACTCAGTAATGTGTTGTATTGGATTTGCACCAAACATAACACTTTGTATTCAGGACACAAGTTAATTTCTTTAGTGCCTTGTTACAAACAGGAAGCACATTTTAAAATATTTTTATTCTGTACAGGCTTCCTTGTTTTCACTCTGTCATTTAGGTTAGTATTGTGGAGTAACTACAATGTTACTTATCCATCCTCATGTTTCTCCTATCCAAGCAATTAAACACTGTTGGCATCAGGTGAAATCCCTGAGCAGTTTCCTTCCTCTCCGGCACCTGAGTTAGAAAGGACGCCTGTATCTTTGTAGTGACTGGGTGTATTGGTACACCATCCAAAGTGTAATTAATAACTTTGCCATGCTCAAAGGGATACTCAATGTCGGCTTTTTAAATTATTTTTACCAATTGGTGCCCTGTTTTGCGAGGCATTGGAAACCTCTCTGAAACCTTCAGATCCCCATGTCGCAAAGATCTGTACACAATTCCTGGAAGCTGAAAATTGTCCTGTACTTCCATGGCCTGCGTACTCACCAGACATGGCACCCATTAAGTTTGGGATGCTCTGGTTCGACGTGTACATTCAGCATGTTCCAGTTCCCGCCAATATACATCAACTTTGCACCCCCAAGAGGAGTGGAACAAAATTCCACAGGCCACAATCAACAGCCTTATCAACTCTATGTGAAGGAGATGTGTTACGATGCTTGAGGCAAATGGTGGTCACACCAGATATTGACTGGTTCTCTGATCCTGGCCCCTACATTATTTTTTAAGGTATCTGTGACCAACAGATGCATATCTTTATTCCCAGTCATGTGATATCCACAGATTAGGACCTAATGAATGTATTTGAATTGCCTAATTTCCTTATATGAACTGTAACTCAGTAACATCTTTGAAATTGTTGCATGTGTTTATATTTTTGTTCAGTCTAGTTAACACACAGGACTCATTTAGCACTGTACTTCTGTCTAACAAGAAAAACTTCCAGTGATTTCTTCACGTTCTGTTTGCTCTCTGCACTACTCAACAGTGTGAGCATCTGGCACAGCTAAACTATTTACTTCACTCAAACTCACTAGCTAGCTGTCGAAACTGTGACTTCACCTCCATAATGTCTTGTCTATGTTTGCTGGTCAGAAGGAGATGTAACCCCTAGTCATCACACAGATTACTTTTGTTATTGTGAAAATGTTGCTTTTTCCTCATCGCCAAGTATTAAACACTTGACCAGATTCAAAGATAGGCACATGGACTCCATCTCAAGGTAAATCTCAACTGCTCTTTTTCCTATTTTACAGCATTGAGTTCCTTACTGGCCATACAGGCAACTCCCTATAGAACTAATCCATAACCCATAACAATTGTATGGTAATATAATGGATTTCAACCCAGATGGATTTTCGAATCTATTGTTTACTAAATAATCTGGTTCCTTCAAGATGGAAAGCAAAGAGCTGTGGGTGACATGTTTCTCACACATTCTATTTGAAGGGGGAAATTAGTCATAGCACCTCCAGCACATCCAGCCCCTGCCCCAAAAATTCTCAGCACAAACACTTTACTGTTTTCCTACAGACCCAGTCAACTTGAATGATCCCAGAGACTCCCCGAAGGAAACAGTCAAGCTAAAGCAGAGTGTCTCATTTCACGGGGTATATCCTAATGACAGATGACATTTTCACAGGTGCTGGCAATGATGACCTCACTCTCGAACGCAACATAATTGCTAAAATGGTGCCCGTAATAAAATAAGTTGCAACTAACCTTTGTCTACCCGTCGCAGGTGGGTGAAAGCATATTTGCCTCACAGAGTCATCAGTGTGGTGACGGGGGAGAAGGGAGCTTATCGGATATTGGTTCAGTGTAGGTTCCAGGTTGAGTCAGGCCCATTCATCTGCTCAGGCAAGCACATGGGATGACAAGTACATTCTTAGAACGAAAATATGGAACTCATTTCAAGAGAAAAAAGAGCTGTTGACTAAAGGAGAAAGTGAATATCTCTAATATAATATTAGAGAGAGCAACATCATTCTAATGTTGAGCTACAGATTAACATATCAGAAGAGAAACTAAACTTAGGAGGTTCTGCGAGACCATTAATGCTAGTTGCAGTGATTGTCACTGCTGCTGTCACAAACAATTAGCATTCAGCATTCTGCTTCATTTATGACATCAAAACATCACAAAGGCATCACATTCTCCTTAAGAGATCCTCAGGGGATGTTGTTGAGCCACAAAGATGGCACAATGTCACTCACCAATTAGTGTGTGGGACAAGATAATTTACCTATCTCTGGCAGAGTAAAGAACAATGATGGCCATTTCACCTTAAAAGTCATTAGAAAAAGACAAAAAGAAGAAACCCACACACCTTAAAAGTCATTAACTTCACAGCAGATACAATTACCCAAGCCTCAATCTGACGGTGGCCTTTGACAGTGTGTTTCTGCCGGCGTCATGATGGTCTAAGATTTCTCTGGCTGGGAAGCTAATCGTCCCAGCAGCTGTAGATTGCACTCCGAGAATTCACTTCTCTGAATAGGACTACAAGCATTCACGGCACTCTTAGCATTCACATGTTTACAGGAGGCCCCTAGAGTGTTTGTATGTTTGTCTTAATCAAATGGCTAATGCAGTGATCTTTAAACAACCCAAAATATGACAAGCAACTTGAACCTAGCGTTATGGAAAATACAATGAGGAAATTAGACTGAATTTGAGGATGGCAAATTAAAATACACTAGCTACAAGCTGTGTCACAATTGCTGGTTTCCACACAACAATAACACATTTCTGTTGGTCAGAGGCCATGAATGAGACAATCTAAAAAAGTATCTTAATATATATAGAATAGGTGGTCTTAGGCGATGAGGTACTCTGTTGTCAGAAGTTCTCCTGGGTTCCCCTGCCCTCCTGTCCAACACAGTGATACAATCCCAAAGGAAACATTGCCTGGGCATGTTCACAACTTCAAACCAATCAGAGTCAATTATGAGGGGGGTGTTTTTTCATGCTACCTGGAATTGAATTTGTGTCCTTTCATTTCTCACCTTGAGGCATTCATTTCTGAAACACTGCCATGTGGATGGCATACAGACAGTATCTGCTAGCTAGCCCACCTCAGCACCTGGACACACTATCTCTGCCATCCATCCATGGCAGAACTGGGCTGTGTTTCATTCCAGAAATATGCTCACTGACTTCTGCCCTTATCCTCTCTCCTTCACCGATCTGACCTCTCCTAAACTTTACTCAGTGAAGCATCTCATGGGGAAAAACAAACAACCATGTAACAACAACCATGCAACCTAATGATGTGACAACTTGACAGCTGATTGCTCAGCTTGTTTATTACATTTACATTTTAGTCAAGGATCGGAATTCACAGAGTTCCAGGGGAGGGTTTTGTCATTTGTAATTGATGAAATGTCTATATTTCTCAGTGTTTTAGAATTAGTAGCTTATTAGGTTATATATCGATGTGTGCCCAATGCTGCCTCTCATTCTCTGCTTGGTGCCCAAAATCAAGTGCGCCTATAGGCTATTTAGTGTGGTCTTAATCAAATGATCCATAGCCTATAGGCTATAGGATATGAAGTGCATGCTCTGAGAAGTACAGGACAAAGATAGATGCTGGGATGGTGTAAATACAACTAGGCTGCGTTACACACTACGATGGACATTCCAACCCGGAACCGTGGCCTGCTCTGTTCTTGCTGATCAAAAACCTTTGTACTGTGTAGGCTTCTTCTGATTTTTTTTGTTGCTGTTGATTAGGCCAAGTCCAAAAAACGCACTCTCTTACGTGTGGACTAGCCTATAGGCTAAGTTCTGTTTAGTTTGAGAAGGAGAAGGGGAAGATGAGAATGAGGTCAAATTTCATAACTTGCTACTACTATAATTGATTTTTTTTTTTATTATATGTTTCTTGCCCATGATGTATTTATCAGAGTTTATTGACCTCACAATAAGCCAGATTCGATTAACTTACGTTGTGGTATTGAAACTTGAAGCAGCAGCCGCGGCATATAGAATTGGAAATGGACAGCTCACGGTGCTGAAAGTAGTCACATTCGAGTAGGCATAATTCATTTCAACTTCTTCATTTGAATTAGACTTTACACTCTTTAAATAGCTTACCTCCGTGTCAGTGAAGGGCTGTTATGATAAAACCAAGACTAAAAATGAGGGGGTATGGCGTAGGCCTACCTTTTATTAAAGAAAATGTCAAAAAGCACAGGCCTGTGCCTTGTTAGCTAAAGATTTTAGAGAAAATAAAATGCATCTGATTATATAAAGTGATCTGAAACAACGCTTTGGTCCACAATGTTTTATACAGTGCCTTCCAAAACTATTAATCCCCCTTGGAATTGTTCTTATTTTGTTGCATTACAACCTGTAATTTAAGTGGATTTTTCTTTGGATTTCATGTAATGGACCCCCTTTGCTATGAAGCCCCTAAATAAGATCTGCTGCAGCCAATTACCTTCAGAAGTCACATAATTGGTTAAATAAAGTTCACTTGGGTGCAATCAAAGTGTCACATGATCTCAGTATATATACACTTGTTCTGAAAGGCCCCAGAGTCTGCAAAACCACTAAGCAAGGGGCAACACCAAGCAAGCTGCACCATGAAGACTAAGGAGCTCTCCAACAGGTCAGGGACAAAGGTATGGAGAACTACAACCCAGGGCTGGGTTCTAAAAAAATGTCTGAAACTTTAAACATCCCATGGAGCACCATTAAATCCATTATAAAAAATGGAAAGAATATGGCACCACAACAAACCTGTCAAGAGAGGGCCGTCCACCAAAACTCACAGACCAGGCAAGGAGGCCATTAATTAGAGAAGCAACAAAGAGACCAAAGATAACCCTGAAGGAGCTGCAAGAGTATATGTACATAGGACGACTTTAAACTGTACACTCCACAGAGCTAGGCTTTACGGAAGAGTGGCCAGAAAAAAGCAATTGCTTAAAAAAAAAATAAGCAAACATGTTTGGTGTTCGCCAAAAGGCATGTGAGAGACTCCCCAAACATATGTAAGAAGGTACTCTGGTCAGATGAGACTAAAATTGAGCTTTTTGGCCATCAAGGAAAACACTATGTCTGGGGCAAACCCAACACCTCTCATCATCCCCAGAACACCATCCACACAGTGAAACATGGTGGTGGCAGCATCATGTTGTGGGGATGTTTTTCATCGGCATGGACTGGGAAACTAGTCAGCATTGAAGGAATGATGGATGGCGCTAAATACAGGGAAATTTTTGAGGGAAACCTGTTGAAGTCTTCCAGAGATTTGAGAATGGAATGGAGGTTCACCTTCCAGCATGACAATGACCCTAAGCATACTGCTAAAGCAACACCCGAGTGGTGTAAGGGGTAACATTTAAATGTTTTGGAATGGCCTAGTCAAAGCCCAGACCTCAATCCAATTGAGAATCTGTGGTATGACTTAAATATTGCTGTCCAACATCGGAACCCATCCAACTTGAAGGAGCTGGAGAAGTTTTGCCTTGAAGAATGGTCAAAAATCCTGGTGGCCGGATGTGCCAAGCTTTTGAGACATACCCCAAGAGACTTGCAGCTGTAATTGCTGCAAAAGGTGGCTCTACAGAGTATTGACTTTGGGGGGGTGAATAGTAATGCACGCTCAAGTTTTCAGTTTTTTTGTCTTACTTGTTTGTTTAGCAAAAAAACATATTTTTCATCTTCACAGTGGTAGGCATGTTGTGTACATCAAATGGATCAAACCCCCCCAAAATCTATTTTAATTCCAGGTTGTAAGGCAACAAAATAGGGAAAATGCCAGGGGGGGAATACTTTTGCAAGCCACTGTACTAGAAACAAGCTGTAAAAAAACGAGAAAGACATGATGCATATGTGAATATCTTTCTTTTGTTTCTTTGTCATTTAGAGGCTGAGCTACAATCTTTTATAGCCGAGGAGACAACAAATTGACTTTGCTTGGGAAGTAGTCTAATTCTGTCACTGTCAGTTGATTAAGATATGTAGTTAGCTTGATTGCTAAGTAAGCAAGAGGTTAAGCTCTTCACTTTCTGTACAATAGAATATGTTTAAACCCAGACAGCATATTATTAGTAAACACTGAGGTTTCTAAAACTGTTTGAATCATGTCTGTGAGTATAACATAACTTATGTAGCAGGCAAAACCCAGAGGACTAACCGTTCAGAATAGGTCTCTGTCTGTTCAGTGAGTTCTCGTTGGCAAACTGGTTTTCAGTTTGATCGATTATTAACGTTTAAAAATACCTAAAGTTGTATTACAAAGTAGTTTGAAATATTTTGGCAAAGTTTATATGCAACTTTTGAAATATTTTGTAGTGACGTTGCGCATTTTGAAAGCTGTTTTTTTCTGGATCAAACACGCTTTATAAATTGACATTTGGATATATATGGACGGAATTAATCGAACAAAAGGACCAATTGTGATGTTTATGGGACATATTGGAGTGCCAACAAAAGAAGCTTGTCAAAGATAATGCATGTTTTATATTTTATTTATGCGTTTTGTGTAGCGCCTGCAGGGTTGAAATATGTTACCCTCTTTGTTTACTGTTGTGCTATCATCAGATAATAGCTTCTTATGCTTTCGCCAAAAAGTCTTTATAAAAACTGACATGTTGGCTGGATTCACAATGACTGTACCGTAATTTCCGGACTATAAGCCGCTACTTTTTTCCCACGCATTGAACCTCGTGGTTTATACAATGATGCGGCTAATTTATGGATTTTTCCCGCTTTCACAAGATTCATGCCACCAAAAAACTGAGCACCGTCACATAATGTGACGTAAATCGAGCGCGCTCAAACTTCCCATCATTCTGATTACGGTAGTCATTTTGTCACCCTCATCATGGCAAAGACACGGAGAAATGCATATGATGCACCTTTCAAGTTGAAGGCGATCGATCTGGCTGTTGGAAAAGGAAATAGAGGTGCTGACAGCGTGGAGCATTGTCAAAATATCCACTATCATCAACGGGTTTCGAAAGGCTAGACTGCTACGTGTTGAAGAGGGCAGCGATCCAACATCGGATGAAGCAATTCTGAGGCTATTCAACTCCAACACCGAAGGAGATAACTTCAGTGGTTTCAGTGCACAGGAGGAGGAAGATAGTGACCAATGACTTTCTTGGTAGGCTACTGTTGTAACAAAAATTAAAGCCATGTTTCGTTAAAGCCTATTTATTTTTGTTTCAAGCTGTGTTTCGTTTAAAGGCTGTGTAAAGTTAATTTGTTTCAATGTACCGGTAGGCACCTGCGGTTTATAGACAAGTGCGGCTTATTTATGTACAAAATACATCTTTTTTAATAATTCAGTGGGTGCAGTTTATATTCAGGTGCGCTTAATAGCCCAGCAATTACGGTAGCTTTAATTGAGTATCTTACATGTGTGATTTAATGAAAGTTTTATTTTTATATAATTTTGGGGAATTTGCCGCCTGCATTTTCCCAGTTTTTTGCCCAAGTGGAACGCTACCGTCCCCTATACCATAAGAAGTTAAGATGATCATGTAGGCCTCTCTCTCTGTCCATTTTTAGCCTGTCATTTCAGTAATTTGTGTGGTATCAAAAAATGTATAATGATGTAGAATTGCATGACATTTTTATAAAAGGCCATTTTATCCCGGACCTGCAAATATTATGATAGATTAGGCTTTTACTATAAAGGAGATCATTCCACTCCTGCTCTTGTCAACGGTGGTCTGCGAACCCTCATCCTTCTGGCCCTCAGCCCTGTGTGCTGTCAAAATTCCTGCCTTGCCGTATAATGGTTACAGGACGAAGAACAGTTTCTAAAACTGCAAATCTAAGGCTCTGCTCTGTTCAGGAACTGAGGGTAATTGTTAGACATGTTCTCTGCTATCTACTTAGTTTCATTATTATTTTGGGTTTAGGGGAAGGTCCCATAAAAAAAAATTGGCTTTCAGGGAGGGTTTAGGTGTCACGGTCGTCGAAAGAAGTAGACCATGGTGCAGCGTGTTGAGCGTACATTTCTCTTTTTATTTAAAATGTCGCCAACAAATCAGCAAACGAAAAACAACCGTGAATTTGTCCTCCTTCGTGGCTTTCTAACCATGGCCACCCTTCTCAATGACCCCACTGGACAGAGGGGCAGAAGCTCGGGACAGAGGGGCAGAAGCTCGGGACAGAGGGTCAGAAGCTCGGGACAGAGGGGCAGGGGCTCTGGCGCCTCTGGGCTGAGGGGCTCTGGCGCCTCTGTGCTGAGGGGCTCTGGCACCTCAGACTCCGGCAGCAGCGCCGGACAGGCGGGAGACTCCGGCAGCAGCGCCGGACAGGCGGGAGACTCCGGCAGCAGCGCCGGACAGGCGGGACCACCTGCAGGGAGGAGACAGAGAGACAGCCTGGTGCGTGGGGCTGCCACAGGAACCACCAGGCTGGGGAGACCTTCAGGAGGCTTGGTGTTAGGAGGAGGCACCTGAAGGACCGGGCCGTGGGGGAGCACTGGAGCTCTGGTGCGCAACCTTGGCACCACTTCCCCAGGCTGGATAACTACTCTAGCCCGGACCCTCCAGAGTGCAGGCACAGGTTGAACCGGGCTGTGGGTAAGCACGGGAGATCTAGTGCTTACTACACGCACCTCTCCCTCTCCCTCCACTCCCACATTTGCCCGGCACGAGCGGAGCGCAGGCAGAGGACGCACTGCACCCTCCCATCGCCCCGGAGACACAGCACGCAGAGCCGGCGCAGGATAACCTGGACCAAAACTGCGTACCGGCGACCAGACCCGCTGAGCAGGCACCATACGCCCTGGCTCAATGCCCACACTCGCATGACACTTTCGGGGGGCTGCCCTATAGCGCACACGCTATGGGCACGTACTGGCGACACCGTGCGCTTAACCGCATAACACGGTGCCTGACCAGTAATGCGCTGCTTATAATAAGCACGAGGAGTGAGCTCAGGTCTGCTACCTGGCTTAGTACCACACCTCGTCTGCCCCCCCAAAAATATTTTGGGGGGCTGCCTCTCGTACCTGTCGCACTGCCGTGCTGCCTCCTCATATCACCGCCGCTCAGCTATCGCTGCCTCCAGCTCTGCTTTGGGGCGGCGATATTCCCCAGCCTGTGCCCAGGGTCCCTCTCCGTTCAGTATCTCCTCCCATGTCCAGGAGTCCTGTGATGCTGGCCGCTGTTGTTGCTGCTGCTGCTGTCGCCGCTGTCTTTTACCACGCCGCTTGGTCCATGGTTGGTGGGTGATTCTGTCAAGGATTTCCTCCTCTTCTTCCGAAGAGGAGAGGCGAGAAGGATCAGAGGACCAATATGCGGCGTGGTAAGTGTCCATGGTTCTTTTAATACATAAATGTGCACATGAACAACTGACTACAAAAACAAGAAACGTGTGAAAACCTAAATAGTCCTATCTGGTGCAAACACAGAGACAGGAACAATCACCCACAAACACACAGTGACACCCAGGCTACCTAAGTATGATTCTCAATCAGAGACAACTAATGACACCTGCCTCTGATTGAGAACCATACTAGGCTGAAACATAGAAATACCCAAATCATAGAAAAACAAACAGACTGCCCACCCAACTCACGCCCTGACCATACTAAATAATGACAAAACAAATGAAATAAAGGTCAGAACGTGACAAGGAGGAAAAAAGGGCTACCTAAGTATGATTCCCAATTAGAGACAACAATAGACAGCTGTCCCTGATTGAGAACCATAACTGGCCAAAACATAGAAATAAAGAAAAATATAAAAAATAGAATGCCCACCCCACATCACACCCTGACCTAACCAAATATAGATATAAAACGTCTCTCTAAGGTCAGGGTGTATATTTTGCTGAAGGGAGGGCCATCCATTTTAATTTCAAAAAGGTCTGACTTTCTCCATGTAACCCTTAATATAAATAACGTTCACTCCCTCAGGAAACGCACCTCCGAAACTTAAATCAAATTTTTCTGATGAGAAACAGTTGCCGTGTTCAGTGGCTCTTTAAACTATGAAATTGCTCATACAATGCAAAACAAACATTCTGAAAAGTACTAGTGTCAAAATATAAGATTGCTGTGAGTATAACTTGCTCTTTGTCCAGCTGAGCATTAGAATTATGATACGGTACTTGCTTAATTTACACTGCAAAAAACACATTACCACTGTGACAGCAGCCAAGCCTGCCCTGCACAACAGCCAGTTTACCAATTAATTTAATAATATCTCAAACACTGTTCATTTGTTTTGCTGAGGAGGAATTGAAATAGTAATGAATTGGGTCCGCTCTAAGTGGAGAATCCACTGCATTTTTTATTCACTACAGTATTTTGTGGGTATTTAAAAATAAATTAATAAGGTACGTTCATAAATACTTTCCTAACTCTAAATAATCCAAAAGGTTTTTCAATTTATCAAACGGAGACGGTTATGCATACCTTGATGCCTTTCTTTCATTGAATACTAATGTTCAGAACCCGTTCTCGCTATATTCTACCATATTTACCCACTTACACTCATGGGAAATTGCCTATAGGGATAGGGTTAAATTTAAATGATTCTTACAGAAGAAATATGGAAAGCATATGCATAACCATGGTAGCAATTCAAAGGGAACAGTTTGGAGATTATGGGAAAATGATTAGACCAAAGGTGAGGACACCTAAATAGTAGGATGTTTCAGTATGTGAAATATTTTGGTTTTATAATATGTGACATTTCGAAAGTCTAGTATACTTTAAATGCCAGGATATCATACTCGGCTTTGACAACTACTGATCAATTAGATATGGGGATTCGCTACTGAAATCAACTAATAGGGGGAAGCAACGCAATCAGGCATCACACATTTTCAGTATGTGAAAATATAACGTTTTATAGTATGTGAATTTCCTCAAATCTAGTATGCTTCTGTAGTCATGAAGTGCTTTGAAAGGTTGGTAATGGCTCACATTAACACCATTATCCCAGAAACCCTAGACCCACTCCAATTTGCATTCCCCCCAAACATATCCACAGATGATGCAATCTCTATTGCACTCCACACTGCCCTTTCCTACCTGGACAAAAGGAACACCTACATGAGAATGCTATTCATTGACTACAGCTCAGCATTCAACACCATAGTACCCTCAAAGTGCATCACTAAGCTAAGGATGCTGGGACTAAACACCTCCCTCTACAACTGGATCCTGGACTTCCTGACGGGCCGCCCCCAGGTGGTGAGGGTAGGTAGCAATACATCTGCCACGCTGATCCTCAACACTGGAGCTCCCCAGGGGTGCGTGCTCAGTCCCCTCCTGTACTCCCTGTTCACCCAGGACTGCATGGCCAAGCACAACTCCAACACCGTCATTAAGTTTGCAAACGACACAACCGTGGTAGGCCTGATCACCGACAATGACGAGACAGCCTTTAGGGAGGAGGTCAGAGACCTGGCCAGGTGGTGCCAGAATAACAACCTATCCCTCAACATAACCAAGACTAAGGAGATTATTGTGGACTATAGGAAAAGGAGGACCGAGCACGCCCCCATTCTCATCCACGGGGCTGTAGTGGAGCAGGTTGAGAGCTTCAAGTTCCTTGGTGTCCACATCAACAACAAATTAGAATGGTCCAAACACACCAAGACAGTCATGAAGAGGGCACAACAAAGCCTATTCCCCCTCAGGAAACTAAAAAGATTTGGCATGGGTCCTGAGATCCTCAAAAGGTTCTACAGCTGCAACATCGAGAGCATCCTGACCGGTTGCCTCACTGCCTGGTACTGCAACTGCTCTGCCTCTGATCACAAGGCACTACAGAGGGTAATGCGTAAGGCCCAGTACATCACTGGGGCTAAGCTGCCTGCCATCCAGGACCTCTACACCAGGCGGTGTCAGAGGAAGGCCCCAGCCACCCCAGTCATAGACTGTTCTCTTTACGGAGTGCCAAGTCTAGGACAAAAAGGCTTCTCAACAGTTGTTACCCCCAAGCTATAAGACTCCTGAACAGGTAATCAAATGGCTACCAGGAATATTTGCATTGTGTGCCCTCCCAACCCCTCTTTTTACACTGCTGCTACTCTTTGTATATCATATATGCATAGTCACTTTAACTACACATTCATGTACATACTATCTCAATTGGGCCGACCAACCAGTGCTCCTGCACAGTGGCTAACTGGGCTATCTGCATTGTGTCCCACCCGCCAATCCCTCTTTTACGCTACTGCTACTCTCTGTTCATCATATATGTATAGTCACTTTAACCATATCTACATGTACATACTACCTCAATCAGCCTGACTAACCAGTGTCTGTAGGTAGCCTCGCTACTTTTATAGCCTCGCTACTGTATATGGCCTGTCTTTTTACTGTTGTTTCATTTCTTTATCTACCTATTGTTCACCTAATACCTTTTTTGCACTATTGTTTAGAGCCTGTAAGTAAGCATTTCACTGTAAGGTCTACACCTGTTGTATTCAGCACACGTGACAAATAAACTTGGATTTGATTTGATTAAATACCAAGATGTTACACTCATTTTGGTTTTTCATCTAAAAGAATTCCCTGCACACTTTTTGGGAAATTCACAGCCACAATGCATTGGATGTGTTTTGATAACTAGATTTCTTCAAGTAAATAAAACCACTTGCGAGCAAAGATTCTGCAGTGCTGTTCTCCTTAAAATTATCACAAATGTTTCATCATAAAGATACATCTTCAAAAACAGATCTGCAGCCTGCCGTGCCTTTAGCTAGGTACATGTTTTAGTAGAATATAAGTTATAACTGTTCGAACTGTAACGTTAGCTACTGGATTATTTGTTTGCTGTTGCGCAACAACTTCATATTTGACATTAGCTTAGTTAGCTAGCTAGCTACTTGTTGTAACCAGGGATTGTGTTCAAACTGTTTTAGGGTCTGATGACAATACCAGGCATTTAATTCAGTGGAAACACGGCAGGCGAAATGTCGCACAAAATAGGTTTTGAGTAGCCATGTGGACATAGTTAGCGCTCTTGCCACTGCATTATGCGCTGCCACTAGCTATAGCTCACATCAGTAACACAGTAGCCTACATTCCTATTTTCCACAGCAGTGCTAGTTCCAACACTTTTCTTTTAGTTCTCCTGATTTGTCACGGTGGTTCATCTGTGTTGAGCTGATTCTGATTGTAACGTTCATGTTATGCAGTACCAGATTTACCTGAATGTTTACAGCCTGATTGGGTCTAGCAGTCAAATGACAAAATTGCCTTCTAGTGGCCTCATTTCAGTCTTCTGTGATGTATATAAAGTGTAATATTGGGGTGTAAACAAAACTATAGATACATTTCTCAATGTCGGACGGGGTACAGGTATTTTCTCTTTTAAGTCCATAACCATGTGTGTGAAGTGTATACTTGTTTTTCAAAGTAGATTGTGTGACCCTGATTCAGCCCACTGCAGTAAAAGGATAACCTGTTATGGTGAAAGTAATGGTAAGTTACATTCACTACTGTTTCACCTTGGCACTCCAATTTGAGAAATTCTGTGGCACAACAACTCTACTTTGCTCATGTTTTGGTTAATGTTGTGCTTCATCTTATGCGTTTTCATGATCTACTGTATGTAAAGGAGTGTGAGCTGGAGAGATAGCTGTCACCTGCATGGGTGAAAAAGAAGTGGGAGAAACATAAGAAAAAAATACATGGTACGGCACTGCATGTTATCTTGACATTTATAGCTGTGCTGTACTTGGCTAACAAAGTACCCCTTTTCTCTAAGAGCAATAACGCTTTTCCATCTATTTCCTATGCTTCACCAGAACATTCACGTAAAAGTGCAGATATACATGTTAGAAAGTTGCAAGTATTCCAGAGAAATGTACTGCAATTGCCATTATACCTTTTACAGGGCTTTACATGTAGTATGTTTGCTGCTGAAAGTGTCCTTTTCCATATTTTTCAGGAGTTTAAAGCTCCCTCCACCGGAGTCACCACAGAGGGAGGGGAAGCCACAGCCACATCCTGGGAGTGGTATGAGGGGCAGGCCACAGCCGTATCCTGGAACTGATATGCAGTGATGAAAGAGCAACTCTTAATAATAATAATAATACATTAAATGTATACAGCTCTTTTCATAACAATCTCAAAGCAATACATTGTCATGAGTAGCCTAGCTATAGTTGGCCAGGTCAACCAATAGAGGCCAAGTCTTTGAATCGTCCAAAGATGGAGAAGGACAGTTCATGACTTGATCAGAGGAAGGTGGTCAGGGAGATGGTTGGTGAAGATGGAGTCTGGTGACGATCTTGTAGAGGGCTAGCTGCTCTGGGAATCAGCCTAAGCCGTGTAGCCACTGGAGTTCTCCTTCACAATATATGGCACCTACTTGAGTGATGCCTCAGCAGCTCTGGGTGCCAGAAATCTCACCACTCAGAGTTGTAGCTAGCCTGTTGTCCTCATTATGAGCCATCTGCCTCAGCACTGCATTCCTCTACTGCATCTCCCATTCATCGCAAGCTTCAGGTGACTCTTCATTTGCTACATGTTTACGCCTACGGTTAACTCAAGTTCACTCCAAATAAGTCCTTCCAAATGCTAGCTACTTATCTAGCTCACGTTAGCCCAAAATAACAACACTCCGCTATAGTGAAATATCACTGGGTGGGGCTACGTTCGATCCCCCTGGTTCATTTGCGAAACCACAACTTGCGAAACCACAACTGATGAACTGCGTTCAAGACAACAGGAACTTGGAAAAAAATGTGCTTTGACTGGGATTTTTCTTTTGAACAGTCATCCAACTCGAAATTACGGAACTTGGAAGTCGGAAACTCGGGCATCATCCTAGAGTTCCGACTTCTTCAACCTGAAGATCACTCACATCACTAATTTTCTGAGCTTGTTTTGTTTCCAACTTCCCAGTTGTCGTGAACGCGTAAAAAGTAGTATGTTGTGGCAGTGACATAGTGTATACTTTTTACTGAACAGTACGTGCTAAATAGTATGGGTTGATGAGTACATCCCATGCAGTTTAAGTATGTAGCATGCGAATGTGGGTATTCAGACACAGTCAACAATTCACCTGATACAAGAATGAATCCAATCATTACACTATTAATGTTCTGTTCATTTTACATTTACTGCACTTTTCGCATTTGTGGATAACAAAATCTGAAAATAGTCAGTCAAATGATAAGAATATTATTTGAAAATGTGTAGTTTGTACACCCTAAGACAAACAAATTACAAGGGTTTGAGTGAAAAGTCTAACTGCGTGATTGGCACTGTCTGGGGGCCACAGTGTCCCCCCCCCCGTGTCTGTCTCTCTATTGCTGTTCTGCATGCAGCTGTTCTGCATGCGGCTGTTCTGCATGCAGCTTTGGAACCCTGACCTGTTCACCACTGTGATTATTATTTGACCCTGCTGGTCATCAATGAACATTTGAACATCTTGAAGAACAATCTGGCCTTAATGGCCATGTACTCTTACCTCCACCAGGCACAGCCAGAAGAGGACTGGTCACCCCTCGGAGCCTGGTTCCTCTCTAGGTTTCTTCCTAGGTTCCTGCTTTCTAGGGAGTTTTTCCTAGCCACTGTGCTTCTACATCTGCATTGCTTGCTGTTGGGGTTTTAGGCTGGGTTTCTGTAAAAGCACTTTGTGACATCTGCAGATGTATAAAGGGCTTTATTAATACATTTTATTTGAATTGGTGTTTCCAAGTGGCCACTCACCTCTCCAAGATGTGAACAGTTCCTAAGTCATTTCAATGCACTTTTATGACTCAAAGAAGAGTCTTCAACTATAAGGTGCTTTTTTTTAGCTCTTCTAGCTGTGCCATTGAGGAACTAGAGCAAGCATACTTGTCGTTGTTTTGCTAGGAACAACACCCTGCATCCCTGCTTGTTTTATTGCCAACATGACTAGCTAAATTAGAAAATATGATCTTGCAGTGGTAAGCTTTCACAAGGCAATTCACAAAGCAATTCACAAAGCAGATCATAATTTTGGTGCGCATTGAATGGAGTCATGATTTCATTCAAATGTTCTGCACAATACAACAAACAGGCTCATTCTGCTCAGGAAAACCCAGGGTATAACGCCATGTCATCTTGTAACTGTACAACAAGCATAGTGATCATAAACATTGGCACTGTATATTATGAGTTTTATGATATGGAATTGTGAAGTGCACATTTTGGCTCACGGGTGTTTGGCTTGCTTGTATGACATCAAAATGGTATTTATTTACAATCCCCAATGTCTCATATTTTAAAATACATTGAGTCCTTGTAATTTAAAGCATTTCCCTCACTCAGACATCCAAGAATGTGCAAAAGTTGCCCAATTAGCAGGTGGGATGGGGACAACTTCTTGTTGGGCACGGTGATCAAGTTCAGAACGTCTGTCAGTCAAAACTCACAGATTTTTATTTATTTTACTAGGCAAGTCAGTTAAGAACAAATTCTTGTTTACAATGACGGCATACCCCGGCCAAACTCTGAACCAACGACGATGGGCTAATTGTGTGCTGCCCTAGGGGACTCCCAATCACAGCCGGTTGTGACACAGCCCAAAATCAGACCAGGGTCAGACTTGATGCCTCTAACACTGAGATGCACTGCCTTAGACCGCTGTGCCACTTGGGAGCCCAATTTTTTTTGTTAACAATTAAAAACCGCTATTGAATGCCAACTCCATGGGTCTGTTGGCCAGCAAGTGGGAGGGTTTTCAGTGGTTTAATTAAATGTATTCAGCGCACATAAGGGAGTCACACTGGTGAAATACAGCAGCAATAATACAACTCAATAGGTGCCTTGTTATGAGATTAAAGTAAGGGATTGTAAACCGTAAACATAATTCAGATAAGACACTGATGACCAATTATCAGATTTTCTAGTGCTTTGTTTTTCAAGGCTGATAGGCTGCCTCAACACACATCTTGCCCTGGCATAAACATTGAGTTGTTATTTTATCTGCCGACGCAGACACATGTGAGCAGCTTGGATGAAATGATTGAATAACATGTATATGTATTAATTTTACCCTTTTTTTAACTAGGCAAGTCAGTTAAGAACAAATTCTTATTTTCAATGAAAACCCCTAGGAACAGTGGGTTAACTGCCTTGTTCAGGGGCAGAACAACAGATTTTTACCTTGTCAGCACAGGGATTCAATCCTGCAAGCTTGCGGTTACTAGACCAACACTCTATCCACTAGGCTACCTGTACATTTATTTTTCAATGCGAGCAGTGTGGTCAGCATGTTAGATATGCTGTTTTAGAAACTGTTCTTCTTCCTTGAAGTCTTAAATGGCAACGCATGAATTTTAGCTCACATAGCTGCACTCCAAAAGGTTGTGGGTTTGCAGACCCCCGTGGACATGAGTAGGAGTGGAAACACCTCCTTTATAGTAAAAGCATTGCGTGAATCTGTCATAATATTTACAGGGCTGATAAAAAAAATAGCCTTTTATAAAAATATCATGCAATTCTACACCATTTTACATATTTTTTAATACCTCACAAATTACTGAAATTACAGGCTAAGAATGGACAGAGAGGTATGCCTATCTGTTCATCTTATTATATTTCTCCAATGCCAAATCAGTGTGTCTTGTTCACAAATAATTAAATCTGAGACAAATGAATACTCAGGGAGAAAAAAAAAAATATATATATACATACACACACATATATATACATACATATACACACACACATATATAAATATATATATACATACATATATACATACATACATACATACATACATACATACATACATACATACATACATACATACATACATACATACATACATACATACATACATACATACATACATATATATATACACACATATATATATACACATATATATATATATACATATATATATATATATATACACATATATATACACATATATATATATATACATATACATATATATATATATATATATATATATACATAAAGTTGAAGTCGGAAGTTTACATACACTTAGTCATTAAAACTTGTTTTTCAACAATTGTTTACAGACAGATTATTTCACTTATAATTCACTGTATCACAATTCCAGTGAGTCAGAAGTTTACATACACTAAGTTGACTGTGCCTTTAAACAGCTTAGAGAATTACAGAAAATGATGTCATGGCTTTAGAAGCTTCTTCGAGGCTAATTGTCATCCTTTGAGTCAATTGGAGGTGTACCTGTGGATGTGTTTCAAGGCCTACAAACTCAGTGCCTCTTTGCTAGACATCATGGGAAAATCTAAAGAAATCAGCAATACCTCAGAAATGAAATTGTAGACCTCCACAGGTCCGGTTCATCCTTTCCAAATGCCTGAAGGTACCACGTTCATCTGTACAAACAATAGTAACATGAGTATAAAAACCATGGGACCATGCAGTCGTTATACCGCTCAGGAAGGAAACGCATTCTGTCTCCTAGAGATGAACGTGCGTTGGTGCGAAAAGTGCAAATCAATCCCAGAACAACAACAAAGGACCTTTTGAAGATGCTGGAGGAAACAGGTACAAAAGTATCTATATCCACAGTAAAACGAGTCCTATATCGACATAACTTGAAAGACCACTCAGCAAGGAAAAAGCCACTGCACCAAAACCACCATAAAAAAGCCAGACTACGGTTTGCAACTGCACATGGTGACAAAGATCGTACTTTTTGGAGAAATGTCCTTTGGTCTGATGAAACAAAAATAGGACTTTTTGGCCATAATGACCATCGTTATGTTTGGAGTTAAAAGGGTAAGACTTGCAAGCCGAAGAACACCATCCCAACTGTGAAGCACGGGGGTGGCAGTATCATGTTGTGGGAGTGCCTTGCTGCAGGAAGGACTGGTGCACTTTGCAAAATAGATGGCTCCATGAGGAAGAAAAATTATATGGATATATTGAACCAACATCTTAAGACATCAGTTAAAGCTTTGTTGCAAATGCGTCTTCCAAATGGACAATGACCCCAAGCATACTTCCAAAGTTGGACCACACTATCTACCTAGAGAGTTTTCTTCTGTATTTTTCATAGCTGTTTACATACCACCACAGACAATTGCTGGCACTAAAACCACACTCAATGAGCTGTATACCATCATACGCAAACATGGAAAAGATCATTCAGAGGCGGAACTCCTAGTGGCCGGGGATTTTAATGCAAGGAAACATAAATCAGTTTTACCCAATTTCTATCAGCATTTTAAACGTGCAACCAGAGGGAAAAACACTCTAGACCACCTTTACTCCACACACAGAGACGTGTACAAATCTCTCTTTCACCCTCCATTTGGCAAATCTGACCATAATTCCATCCTCCTGATTCCTGCTTACAAGCAAAAATTAAAGGAGGAAGCACCAGTGACTCGGTCTATAAAAAAGTGGTCAGATGAAGTAGATGCTAAACTACAGGACTGTTTTGCTAGCACAGACTGGAATATGTTTCGGAATTCTTCGGGTGGCATTGAGGAGTACACCACATCAGTCACTGGCTTCATCAAAAAGTGCATTGATGATGTCATCTCCATAGTGACTGTATGTACATACCCAAACCAGAAGCCACTAATTACAGGCAACATTCGCACTGAGCTAAAGGGTAGATCTCCCGCTTTCAAGGAGCGGGACTCTAACCCGGAAACTTGTAAGAAATCCCGCTATGCCCTCCAACGAACCATCAAACAAGCAAAGTGTCAATACAGGACGAAGATAGAATCGTACTACACCGGCTCCGATGCTAAACTATTACAGAATACAAAAGGAAGCACAGCCGAGAACTGCCAGGTGACACAAGCCTACCAGATGAGCAAAATAACTTCTATGCTCGCTTCGAGGCAAGTAACACTGAATCATGCATGAGAGCATCAGCTGTTCCGGACGACTGTGTGATCACGCTCTCCGCCACCGATGTGGGTTAGAACTTTAAACAGGTTAACATTCACAAGGCAGCAGGGCCAGACTGATTACCAGGACATCTACTCCAAGCATGTGCTGACCAACTGGCAAGTGTCTTCACTGACATTTTTAACCTCTCCCTGTCTGAGTCTGTAATACCAACATGTTTCAAGCAGACCACCATAGTCCCTGTGCCTAAGACCTTTAAGGGAACCATGTGGTAGCAGAGAGAACGGTCTATGACTTAGGTAGCTGGAGTCTTTGACCATTTTTAGGGCTTTCCTCTGACACTGCCTAGAGTTCTTGGATGGCAAGGAACTTGGACCCAGTGATGTACTGGGCTGTCCACACTATCTTCTGTACGGGCTTTCGGGTCGGAAGCCAAGCAGTTGCCATACCAAGCAGTGATGCAGCCAGTCAGGTTGCTTTCGATAGCTGTATAACTTTTTGAGGATCTGAGGGCCCATGCGAAAATCTGTTCAGCCTCCTGAGCTGGAAAATGTGTTATCATGCGCTCTCACGCAGGTGTTCCTTGAGTCTAAGAGGGAAAGGGCAGTGTGGAGTACAATAGAGATTGCGTTATCTGAGATCTGTTGGGGCTATATGCGAATTGGAATGGGTTCAGGGTGTCTGGGGTAATGATGTTGATGTGAGCCATGACCAGCCTTTCAAAGCATTTCATGGCTACAGATGTGAGTGCTATGGGGCAATAGTCATGGAGACAATTGGTGCTATGCTTGAAACATTTAGGTATTACATACTGGGTCAGGGAGAGGTTGAAAATGTCAATGAAGACACTTGTCAGCTGGACAGCACATGCTCTGATTACGCATCCTGGTAATCCATCTGGCCCTGCAGCTTTGTGAATGTTAACCTAATTGATTACTTTATGCCTCGCTGTATGTCTCTCTCATAAGTCAATATGCCTTGTATACTGTTGTTTACGTTAGTTATCATTGTTTTAGTTTACAATGGAGCCCCTCGGTTCACTCATTATACCTCGGATACCCCTTTTGTCCCACCTTCCACACATGCGGTGACCTCACCCATTATAACCAGCTTATCCAGAGATACAACCTCTCTTATCATCACTCAGTGCCTGGGATTACCCCCACTGTACCCGCACCCCACCATACCCCTGTCTGCACATTATGCCCTGAATCTATTCTACCACGCCCAGAAATCTGCTCCTTTTATTCTTTGTCCCCAATGCACTAGGTGACCAGTTTTGATAGCCTTTAGCCGTACCCTCATCCTACTCCTCTTCTGTTCCTCGGGTGATGTGGAGGTAAACACAGGCCCCGCGTGTCCCCAGGCACCCTCATTTGTTGACTTCTGTGATCAAAAAAACCTTGGTTTCATGCATGTCAACATCAGAAGCCTCCTCCCTAAGTTTGTTTTATAGACAATTTTTACTCACTGTTTTAGCACACTCTGCCAATCCTGATGTCCTTGCCGTGTCTGAATCCTGGCTTAGGAAGGCCACCAAAAATTCGGAGATTTCCATACCCATCTACAACATCTACGTCAAGATAGAACTGCCAAAGGGGGAGGAGTTGCAATCTACTGCAGAGAGAGCCTGCAAAGTAATGTCATACTTTCCAGGTCTATTCCCAAACAGTTTGAACTTCTAATTTTAAAAATGTACCTCTCCAGAAATAAGTCTCTCACTATTGCCTCCTACTATCAACCCCCCTCCTCTCCCAGCTGTGCCCTGGACACCATTTGTGAATTGATCGCCCCCCCATCTAGCTTCAGAGTTTGTTCAATCTCACAAATAATCAAGGAACCCACCAGGTACAACCCTAAATCCGTAAACATGGGCACACTCATAGACATTATCCTGACCAACTTGCCCTCCAAATACACCTCCGCTGTTTTCAATCAGGATCTCAGCGATCACTGCCTCATTGCCTGTATGCGCTATGGGTCCACGGTCAAACGACCACCCCTCATCACTGTCAAATGCTCCCTAAAACACTTCGGAGAGCAGGCCTTTCTAATCGACCTGGCCCGGGTATCCTGGAAGGATATTAACCTCATCTCATCAGTCGAGGATGCCTGGTCATTCTTTAAAAGTAATTTCCTCACCATGTTAGATAATCATGCCTCGTTCAAAAAATGCAGAGCTAAGAACAGATATAGCCCTTGGTTCGCTCCAGACCTGACTGCCCTTGACCAGCACAAAAACATCCTGTGGCGGACTGCCATAGCATCGAATAGTCCCCACGATATGCAACTGTTCAGGGAAGTCAGGAACCAATACACGCAGTCAGTCAGGAAGACAAAGGCTAGCTTTTTCAAGCAGAAATACATAAGTTCTGTTATACTCACAGACATGATTCAAACAGTTTTAGAAACTTCAGAGTGTTGTCTATCCAAATCTACTAATAATATGCATATCTTATAGTCTTGGCATGAGTAGCAGGAAGTTGAAATTGGGCACGCTATTTATCCAAAAGTGAAAATACTGCCCCCTATACCTTAAGAAGTTAAGTGTTTTACTTTAATATTATTTCTATATTTTATTTCTCTCTGCATTGTTGTGAAGTAATCATTTCACTCTTAGTCCAACCACACCTGTTGTTTAGAAGCTTCTGACAAATACAATTTGATTTGATTTGCTGGGCTCCTCCAATAAGAGCCTGATCCAGAGAGGGATTTATAAAGGCACCACATTTAAATAATCAAGTTCATCTCTATTGTGAAGATATGGATTGGTTGTAAAAAGCAGCAAGCCTCTGGTGTCATTACACACTCCGGTGCCTGGTGCCTTCTAAGAGATGCACAGTGCTCTATTTGTGCATCAGACCGTGCAGTTTACAAGCAGGGCCAGGGAAATTATCCTTGTTGTGTGTTGTGACACCACACCCTCATCAAGATAACCTGAGGGGAGCCAAGCAATCTGTGTGAAGGGGATAATCTACATTTTAATCCACCAGCCACATCTCAAACTAATTGATAGAATCTCATTTGGACTTGTTTTTGTTTTTTGAGAGGTTTGTAAGCGTGATGATAACCTTGTTTTGAGTGAAAATCTATTTCCATTTTAATTTGGAAAATCTGTGAAGGTTCGTTGAAATATGACTTTCCATAAATCTCCCTTTTCTGATATTTGTCTGTTTTGTGTGAATTGTACATTATTAGTATTCTATTGAACAAGGACCTGATATAAATTAGACATGCTGCACAAAGAGTAACTTGGTTTCCACCATCATTATCATTAAAATGTTGTATTAAAAGTGTGTGACCATGCATGCATGTAATTACAATTGTTTGTGTTACTGAGATGAATGAGCTAGGTTATATTCCCTTCCACTTTATGATTCACTACATTCCGTAATTTAGGATAATTGTGTACATTACGAGAGCTAATTTTATGGGCTAACTTTGTCATGCGTGCTTTAAATTGGCAATGAAGATTCATTCCTAATTTCTTGTCTCTGAAGATTGCCAATAAGCTGACAAATGTATTCAGGTAAGGTGTAGCAAATAGTATTGCGTTTCCTGAAATGTAAAACATTCAAATGATACAAACAATTTGTACTTTTCACTCCAATGACTGTCGTGACATAATTAGACAGCCTGGTGCAGTCAGTCTGGTGAAAACAGGAGAAATCACCATGCTACATTTATTGTTATTAAATTCTCTTATAGTTGAGGGAAAAAAATCCTTCCTCATTTTGTAATGTCATGTAAATGAATTTGTTCATCCATAAAATCAGATCAAGGATTATAAGAAAAACTGAATCAAATATATTTTTTAAAATACATTAACCCTGCACATATTTATTGCAAATGGTGATGGTATGATCAGCACAAAAATAACAGCAGCAAACAGTGGAGGGAGAGGGAGCAGGGCTTGGTGAAGGACTCCCAGGACAAAATCAGAGCTCTATTCAACACCTTTTCATGGTCTATCTGTTCTGTCTCTGGATAGGCAGGTCTGCTCAATTGCCATTGAAAGGGATTAAAAAGGAAACATACATGGTCAAAGATTTGTTACCTCACCCCATCCAACTGAGAGAGGGCCAATTGTAGAGTCAGACAGAGTGCACGGGTGTCAGCCCAGGACATGTGTTGATGAAGTGAGTGGTAGACCAGACTGGAGGGAGATGAAGAGATCAGAGGCTGGGGACCCCTAGTGCTGCAGCCAAGGGATTGAGAAGGAGGACAGGAGGCCTGGAGCCCAAGGAGATGGAGAGGTAAGAGGATCAGGAGGGAGGTGGGAGGGCATGTGGTAGATTGGAAGCGGAGAGGTCGCCCTTTCTGTAATGTGAACCCACGAGGCACAGGGATCATTTGGGGCTGAGCAGCGCTGGAGCAGATGAGAAAAGAGAACATATTGGCAATTTTTCATGGAGGTGCCCTGACAAGAATGATATGGTCTACACTACTGTACGCTACTGTACCACAGCTTCACTGTGAGTTTATTACACTGGGGAACAAACAGAGTTGAATTTGAGACTTTATTCCATGATTTATTCTAGCTTTGTGATTGTGATATGAGCTGGGAGTATGGACCTTGAGAATATGCAATACCACATAATTTGTTATAAACTGCAACGACAAAATGTGTAAGTGGCAAAAAAATATTGTTGTACTTCTTTCATTTCTAGGTATTTAGGGGGTAGATTCACTTTAACATTGCAGATCAACTCAAAAAAAGGAAACATCAGGAATGTCAGTGTCCTGCCTTAGCCAGCGATGAGCCCTCAATCCCATTGAGCACGTCTGGGACCTGTTGGATCGGAGACTAGGGCCATTCCCCCCCAGAAATGTCCGGGAACTTGCAGGTGCCTTTGTACATTACTGACTGTTACTTTTGTCCCCCCACCCCCCTTTGTTCAGGGACACATTACTCAATTGCTGTTATTCATATATCTGTGGAACTTGTTCAGTTTATGTCTCAGTTGTTGAATCTTGTTATGTTCATACAAATATTTACATGTTAAGTTTGCTGAAAATAAATGCAGTTGACAGTGAGAGGACATTTCTTTTTTTGCGGAGTTTAGAATGTGTCTTCTGTTAATGTACATTAATGCATCATTTCCAATCCCACATATATTTATTTTGTTGTAAATATAAACTCAGCAAAAAAAGAAACGTCCCTTTTTCAGGACCCTGTTTTTCAAAGATAATTTGTATGAATCCAAATATCTTCACAGATCTTCATTGTAAAGGGGTTGAACACTATTTCCCATGCTTGTTCAATGAACCATAAATAATTGATGAACATGCACCTGTGGAACGGTCGTGAAGACACTAACAGCTTACAGACGGTAGGCAATTAAGGTCACAGTTACATTCCCTCCATCAGTGCTCAGACTGTCCGCAATAGGCTGAGAGAGCCTGGACTGAGGGCTTGTAGGCCTGTGGTAAGGAAGGTCCTCACCAGACATCATCGGCAACAACGTCACCTATGGGCATAAACCCACCCCTGCTGGACCAGACAGGACTGGCAAAAAGTGCTCTTCACTGACGAGTCGCTGTTTTGTCTTACCAATGGTGATGGTCGGATTTGCGTTTATCGTCAAAGTAATGAGCATTACACTGAGTCCTGTACTCTGGAGCGGGATCGATTTGAAGTTGGAGGGTCCGTCATGGTCTGGGGTGGTGTGTCACAGCATCATCGGACTGAATTTGTTGTCATTGCAGGCTATTTCAACCCTGTGCGTTATAGGGAAGACATCCTCCTCCCTCATGTGGTACCCTTCCTGCCGGCTCATCCTGACATGACCTTCCATCATGGCAACACCACCAGCCATACTGCTTGTTCTGTGCGTGATTTCCTGCAAGACAGGAATGTCAGTGTTCTGCCATGGCCAGTGAAGAGCCCAGATCTCAATCCCATTAAGCATGTCTGGAACCTGTTGGAACGGAGGGTGAGGGTGAGGGCCATTCCCCCCAGAAATGTCTGGGAACTTGCAGGAGCCTTGGTGGAAAAGTGGGGTAACATCTCACAGCAAGTAGCTTCAAATCTGGTGCAGTCCATGAGGAGCAGATGCTTTGCAGTACTTATTGCAGCTGGTGGCCAGGCCAGATACTGACTGTTACTTTTGATTTTGATCCCCCCTTTGTTCAGGGACTCATTATTCCATTTATGTAAGTCACATTTCTGTGGAACTTGTTCAGTGTATGTTACAGTTGTTGAATCTTGTTATGTTCATACAAATATTTACACGTTAAATTTGCTGAAAATAAAAGCAGTTGACAGTGACAGGAAGTTTATTTTTTGGACGAGTTTATATACATTGCCAGTCAAACGTTTGGACACACCTAGTCATTCAATATTTCTTCTTTATTTTTAGTATTTTCTACATTGTAGAATAATAGTGAAGCATTTCAGTGTTAAACAGCATGGCTGCCACAGCATTCTGCAGCGATACTCCATCCCATCTAGTTTGTGTTTAGTGGGACTGTCATTTGTTTTTTAACAGGACTATGACCCAACACACCTCCAAGAAGTGTAAGGGATATTTGACCAGGAAAGAGAGAGTGATGGAGGGCTGCCTTAGATGACATGGCCTCCACAATCACCTGACCTCAACCTAATTTTAATTTTACATTTTTTTATTTTACCTTTTATTTATACAGGTTTTTTCTCATTGAGATAACATTTTAAAATGTTCATGACAGAATTCCAGGACCACGGATCTAAGTAACTAGGTCTTGAAAAAGAAGGGTCAACACTGCAAATATTGACTCTTTGCATCAACTTCATGTAATTGTCAATAAAAGCCTTTGATACTGATGAGATGCTTGTAATTATACTTCAGCATCCCATAGTAACATCTGACAAAAATATCTAAAGACACTGAAGCAGCAAACTTTGTAGAAATTAATATTTGTGTCATTCTCAAAACTTTTGGCCACGACTGTATATGGTATTTTATATATTTGAGTTCTTAATTATTTTCCCCTAACCCTACCATCCCTCTACTAACGAACATAAACTAATGGACAACAATACTTACGCTTCTACTTCCAGCTTGTATGCAGTGCTTTCGGAAAGTACTCAGACCCTTTGACTTTTTCCATATTTTGTTACTTTACAGCATTATTTTAAAATAGATTAAATAAATGTTTTTCCCTCAGCAATCTACACACAATACTCCATAATGACAAAGTGAAAACAGGTTTTTAGACATTTTTGCAAATGTATAGAAATTTTAAAATACCATATTTACATAAGTATTCAGACAACAACTAAACTTTTCAGTTAAGAAAAACGTATAATTTACATTGACGGCCTAGACCGACCAACCCAGATGACGCTGGGCCAATTGTGTATTGCCCTATGGGACTCCCAATCACAGCCGGTTGTGATACAGCCTGGATTAGAACCAGGGTGTCTGTAGTGATGCCGTCTAATGCACTGAGATGCAGTTCATTAGACCACTGCGCCACTCAGGAGCCCAAGAGTCACTCTGCGGAGATGGGAGAACAATCATTTACTCAGAACTCCACCAATCAGGCCTTGATGGTAGAGTGGCCAGACGGAAGCAACTCCTCAGTAAAAGGCCCTTAACAGCCCACTTGGCGTTTGCCAAAAGTCACCTAAAGACTCTCAGACCATGATAAACAAGATTCTCAGGTTTGATGAAACCAAGATTGAACTCTTTGACCTGAATACCAAGTGGCACATCTGAAGGAAAACTATTACCATACCTACGGTGAAGCATGGTGGTGGAAGCCTCATGCTATGGGGATGCTTTTCAGCGGTAGTGACTGGGAGACTAGTCAGGATCAAGGAAAAGATGAATGGAGCAAAGTACAGAGAGATCCTTGACCTGCTCCAGAGCGCTCAGGAAGTCAGACTGGGGCGAAGGTTCACCTTCCAACAGGACAACGACACCAAGCACACAGCCACGTCAACGCAGGAGTGGCTTCTGGACAAGTCTCTGATTGTCCCTGAGTGGCCCATCCAGAGCCCGGACTTGAACCCGATCAAATATCTCTGGAGAGACCTGAAAATAGCTGTCCAGCAATGCTCCCCATCCAACCTGACAGAGCTTGAGAGGATCTGTAGAGAAGAATGGGAGAAACTCCCCAAATACATGTGTGCCAAGCTTGTAGCGTTATACCCAAGAAGACTTAAGGTTGTTATCACTGCCAAATGTGCTTCAAAAAAGTACTGAGTAAAAGGGCTGAATACTTATTTAAATGTCATATTTCAGGGTTTTATTTTTTATAAATTAGCAAAAATGTCTAAACCTGTTTTTGCTTCGTCATTATGGGGTATTGTGTGTAGATTGATGAGAAAAAAAATGTCAAATAAATTTTAGAATAAGGCTGTAACGTAACGACATTTGGAAAAAGTCAAGGAGTCTAAATGGACTTTTTACTATATACTGTATATATATTTTACAACAGTTTATTTTACATTAGTCCACTTTTGTTTTTAGTCCCAGCCTTCAGCTACCCCTCAACCCCTCCTATCTATCTTTGAGGACCATCCAGTTTTGATTTCTAGCTGACATATATTTTTCCACTGTGCTGTGATGTTTCACAAACGTTCTGAACATTTCTATTCTCATAGTTTCTACAGTGTAAATTAAAGATACACATTTTTGCTAAGAGTATTGTTATATTATTGATCGATTGACTAAATATATTATATATAACATTCTATTGGTTGCAAGATTTTGATTAATAATCCAAATTGAAAAAAGTTTTGAATCCATGGTCGTTTTGTGTATCAGTTCATAAACCATGTACCATGGAATCGGTACATCGGAAATCTCCTTCCAACTTTTTTTGCAACCTGTAGGCTGTACATTTTTTGATCCGTAAATGATACTGGTATACTTTTTATTTATGACAGTTTTCTATAGCCAATTTTGGTGTGACATAATTCCACCAGTCCTATTTATGATATAATTGACAAAGATTATACAGTTTTTAGGCATTTCTTCCAAACATAATGCTTTTTTATCAATCAGTATATTTGAGTTTAACCATAATATTTGTTATAATATTTGTTCTGTCTTTTTTCATAGATTAGACTAAAATTGCAACCAGCTTTCTATGGCTTGTTTTAAAAATAGTGATGTTTTGGAGAGGATTTGTTTTTCAAATCACCGAAAGTGAGAGGTTGTAATCTGTATGAAGCGAAAAAGGCCATTCTTGAACACAAGGTGAGCCATTCTTTCTAATCTGCTAGAAAACCAGCTCCGATTTAAGTATTGTTTTTGTATGACTGAAGCCTTTAGTGAGAGGTCCAATGCTTTAATATTTAGTATTACTATTATATAATTAGGTCAGTTTAATTTCTCTGGCTTGCCATTCCAGGTAAATTACAATATTTTTTCTCAATTAATTAAAAAAAAAGTTGTTAGGTGTAGGCAGGGCCACAAGTAAACAGGTAAACTGGGATATGACTAAATAAGTAGTCATAGTGATTTTTCCACAGGTGTTGTCCTTTCCTAACTTGCCTAACCTTCTATAAACATGTATTGTAGTGAGATCATTTCTTTCATTCTTGAAAACCGAGTTTGTCCACTTCACCTGTATGACCATCTTATTGGTAAACTACACGGCAATGTAAAAGTTGTGTTTTTTTTTTATCCAATGAGTAATATGGTGCACACATCATTCGATTTTAATCCAGAGAAGTTAGAAAAAGTATCTAGAT
Source organism: Oncorhynchus kisutch (assembly GCF_002021735.2). Taxonomy (NCBI): domain Eukaryota; kingdom Metazoa; phylum Chordata; class Actinopteri; order Salmoniformes; family Salmonidae; genus Oncorhynchus; species Oncorhynchus kisutch. Next base: position 31,728,457 of record NC_034183.2, read on the forward strand.
CCTCTTTGAGGCTGTGCAGAGATCCAAATTGTGGATTTTAAAGGAAACATGAATAGTCAGTGTATAATGACACCTTAGTTTTTAAGCTCTGGGTTTACAGCTTCTTGATATTCTTGTTGGCTCGGTTTTTAATAGCTAACATTTCGATGGCCATAATAAATAGATATGTCGAGAGTGCACTACCTTGTTTTATTCCTCTTGACAATTTAATACTTTTTGAGAAGTAGCCATTATTAACTATTTTACACTTAGGGTTACTGTACAAACTGTAACTCTAACCCATTGATTAAGAGTTTCTCCAAAATTAAAATTATCCAGGAATTTATACATCAATTCCAGTCATTCTTTATCAAAGGCCTCCTCAAAGTCAGCTATAAATACCAGGACTGGTTTCCCAGATATTTCATAGTATTCTATTGTTCATAGTATTCTATTGTATTTCATAGTATTCTATTGTGTTTATACTTTTCTTGTATATTCTCCAATGTATCGTCCATGTAAAAAACCTATCTGATTAGGATGAATAATATCCAACAATAATTTATTTCTATGCACAATGCATTTTTGCTAGGATTTTAGCATCACAATACTGAAGTGTAAGAGGACTCCAGTTTTTAAGGTGGACTGGATCTTTATATTTACCCCGTGTCCTTTTTCAGAAATAGTGAAATCAGACCTTCTTGCTGAGTATCTGATAGTCTACCATTTTTATAAGAGTGGTTAAAACATGTTAATAACAGACCTTTGAGTACATCCCAAAATGTTTTATATATTTCAACTGGTGTGCCATCCAGTTTTCCCGGACTTGAAGGCTTTAATTGCATCTCTGAAATTAGAAAATGTACGCTAACCACGCGGCACTTTGGTCTAATTCTTTTGACGGCCGTGACAATATTACACTTGATCTTTCTTGAATAAGTTCCTCCCTTTCTTTGTGTTTTTCCTCTAACTTATTCTGTGCCTCTATTGCTATCTATCTGTACTGTTAGTTCCTCTATTTCCCTTTGAAGATGGACTCTTGTCATCCAGGATTTGGATTTATTAAGATTCCTCATAATTTAAAAAGAGCACATGGTGCCACCTACAGTACAGAACCAGATCCACAGCCAAAATAAATTAGAACGCCTTCGCGTTGGTTGTACTCTAGTTTATTAAAAAAAACATTTAAATATCTTAATTTATTCCCACATTTGACTAATAATATGCATAATAATATAAACACTTCTATGAAGGTTTGTTACCTATAACAAGGACTGTCAGAAGGAATTATGCATTTTTGTCAACAGATGTGGGATGCATACACTCACTCACCCCACCCTTCCAAAACAAACACCTCTGCCCCTCTCTCTCAAACCACCCATAGATCGATTTCCCAGGGTAGAGAATCTGAACACTCCTTTTTGTGTGGAATGGCAAACAGTGAGGTTTTTCTGGTCCCAACGGAATCCTTCACAAACACTGATCTGATAAAACAAATGTTGTCCGAGGCACATCTCACCTGCCGGTAACAATAAATGTGCAAATATCTTCAAGTATTCTCAGGTTTACGAACCCTGGGGTAAATATAGAACAGTGTCGACATATCCATTTACCTAAAGGACTGTGGGAATATCATTGGCTGCTATTTTCCTGACTAACAAATGTCATGGAAGAAAAATCACAAGCTGTGCCAGGGCCCTTAGCACTTTTTAGGGGGTGACATTGCCAAATGTAGCTAGCGGATGTTTATTTATTTATTTTCTTATCCTGCTTAACATTATTCATGAATATTAATATTGCCTCATGGTGTGAACTTTTTGCAATTCTAAATGGGCTGGAATAGTCCATGAGACAACACAGAGGAATATCATAGACGCTAATGTGAGAAGGGAGTTGTGAGCTTCCAATGGAGTGAATTGGAACAGTCACGCAGATTAATCATTGATAGAACCCCTCTCCAACTAATTTGAAGGAAACTGCATGGCAGCTTCCATTCTAAACAGACGGAAGTGTTGACTCCAGATCAGGTATCAACAGCAGGCCAATCTAAAGTTCCCGGCAACTTTTCCCAACAGTTTACAGAAATTTGACACATCTGAGGAGTTTTTATGAGAGCTGTCTATACTCACAAGCTCTCAGAAATGAGAGCCAGGGAGAGACAATGGAGAAAAGCATGCAGGCTGACCTATGGGGCCTTTAACCCTGAGAAGTAGAGCTGGTTTTGGACCAGACTGGGCCAAACTTTAGGTCAGAAGGGATTAATTAGCTTTTTAAAAGCCTCACAGCAAATGTCAAGGTAGTCTGGGGCTGGAGACCACAGAGGTCATCGCAATATCTTAGTAGAGGGGGTGAGAGCTGATCGTCCTCTAGTATCCACTGCTGGTCTGCCATCAGAGCCATCAGTCACAAACAGCACATCACTCAATGCAAACTGAGAGCAGATCACTCCATTTTAACCATTTAACCATTGTGGGGACAAACATAATGTCCACAGCTGGTCAAAATGTTGGTTTGTTTGCTATTCTTGTGGGGACTTCTGGTCCCTACAAGTATAGTTAAATATGTCCACACACACACTCACACACAATTAGGTCATTCTCTTTATACTGTAGATGAATAGCAAACAAGCACTCTGATAGTGATGGCCATGACAAAGCACATTCCACTTACGCAATGTTGCTCTTTAGCATTTCAGAAATGAATAGAACATAGTAATTTATTGACAAGGGGGTGTATTCAGATGCCACTAGTGTAGGCAAACATATTATCTTCCTTTCTAAGCTCTAACACCAAATGTTCAATCTACTCAAATAAAGACAGAAACTGTGGACTGCATCAACTCCTCTGTAAGCCACTTTTAGGATATCAACCCCACAAGCAATAACAGAAGCTCTAGTGATAGCATCTGTGTACTGACATACCAGATGAGAGGAAATAGGTAAAAGAAAAAGACAATTAAGGTAACCTCTGGAGTTAATATTCACACCTATTGGCCGAAAATAGCTCTGTTCTCTCTGCTCCCTGTTGACCTTGCTATTCGCTGAGGACGACCCGCTCTGCAGTGTCACACCGCTAATGACTCAGAAAATACAGCCACACCGCAACCACTCCACTGGAGGCCCCAGAATGGCCACCGATAACATTCTTTGTGCAGTATTTAATAAGCAGGTCCGGCATTTAGAATGCAGGCCTCATCAAATCTAGCAATTAACCCCCTAGAGTCGATGTCTGCGCCCCCGTGGAAATCTAAATAGCATAATAAAAAAATCCCTATATAACTGTCAGTTTAATTTACTGTTAAAATAGAAAGACTCAAAACACCATCATTGTGTAGTAAAACCATGAAAAGGGTGCCCCTAAGCTGAAATATATTATTTGGAGGATGTTTAAATGTAATACAAATGATACACTGAATGTATTTTAAAACAGAATGAAAGTACTCTGAAACACCCAAAGTAGTTCTTCAATCTGAATACCTGTGTTTAAGAAAGTGTTGTGAAAACACTTTTTGGTGTATCAGTGCATGTAAAATGCAGCATCAAAACACAATATTTTGATTAACATTTTAAAGACTTTGGCACGAATTAAAGGCTACAACTGCCAGGCCCATTGTGAGATTATACATAATTTTACAATCAAAATGTTTTGGGATATGTAAGTTATAGCAGAGGTAACATGAGGTAAAGTGTAAAGTGGGCCTTCATTCCTGTTATTTATGTAATAAATTGGATGTGAACCCAGGTCTCCTGCTTGTCAAACAACTGCCCGCATGCTTCAGTTCTTTTGTTCGGCTAGGCAATTCGAATGAGTGTTGTCTCATACTCCTTTCAAAGACCTTCGCTGGAATAACTAGAAAAAAGTTGCAATAGCACTGATGGTCCATCTTGAGACACCATAGTCAGTATACAAAATAGTCCTCAAAATAGTCAGAATTAATCTACGATAACTCAAGAAATCTGTCATAAATCTTGTTGTTTTTGTTGAGGAGATGTTTGTATCGCAATTTTACATCTAACTAAGATGTTTGGTGCAGTACTACTCAAGTGAAAACATTTGCATGAAAATTGTTTGTCTCTTGTTGAATGACAACAAACACTTCATTAAAGAATTCCTACTTTGGCTTGCCTCCAGAAAAAAATGCAATTCGTGTGCACGAACAGCCAAAAAAAACCTTGCTAAAGAACTGCCTGTAGTCCACTCAGCCAGTCTTCAGGACTAAACTGCTGTACTGAACCACAGTTGTTACACTGAACACATGTGGCCTGATTCAGACTTGAGATAAGTAGATGTAACATGGACTTAAGTGAAATAAGTCCTTTTTTAAATCACCTTATCTGAAGGCTGAATAGAGCTTAGGGAGAACATTTTTGTGTGAAATTGCAATGCTATTTTTTCAATGCTTTGTTTAGACAGATTAGAAAAAGGAGGAGACAGAGGAGTGAAAGTTGGATTCGGATTCTTCATGAACTTAGACAGGTGAGAGCACACCAAATGCTCAAACTCTCCCAACGATCCAAGAAAGTATGTCAAGGAAAACGTGAGTGCAAAATTTTACCACATTGAAGAAGAAAACAGAAAAGAAATTCACTTAATAAAAACATTTGTTTTTGTATCAAATAGATCAAACACATGATTTCCAGGTGTTTGATGCCATTACATTTGCTCCGTTCCGCCCATTATTATGAGCTATTCTCCCCTTGTCAGACTCAGCAGGTCTGCTTTTATGTTACAGGATCAGTGTCCCCCCCGCGGGACGGTTGAGCTAACGTAGACTAATGTGAATAGCATGAGGTTGTAAGTAACAAAAACATTTCCAGGGACATAGACAAATCTGATAAGGGCAGAAAGCTTAAATTCTAATCTAACTTTACCGTCTTATTTAGAGTAGAAAGAATACCATGCTATTGTTTGAGGAGAGTGCATAGTTATGAACTTGAAAATGTGTTAATAAACCAATTAGGCACATTTGGGCAGTCTTGATACAACAGTTTGAACAGAAATACAATGGTTCATTGGATCGGTCTAATACTTTGCACATACACTGCTGCCATCTAGTGGCCATAATCTAAATTGAGCCTATATTCCTAAGAATGGCCTTTCTCTTGCATTTCAAAGATGATGGAACAGATCTAATGTGCTATATTCTCCGACATTAATTTTACATTTCAAATGGTATCCTTTCAAATGGTATCAAAAAAATGCATATCCTTGCTTCAGGTCCTGAGCTAAAGGCAGTTAGATTTGGGTATGTCATTTTAGGCAGAAATTGAAAAAAAGAGTCCGATCCTTAAGAGGTTTTTAATACTACTAGAAAGCCTACTAATTTAATGAGCTTTATGTATAGTTTGACGTATATGTTATATGTTATATGCTTCATTTTATTGCCGCAATAGCCTACTCTAGCTTTGGCCTACTGCACCACAAGGTATTGCATCCAACTTTGGATATTTATATTGTTATCTTGTTGCTATATTTGCTAAGCTTAATCAGGTATGTATTTTGTATATCACTATTGATATGTTTTATAGTTGTATATTCATATTGAAATGTATTAATATCATAGCATTTGATAACCTAATTATGCATTCATGTACTATCATTTATAGCTTGTTATTATTTGCTATTTATTTGTCTCCCTGCAGAAAAACATACAAACTATGATACCCACTGGCTGACCAATCCTGACCGAAGCCAATCAAGACAAGAATTACAGACTAATACCAACTCAGTTGTCAACTTTCAATCATATCATCTAACTCAACTATACTGTTATTCAATTAATCTGAACAACCTTCCATGCCATGGACCATCATCTGAATAAAAAGGTCAGAAACAATAGCATAACAGATGACTTGTGGATCTCATTGTGCCATGGGTTGGTTTTCTACGGGTTTTGTTTAAGTGCACTGCTAACATTAGCAGTCATAGGCTCTATATCAAATCAAAGTTTATTAGTTGCGTACACAGATTAACAGATGGTAGAGCAGGTGGGGTGTTATGCTTGTGTTTTTTGTTCCAGCAGTGCAGTAAATGTCAAACAGTACAATACTAATATGCAAAAAAATGTATAAGAAACAAGAAATTAAGAAATATCAGAACAAGCAATGTCAGAGTCTGGAATATATATGACTATACACCCCCCTTGGCATTTTCCCTATTTACAACCTGGAATTAAAATTTGTAAAGTTATATAATTTGATGTACACAACATGCCTACCACTTTGAAGATGCAAAATATCTTTTTTTGTGAAACAAACAAGAAATAAGCAACAAAAAAAACAGTTAAAAACTTGAGTGTGCGTAAGTATTAATTTACATACACTTAGGTTGGAATCATTAAAACTCTTTTTTCAACCACTCCACAAATTTCTTGTAAACTAACAAATGTTTGGCAAGTCGGTTAGGACATCTACTTTGTGCATCCAACAATTGTTTACAAATAGATTACTTCACTTATAATTCACTGTATCACAATTCCAGTGGGTCAGAAGATTACATACACTAAGTTGACTGTGCCTTTAACTTAGAGCTACCCCCCTACTTTTTTCAATTTCCGCCTGAAGACATACCCAAATCTAACTGCCTGTAGCTCTGGCCCAGAAGCAAGGATATGCATATTCTTGGTACCATTTGAAAGAAAACACTCTGAAGTTTGTGTAAATGTGAATTGAATGTAGGAGAATATAACACAATAGATCTGGTTTAGATAATACAATGAAAAAAAACATATGTTTTTTCTTTTTATTGTTGTATCATCATCTTTAAAATGAACAAGATAAAACAAACATTCAGATTGGATGATCGGGACAATTTCAGTGAAAAATATAAGAGGGCAACAGTACTTGTGCAAAATTTCAGAATGATAACTTCCAAAATGAGTATGCTACATGACATTTATCACAAAGTCGACCAGGTGTCCCACACAAGTAGCCCAAATGTACCCAAGTGGACAAATTGGTGAAGGTATACATTTTGAAACAAATAACTATATACAAAATGCCAAAATGGTAATCTAAAAAAAAATATGAAGAAAGAAGTATATACATTTACAAAATAACATGGGTAACTATTTACACACTTTCAATATTTGGAAGACCCTCAGTCCTCTATCAAATCAAATGTATTTATATAGCCCTTCGTACATCAGCTAATATCTCAAAGTGCTATACAGAAACCCAGCCTAAAACCCCAAACAGCAAGCAATGCAGGTGTAGAAGCACGGTGGCTAGGAAAAACTCCCTAGAAAGGCCAAAACCTAGGAAGAAACCTAGAGAGGAACAGGGCTATGAGGGGTGGCCAGTCCTCTTCTGGCTGTGCCGGATGGAGATTATAACAGAACATGGCCGAGATTTTCAAACGTTCATAAGATGACCAGCATGGTCAAATAATAATAGTCACAGTAGTTGTAGAGGATGCAAGAGGACATCACCTCAAGAGCAAATATGAACAGTTTAGGGTTCCATAGCCGTAGGCAGAACAGTTGAAACTGGAACAGCAGCAAGGCCAGGTGGACTGGGGACAGCAAGGAGTCATCATGCCAGGTAGTCCTGACGCATGGTCCTGGGGCTCAGGTCCTCCGAGAGAGAGAAAGAGAGAATTAGAGAGAGCATACTCAAATTCACACAGGACACCGGATAAGACAGAAGAAGTACTCCAGATATAACAAACTGACCCTAGCCCCCGACGCATTAACTACTGCAGCATAAATACTGGAGGCTGAGACAGAAGGGGTCAGGAGACACTGTGGAGACACCGATGAGACCCCCGGACAGGGCCAAACAGGAAGGATATAACCCCACCCACTTTGCCAAAGCTCCACACAATATTGTGCTGCTGATGCCAGGTGCCATAGCAGTCTCTTTCTGCTGTAAAGCAAAGGGTCACCAAGCATGTGGCGCAGGTGATGGGGGACTTCATTTTGCAAAGAACACAGGGACGCCTCCATGCTGTGCCCTTTTGGCCCTGAGGCACATCTATGCCTGCAGAAATCAATTTGGGCAGATGAACACCACTTGTGGCAGGAGCTGGATGAACCTGCTTCAGTGGGGGATGGACACCTTGGCACTGAGGGCTCCCATTCAGAGTCAGTGTCACTGTGAAAGAAAATGTTTAGTTAGAATAGTTTCACATATGATCCCTGTATCTTCAGGTATAATAAACATATATATATATATATATATATATATATATTTATATATAGAGTACAGGGAACATAAGGTTGAATATATTATTATAGACCTTCTAGATCTACTGTCTATTTTATATTATGACATTTCAGCTAGATCTACTGTCTCTATTATATTATGACAGACCAGCTAGATCTACTGCCTTTATTATAGTACAACAGACCAGCTATATCTACTGTCTCCATTTCACTTTGGCCATTGTTGTGGGCCTGCCCTCCCCTCAACAGCCTCAAATAGGCTATTTCATGTGGGTTGGGGTGGGACAGCAGACACACGCATCTCACATTTCATTACATTTCATTTTTATGTATTGCTTCTAAAATTTAAAATAAATCCAAAATAATACTTTATATTATTAACCTCTTTGAAACACTCCTCCTGGATCATTGTCATCAGCAACGCTGAATAGCATAGCTCAACAGTCAAATAATATTACTAGAAAATATTCATATTCATGAAATCACAAGTGCAATACAGGAAAAAACAGCTTGGTCTTTTGTTAATCACCCTGTCGTCTTAGATTTTGAAATTATGCTTTACAGCGAAAGCAATCCAAGCGTTTGTGTAAGTTTATCGATAGCCTAGCATAGCATTTTGTACCCTTAGCATCAGGAAGCTTGGTCACGAAAATCAGAAAAGCAATCAAATTAACTGTTTACCTTTGATGATCTTCGGATGTTTTCACTCACGAGACTCACAAGATTTTTTTATACCCAAAATACCGACGTTTGTTTGTTGCGTTATATTCAGAAATCCACAGGAAAGAGCGGTCACGACAACGCAGAAGGAAATTCCAAATAGTCTTCATAATGTCCACATAAACCTGTCAAACTTTTTAAAATAATCATTCCTCAGGTAGTTTTTAAAATATATATTCGATAATATATCAACCGAGTGTGTAGCTTTTTCCATAACAGCGGGAGGAACAATGTGGACTTCAGGAAACAGCAGAGGGAACACCCCCCTACCCCCCTATCCACACCCCCCTATCCACATTGATGGAAGAGTAGTGGAGAGGGTAGTAAGTTTTAAGTTCCTCGGCATATGCATCACAGACAAACTGAATTGGTCCACCCACACAGACAGCATCGTGAAGAAGGCGCAGCAGCGCCTCTTCAACCTCAGGAGGCTGAAGAAATTCGGCTTGTCACCAAAAGCACTCACAAACTTCTACAGATGCACAAACTTCTACAGATGCACAATCGAGAGCATCCTGTCGGGCTGTATCACCGCCTGGTACGGCAACTGCTCCGCCCACAACCGTAAGGCTCTCCAGAGGGTAGTGAGGTCTGCACAACGCATCACCGGGAGCAAACTACCTGCCCTCCAGGACACCTACACCACCCGATGTCACAGGAAGGCCATAAAGATCATCAAGGACAACAACCACCCGAGCCACTGCCTGTTCACCCCGTTATCATCCAGAAGGCGAGGTCAGTACAGGTGCATCAACGCTGGGACAGAGAGACTGAAAAACAGCTTCTATCTCAATGCCATCAGACCGTTAAACAGCCACCACTAACATTGAGTGGCTGCTGCCAACACACTCAACACGCTGCCGACTCAACTCCAGCCACTTTAATAATGGGAATTGATGGGAAATGTAAAATATATCACTAGCCACTTTAAACAATGCTACCTAATGTAATTTTTACATACCCTACATTATTCATCTCATATGTATATGTATATAATGTACTCTATATCATCTACATGTAATACATGTATCACTAGCCACTTTAACTATGCCACTTTGTTTACATACTAATCTCATATGTATATACTGCACTCAATACCATCTACTGTATCTTGCCTATGCCGCTCTGTACCATCACTCATTCATATATCTTTATGTACATATTCTTTATCCCCTTACACTTGTGTCTATAAGGTAATAGTTTTGGAATTGTTAGCTAGATTACTTGTTGGTTATTACTGCATTGTCGGAACTAGAAGCACAAGCATTTCGCTACACTCGCATTAACATCTGTTAACCATGTGTATGTGACAAATAAAATTTGATTTGATTTGGCCATCTTACTCAATTGCGCACCAACTCACTCTGAGAGCCCTCACCTGTCCTCTAACGCAATGTGATCCTTCACGCTAATTTTTCAAAATAAAAGCCTGAAACTATGTTGAAAGACTGTTGACACCTTAGGGAAGCCACAGAAAAAGGAATCTGGTTGATATCCCTTTAAATGCGCAATAGGGATGCATAAGAAGAGAGATTTCAAAAACAGGGGCACTTCCTGATTGGATTTTCCTCAGGTTTTAGCCTGCAATATCAGTTATGTTATACTCACAGACAATATTTTGACAGTTTTGGAAACTTGAGTGGTTTCTATCCTAATCTGTCAATTATATGCATATTCTAGCCTCTGGTCCTGAGAAATAGGCTGTTTACTTTGGGAACGTTATTTTTCCAAACATTAAATTTGTGCCCCCTAGCTTCAAGAGGTTAATTGTAAACAAGGGCATTAGCATGAGAAGAACTTACCAGTCCAAAACGATGTCCTCTCCGTTCAGAAAAATATTCCTCCACTTGGGAATCGCTAAATGAATCGTCCTACAACAATCTCTGTCTCACTTTTCCAATCATTTTCTTCTAAAATTGTGTGTACATCTGTATATCTAGACATAGATTTAGCTTTCCCTGACTTAGTCGCCATACTGATTGATATATAAACAGCTGAATCTGCTCGTTGACCAAAACAATGCTGTGCATAATATGCGTAGCTCCTTCCGATATAAAACTTCCTGAGCTGCCAGGGTCTCCCATCTGTCCTGAGTTGCCAGGGTCTCCCGTCTGTCTTGAGCTGCCAGAGTCAAAAGGTCTGTCCTGAGCCGCCAGTCTCCCGTCTGTCCTGAGCCGCCGGAGTCTCCCGTCTGTCCTGAGCCGCAAGAGCCTCCCGTCTGTCCTGAGCCGCCAGAGCCGCCCGCCAGCCAGGAGCTGCCAGTCGGTCAGGAGCTGCCAGAGCCGCCAGTTGGCCATGAGCTGCCAGAGCCGCCAGTCGGCCATGAGCTGCCAAAGCCGCCAGTTGGCCATGAGCTGCCAGAGCCGCCAGTCGGCCATGAGCTGCCAGAGCCGCCAGTCGGCCATGAGCTGCCAGAGCCGCCAGTCGGCCATGAGCTGCCAGAGCCGCCAGTCGGCCATGAGCTGCCAGAGCCGCCAGTCGGCCATGAGCTGCCAGAGCCGCCAGTCGGCCATGAGCTGCCAGAGCCGCCAGTCGGCCATGAGCTGCCATAGTCGCCAGTCGGCCATGAGCTGCCAGAGTCTCCTGTCTGTCCTGAGCCGCAAGAGCCGCCAGTCGGCAATGAGCTGCAAGTTCCGCCATTCTGCCATTAGCTGCCGGCTCTGGCAGCTAATGGCAGAATGGCCATGGCCAGTCAGCCATGACCTGCCAGAGCCGCCAGTCGGCCATGAGCTGCCAGAGCCGCCAGTCAGCCATGAGCTGCAAGAGCCGCCAGTCAGCCATGAGCTGCCAGAGCCGCCAGTCAGCCATGAGCTGCCAGAGCCGCCAGTCAGCCATGAGTTTCCAGAACCGCCAGTCAGCCAGGAGCTGCCAGAGCCGCCAGTTAGCCAGGAGCTGCCAGAATCGCTTGTCACGCTGGCGCTGCCAGAATTGCCCTTCACTCCGGAGCTGCCGGAGTCTTCCGCCTGTCCGGTGCTGCCGGAATCTCCCGTCCGTCCGGTGCTGCTGGAATCTCCCATCCATTCGTGACCCATGGCTTGGGTTCCCAGTCCGAGGTCAGCGACGAGAGTCGCCTCGTTAAAGAGGCCACGGAGGTGGGTAAAGAGGCGGAGAAGGACTATGGTGGAGTGGGGTCCACTTCCCGCGCCAGATCCGCCACCGCGGACAGACACCCACCCAGACCCTTCCCTATAGGTTTAGGTTTTGCGGCCGGAGTCCGCACCTTTGGGCCTGGGGGTACTGTCACGTTCTGACCTTAGTTCTTTTATTATGTTTTTGTTTTAGTATGGTCAGGACGTGAGTTGGGTGGGTTGTCAATGTTTGTTTTTTTATGATTTGCTATCCCTGTTTGGCCTGGTATCTCAATCAGAGGCAGCTGTCAATCTTTGTCCCTGACTGAGAACCATATTTAGGTAGCCTTTTTTCTATTGTGTTTCGTGGGTGATTATTTTCTGTTCTGTGTTTTATGTATGCACCGTACAGGACTGTTTCGGTATCAATTTGTTCTCTTTGTTGTTTTATTATTTAGTGTTCTGAGTTATAAATAAATATAATGAACACTTACCATACTGCGCATTGGTCCTCCGATCCTTCTTACTACTCCTCCTCAGAAGAGGAGGACGAGAATCATTACAAAGCTTTGGTACTTTTTCAATACTAGAACATAAAAAATTGTTCAGTACAAGATTTTTAAAAGAGACTTTCAGTACTTCTTTTAAATGTGTCTCATGTTGTCTATTGACTGAGAGAGGATCAAGTCTGTCCATCAGCGCAGCCGATGTCCCCTTATAGCACGAGAGCGCCATGCCTGCGCCACTTAGTCATTGCTAACTCTAGCCTACCATAAGGAACTACTGAACTCATTGGGAGTCTGGGCTGCATCACCACTTTTGCTGCACAGACGTTAACTCACTTGAATAATGCAACATGTCAAATGTTGAACCTTTAATTACTGTTCCCAAAACCATTTATGAGCTGTGCCAAGAATACAGTATGCACATACTGTATAAAGTGATTAATCAATTTTGTTTCAATGAAGGTTAAATATAATGTTATATTTCTGTTGATTTTGAAGAATATTAATATGGATAATACCTTACAGATCTTTGAAATGTCTAAATTTTCAACATAAAAATGTGAAAGATCTGGGGCCTCATTTAACAATCACGCATAGGCACAAATATGTGCATAAACCCCGCATGGAATCATTTCCACACAAAGTTTGAGATTTATCAATATGAATGTTTCCTAGAGAGTGTAAATTTAGGATGTATGGATTGAAGATCTACTTTAAAAAGGCAAACACATGCCATTCTGGTGCTATCCACCCTCTGGTTTTTGGCAGCAGGAGCTTGCTGATCAGGCATCTCAGTCATCAATGAGCCAATGGTTTGAAGGCAATCATCAACAAAACTAAATGTAGCATACAATTTCCAATAGAGGCTGAAGTCAATACGTTTTTTTTGCTGTCAATGGATTCCCAAATATGAAAAGGAGCTAGGAGACGGCACCCACATCGCCATAAAAGAACAATCTCAATACAAGTTAAATTATGTGAGCAGAATAGGCTTTCACTCTTAATGTGCAGGTGATAAGTTATGTGATGAGCAAAAAGGCGCTGCTAAATGTGGTGGCCAGGTGATACTCACGACTTGTTAATTATGCAGAACAGCAATGTTGTTCTTTACACCTACAGGAGGGAGCTGTTGAGGATGGATGGCTTATTGGTGTGTTTGCCTACTCATTTGACGTATATTTGCCAACAAATTGTCTCACCCTATTACAGGGGCTGAGTCACTGGCTTACTGGGGCTCTCTCATGCCGTCCCTGGAAGGGGTGCGTCACCTGAGTGGGTTGATTCACTGATGTGGTCGTCCTGTCTGGGTTGGCGCCCCCCCTTGGGTTGTGCCATGGCGGAGATCTTTGTGGGTGGGGTTATATCCTTCCCGGGGGTGTCCTCGGATGGGGTCACAGTGTCTCCTGACCCCTCCTGTCTCAGCCTCCAGTATTTATGCTGCAGTAGTTTATGTGTCGGGGGGCTAGGGTCAGTTTGTTATATCTGGAGTACTTCTCCTGTCCTATTCGGTGTCCTGTGTGAATCTAAGTGTGCGTTCTCTAATTCTCTCCTTCTCTCTTTCTTTCTCTCTCTCGGAGGACCTGAGCCCTAGGACCATGCCCCAGGACTACCTGACATGATGACTCCTTGCTGTCCCCAGTCCACCTGGCCGTGCTGCTGCTCCAGTTTCAGCTGTTCTACCTTATTATTATTTGACCATGCTGGTCATTTATGAACATTTGAACATCTTGGCCATGTTCTGTTATAATCTCCACCCGGCACAGCCAGAAGAGGACTGGCCACCCCACATAGTCTGGTTCCTCTCTAGGTTTCTTCCTAGGTTTTGGCCTTTCTAGGGAGTTTTTCCTAGCCACCGTGCTTCTACACCTGCATTGCTTGCTGTTTGGGGTTTTAGGCTGGGTTTCTGTACAGCACTTTGAGATATCATATATTTGATTTGATTTGATTAATAGTCCATCCACAACTGAGCAAGACTATTACAACCTTTTGGTTGTACTCAATCTCTGACAAGAGCACCTCTATTTGTGCACCTCTATCTGACAGTAGCTCCTCAGTCTCGTAAACGTATTTTTTTAAATGTTTTTTTCATGTGTATTTCATGGCATGCATTGTTTATTCCCCACACCTTAAAAGGGATGATTTTGACCATATAGGGCATTCGGAAAGTATTCACACCCCTTGACTTTTTCCACATTTTGTACGTCTCAGCCTTATGGATTCAATAATTTTTTCCCCTCATGAATCTACACACAACACGCCATAATGACAAAGCGAAAAACAGGTTTTTAGGAACAGAAATATCTTATTTACATAATTATTCAGACCCTTTGCTATGAGACTCGAAATTGTGCTCAGGTGTATCATCCTTGATGTTTCTACAACTTGATTGGAGTCCACCTGTGGTAAATTCAATTGATTGGACATGATTTGGAAAGGCATACACTTGTCTATATAAGGTCCCACAGTTGACAGTGCATGTCAGAGCAAAAACCAAGCCATGAGGTCGAAGGAATTGTCCGTAGAGCTACGAGACAGGATTGTGTCGAGGCACAGATCTGGGGAAGGGAACAAAAAGGTTCTGCAGCATTGAAAGTCCCCAAGAACACAGTGGCCTCCATAATTCTTAAATGGAAGAAATTTTGGAAACACCAAGACTCTTCCAAGAGCTAGCCGCCCGGCCAAACTTAGCAATCGGGGGAGAAGGGCCTTGGTCAGAGATGTGCCCAAAAACCTAATGGTCACTCTAACAGAGCTCAAGATATCATCTGTGGAGATGGGAGAACCTTCCAGAAGGACAACCATCTCTGCAGCACTCCACCAATCAGGCCTTTATGGTAGAGTCGCCAGATGGAAGCCACCCCTCAGTAAAAGGCACATGATAGTCCGCTTGGAGTTTGACACAAAGCAGCTAAAGGACTCAGACCATGAGAAACAACATTCTCTTGTCTGATGAAATCAAGATTGAACTCTTTGCCTGAATGCCAAGCATCACATCTGGAGGAAACCTGTCACCATACCTACTACGGTGAAGCATGGTGGTGGCAGCGTAATGCTGTGGGGATTATTTTCAGCGGCAGCGACTGGGAGACTAGTCAGGATTGAGGAAAAGATGAACGGAGCAGAGTACAGAGAGATCCTTACTGAAAACCTGCTCCAGAGCACTCAGGACCTCAGACTAGGGTGAAGGTTCACCTTCCAACAGAACAACAGCTAAGCACACAGCCAAGACAACACAGCCAGAGCCTGGACTTGAACCACATCTAACATCTCCGGAGACCTGAAAATAGCTGTGGAGTGATGCTCTCCATCCAGCCTGACAGAGCTTGAGAGGATCTGCAGAGAAGAATGGGAGAAACTCCCCAAATACAGGTGTGCCAAGCTTGTAGCGTCATACCCAAGAAGACTCAAGACTGTAATATCTGCCAAAGGTGTTTAAACAAAGTACTGAGTTTAAGGTCTGAATACTTTTGTGAATGTGATATTTCAGGTATTTATTTTGTATAAATTTGCTAACATTTAAAGAAATCTCTTTTGCTTCATCATTATGGGGTATTGTGTGTAGATTTATGGGGGGGGGAAACAATTTAATAAGACTAACATAAAACAAACGTGGAAAAAAGGGGTCTGTATACTTTCTGCACTGTAAATGGTTAATTAGGGGTGTATGGAGACACAAAGGTGTGAAACCACTTCATGGCCACTACAAAGATGGCACCTTTTGCATCATTTGAAAATATATTCAAAATACATTCAAAATTACAAATGCCCATTTCTTTAGATGCTTACAAACCCAAGATTGGGACAAAGGTTACGAGCGCATGATTTGTGTGTCTAACTTTCTCACTCATCATTATTCATGTTTCATTCAGGATTATCCATAATCATGGTAGCATCCACATTCATGTAGAAGTGTTCAGAAAAATTATTATTCTGATTTACAATAAAAGTGACTCCAAAATGACACCATATATTATTTAACATAATTTATATTTGGAACAAAATAATCTGAAACCCGACTAAAACAAACAGCTAATGCATCAAACACATTTGGAGAGTATTAAGCTTGATGTATTCATTGCATGCAAGGAATCTGTGACCAAATAGTTAACTTCAACAAACATACACTACCGTTCACAAGTTTGGGGTCACTTAGAAATGTCCTTGTTTTTGAAAGAAAAGCGCATTTTCTGTCCATTAAAATAACATCAAATTGATCATAAATATAGTGTAGACATTGTTAATGTTGTAAATGACTATTGTAGCTGGAAACGGCTGATTTCTAATGGAACATCTACATAGGCGTACAGAGGCCCATTATCACAACCATCACTCCTGTGTTCCAATGGCACGTTGTGTTAGCTAATCCAAGTTAATCATTTTAAAGGGCTAATTGATCAGTAGAAAACCATTTTTGAATTATTTTATTACAGCTGAAAACTGTTGTCTTGATTAAAGAAGCAATAAAACTGGCCTTCTTTAGACTAGTTGAGTATCTGGAGCATCAGCATTTGTGGATTCTATTACAGGCTCAAAATGGCAAGAAACAAAGACCTTTCTTCTGAAACTCGTCAGTCTATTCTTATTCTGAGAAATGAAGTCTATTCCATGTGAGAAATTGCCAAGAAACTGAAGATCTCGTACAACGCTGTGTCCTACTCCCTTCACAGAACAGCGCAAACTGGCCCTGACCAGAGTAGAAAGAGGAGTGGGAGGCCTCGGTGCACAACTGAGCAAGAGGACAAGTACATTAGAGTGTTATTAAACTAATAACACACAAAACGTATACGTTTTCAAGTCATTATAGATCACACTGTGTAAACGTTCACAATGCAGGGTGGAAAAAGAATGTGAACCCTTGGATCTAATAACTGTTTGACCCTCCTTTGGCAGCAATAACCTGAACCAAACATTTTCTGTAGTTGCGGATCAGACCTGCACAACGGTCAGGAGGAATTTTGGACCATTCCTCTTTAAAAACAGTTTCATTTCAGCAATATTCTTGGGATGTCTGGTGTGAACTGCTCTCTTGTGGTCATGTCACAGCATCTCAATCGGGTTGAGGACAGGACTCTGACTGGGCCACTCCAGAATGCATAATTTCTTCTGTTTAAGCCATTCTGTTGTTGATTTACTTCTGTGTTTTGCGTTGTTGTTCTGTTGCATCACCCAACTGCTGTTGAGCTTCAATTGGCAAACAGATAGCCTAACAGTCTCCTGCAAAATGTCTTGATAAACTTTCAATTCATTTTTCCATGGATGATAGCAAGCTGTCCAGGCACTGAGGCAGCAAAGCAGCCCCAAACCATGATGCTCCCGCCACCATACTTAACAGTTGGGATGAGGTTTTGATTTTGGTGTGCTGTGCCTTTTTCTCCACACATGGTGTTGTGTGTTCCTTCCAAACAACTCAACTGTAGTTTCATCTGTCCTCAGATTATTTTGCCAGTAGCGCTGTGGAACATCCAGGTGCACTTTTGCAAACTTCACACAAGCAGCAATATTTTGGGGGGACAGCAGTGGCTTCTTCCGTGGTGTCCTCCCATGAACACCATTCTTGTTTAATGTTTTACGTATCGTAGACTCAACAGAGATGTTTGCATGTTCCAGAGATTTCTGTTAGTCTTAACCTCATTCTGCACTGTGCTCTTCTAGTCATATTTGCAGGACGGCCACTCCTAGAGAGAGTAGCAACAGTGCTGAACTTTCTCTATTTATAGACAATTTTTCTTACCGTGGACTGGTGAACATCAAGGCTTTTAGAGATGTTTTTGTAACCCTTTCCAGCTTTATGCAAGTCAACAATTATTAATCTTAGGTCTTCTGAGATCTCTTTTGTTCGAGGGATGGTTCACATCAGGCAATCCTACTTGTGAATAGCAAATTCAAACTGTGTGAGTGTTTTTTCTAGGGCAAGGTAGCTCTAACCAACATCTCCAATCTCATCTCATTGATTGGACTCCAGGTCAACTGACTCCTGACTCCAATTAGCTTTTGGAGAAGTTATTAGCCTAGGGGTTCACATACTGTTGCACAGGCTGCATCTGGCTAAGCTAGCAGATAACTAGTCAAATAATGAGCATGTTGTTTAACGTCATGATGGAATAAATTGAGATAGCAGTTGTTAGTGAAATGATACGTGGTGACATAATACAAGTAATAGCTCAGCTATAAATTCACATGGATGCCATGTAATTTGTCGTAACCATTATCACAAAAAGGCGTCCATATTTTTTTAAGAAAATAAATTGTAGAAATAGGCGGGATGTATGACTTTGTAGCTGTGGTAATTAGTGACAACCTGTTGTCATTTACAGGTTTGAATCATGAAGTAGGCAAACGGATACAGTGCCTTGCGAAAGTATTCGGCCCCCTTGAACTTTGCGACCTTTTGCCACATTTCAGGCTTCAAACATAAAGATATAAAACTGTATTTTTTGTGAAGAATCAACAACAAGTGGGACACAATCATGAAGTGGAACGACATTTATTGGATATTTCAAACTTTTTTAACAAATCAAAAACTGAAAAATTGGGCGCGCAAAATTATTCAGCCCCTTTACTTTCAGTGCAGCAAACTCTCTCCAGAAGTTCAGTGAGGATCTCTGAATGATCCAATGTTGACCTAAATGACTAATGATGATAAATACAATCCACCTGTGTGTAATCAAGTCTCCGTATAAATGCACCTGCACTGTGATAGTCTCAGAGGTCCGTTAAAAGCGCAGAGAGCATCATGAAGAACAAGGAACACACCAGGCAGGTCCGAGATACTGTTGTGAAGAAGTTTAAAGCCGGATTTGGATACAAAAAGATTTCCCAAGCTTTAAACAATAATAATATTTAAATGGAAGGAGTATCAGACCACTGCAAATCTACCAAGACCTGGCCGTCCCTCTAAACTTTCAGCTCATACAAGGAGAAGACTGATCAGAGATGCAGCCAAGAGGCCCATGATCACTCTGGATGAACTGCAGAGATCTACAGCTGAGGTGGGAGACTCTGTCCATAGGACAACAATCAGTCGTATATTGCACAAATCTGGCCTTTATGGAAGAGTGGCAAGAAGAAAGCCATTTCTTAAAGATATCCATAAAAAGTGTCATTTAAAGTTTGCCACAAGCCACCTGGGAGACACACCAAACATGTGGAAGAAGGTGCTCTGGTCAGATGAAACCAAAATTGAACTTTTTTGGCAACAATGCAAAACGTTATGTTTGGCGTAAAAGCAACACAGCTCATCACCCTGAACACACCATCCCCACTGTCAAACATGGTGGTGGCAGCATCATGGTTTGGGCCTGCTTTTCTTCAGCAGGGACAGGGAAGATGGTTCAAATAGATGTGAAGATGGAGTCTGCAAAAGACCTGAGACTGGGACGGAGATTTGTCTTCCAACAAGACAATGATCCAAAACATAAAGCAAAATCTACAATGGAATGGTTCAAAAATAAACATATCTAGGTGTTAGAATGGCCAAGTCAATGTCCAGACCTGAATCCAATCGAAAATCTGTGGAAAGAACTGAAAACTGCTGTTCACAAATGCTCTCCATCCAACCTCACTGAGCTCGAGCTGTTTTGCAAAGAGGAATGGGAAAAAATGTCAGTCTCTCGATGTGCAAAACTGATAGAGACATACCCCAAGCGACTTACAGCTGTAATCGCAGCAAAAGGTGGCGCTACAAAGTATTAACTTAAGGGGGCTGAATAATTTTGCACGCCCAATTTTTCAGTTTTTGATTTGTTAAAAAGGTTTGAAATATCCAATAAATGTCGTTCCACTTCATGATTGTGTCCCACTTGTTGTTGATTCTTCACAAAAAAATACAGTTTTATATCTTTATGTTTGAAGCCTGAAATGTGGCAAAAGGTCGCAAAGTTCAAGGGGGCCGAATACTTTCGCAAGGCACTGTACATGAATCCTAATTACAGGTAGCAATTTTGATTGTTAATCTCTGCAGGTTTGTAATCTGATTTATTGGACCCTGGCGGAGATAGATACAACCATACTCTAAGGCAGGAAATGTCTCTGCATCTAGATTGAGGCTTGCTGTCAGCCAGTAAGTCATTATATAATTTTTTTCCTTTACATTATACTTTCAAGAGCTAGTACTAGACTCATATAAGAAGTGGCAAAGTCCTATGCACCATACAACGGTCTACTCCTGGACAAACTCCCTGTCAGAAAGACTGCAATTAGAGGGTGAGGTAGGAGGCCCTGGGCCAGAAGTAGGTCAGTGGTGAGGGCTCGCTCTTTCAAGCATACTCACTACCTCTATCCATCTCTCTCCCGGTGCTACAGAGACCAACTGGTCCAAGGATCTCTAAAACCTTTCTGATCAACAACCTGCAATATCTCAAGAGCACAAAGAAGTAAACTCCACTCATAACAGTATTCTTGATGCAATATGTAATCCTCCTTCACTTTGACAGTCTACTTGTGTGATGCTAGTGTATTATCCAGGGCCAAAAACAAACATGTGTCCATCCCCCTTTCTTCTAGGTGAGTCTGCTGGACTTCATGGAACTCTAGAGTAGCCAAATAAAGTTTTTTTTTTTTACTCTAGAGTATGGTTTCCCAAGCCCTGTCAAATACACCCCCCCCCCCCCGCATGCCCATTTTGCCCTAGCACTCCACCGCTGATTCAAATATACAACATCAAGCTTTGATTATTTGAATCCGATTTGTAGTACTAGAGCAAAAACCAAAACATGCACCAAGGGGAGGCCCGATGACTGAGTTTATAACCCTGCCTTAGAGCAGCATACCAAAAAAACTTGCCACCCTGTTGTCAGCTATCCGCAGACGTTCAATGGCCACATTTTGGGGATGATCAAATGCAATACATTTTTGTATAAAGAACTCATTCAACAAATTTTCAACTTTTTCATCGCATGTTTGTCATGTTGGTCTTAACATTTTTATAAACTTCTGTGAAACTTAAAAATCAAGCGAAATACACTTAGAGCTTACGAATAAAAAGGTATAAAATAACAGCAAGTTTCATGTTCAAAGTGAATGCATTTTTAATCATGTACTGTATATCATACAGGTGTCTCACCTAAAATATATAGATTAAAGAATGGGACAAAGTGAATATGACTCGGTTCTTGCGTCCCTCACAGTTTTATTGAATTTGAGTGGTTACATACAGTATGATACATGTTGACAGAATGCCTGCGAGACTGAGAGACTGTTGCTGTACTCCCAGCTAAGACCCTTGCTTCTGGGACCACTGAAGACCCATGTATTCATTCAGGAAGCTTGAAGAAGATGTGTGTCACCATCCAATCCCATGTCACAGCATGCTGTGTCCTGATAGGGAGATGACAATAAATGCATTATGTACCTTTCACTGCATATGTTGCTGAACAATTCAACCCTTTTGTTAGTGTCATTGATATGGAAATTCACATGCAAATATTCAGTTTAAAAGCATTGACTGTAGTACCTCTAGGGTCATGTGGACCGAAAGACTGCTGTGCAAGGTATTGGACAAAAGCTTTCTTCCCGGGCCCGTATTCACAAAGCATCTTGAGAGTAGGAATAGTAATATAGGACCAGCACCACCCTGGTCAATTTAAGAATTAATTGTGAGATAAAAGGCTAAACTGATCCTAAAATCTGTACTCCCACTCCGAGATGCTTTGTGAATATGGGCCCTGGTCTGTCTGCATGCTGCTTTGTGTGATCCAACTCCCTCTTCACCTGAAATGCAACAACGCCAAAAACATGAATAAGAATTAGCCTTTCAGTCAGTAACTTATTTAACTAATAACAAATGCAAATGTGCATAAGCCCATTCAACCAAGTTATCCAAAAACAGTGAAATCAAGTAGATTCAAGAGCGGCATTTTCCGTGCCAAATTATTCAGTCATCAGTGCATCAATAAATAGGCAGAGGAATGAAGCAGTTTGACTAAAAGTGTTTACAATACTAGTCAGTATTATAGCTAGCAAATATACTGTATAATATAGTTTTTATTTTCTAGATTCCCAGCTACAGTCCATTTAGCTAGCTAAGGTGGTGAACTCAGACTGATGGTGGGAGTTAGGTGACGTTAGCTAACTTTCCCCCAGCACTTTCAATCTAGCTAGCTACTGAATGGCATTTTTATCAACTTTATCATTCAGATGAATAGCTTAGCAAATATAGCTATTCGTTTTTCCCACGCATCTAAAGCTGCCTTGCCAGTTACTAGTAAAGTAGGATGAACAAACATGCTCTACAATCAAGTAGCTATTACTCATTTCCCGGACCGTTTTCTAGCGATAAATCCATTGGAGCACCGGCATCCTATAATAGAGATGGTCAGAAGGGATCGAGCAACAACCCTCTCTTTCAGGTATGCATAATAAACAGAGGGCAGGGGATCGGAAAGGCAAACCCCGTGTCTGATGCCAGCCTGAACCCTGGATGGAGCTTCACTGCTGGGATTGGACTGCAGGGAGACCACACTTAGTGAACAATTTCCATTGAGAACTTGACTCTAGAATATGTGTTTTCTATGAGAGGACTACACCTCCTTCATCTCAATGTTAGAAGTCTTCTTCCCAAGATTGGATATTCACCTACTCTACAGCAAATGTAAGGTGGGAGTGCTTTGCTTTACCGAAACATGGATAGATGGTTCGATAAAAAACGCCGAGATTGAAGTTGCAAACTATGTAGTAATTAGAAGAGACCGCAATTGAAAAGGTGGGGCAGTTTGTAGTTATGATCAGATAAAAGCCATGACGAGATTGAAGCTGTGTGGTCGGACATTTTATGACCAGAATGCAAACCCATTATAGTTGGAACCTGTTACAGACCGCCAGACCCGTGCAAGTTTTATGAATTGTATGAGAAGACTGTTTAGATTTTGGTAAAACCGAGGTTGTTGTTACTGGTGATTTTAATACAGATATGATCAAAAAGGACCATGCTACTTTTAAAGATCTTAAGAATTGTTGTAATCTGTTTGCCTTATACCAGCTGATTAATGAGCCCACCAGGGTCTGTCCTTCTACCCAAACCATCATTGACCTTGTGTTGGTGTCGGATCGATCAAGGATATCAAACAGTGGGGTTGTGAACTATGGGCTCAGTGATCATTCCATTATTTGTAGTAGGAAGGTTCAGAAAACATTTGTTTATTGTCATAAATCAATTAAAATGAGGTCTATGAAGAATTATAGTGCAGATATTTTTGTTAATGTTTTGAGCAAATTGGACTGGTCTGCTGTATTGAAATGCAATGAGGTGGAAAATGCCTGGGGCAATTTTAAATCATTGTTTTTAGATGCTGTAGAAAGCGCAGGCTCCAGATTTTGGGGGGAATAAAGCAAAGAACAGAACCATGGATAAACGATAACATTTTAAAGGCAATTAAGCGTAGAAATGAATGCTTTCTGGAGTTCAGGAAATCCAGGGCAGATTATATATTTATAGACTAATAAATTAAGAAATGAGGTCAATAGGATGAATAAAAAAGGCGAAGAGAGATTATTTGAATGACAAAATAGTTGAAAATAGGAACAATCCGAGTAAATTATGGAAGTGTCTGAAACTGTCAGGTTACAGTAACTCATTAAAGACCTGTGCTCGAAATCTTAGCTTGGACATTGGAGGAATGGTTACATCAGACAAGACCATGGTTGCAGACAGTCTGAATAGCTATATTACCACTATAGCTAATATATTAGTTAGCAAGTTACCTTGTCAATCAGATTGCTATGGGGAGTCATGCCCAGCAGTTTTACTCACAACAGGGGTTTCAGTAGATGCATTTTCATTTGAAGAGGTGTCTGAGTCAATGGTGCGAAAGAAGCCGAAAGAAATGGACCATTCCAAGGCAACTGGTCTTGACAACATTCCTGCCAGATTTCTAAGGGATGCTGCAGTAATTATCATCCCCTGTATAACATTGTAAATATGTCTATTGAACTAGGGTGTTTTCCCAGTGGACTAAAACTTGCAAGGGTCATTCCTTCCTTTATGTAAAAAAGTGAATAAGTTAGATCATGGAAACTATCGGCCTGTCTCAATCCTGGGTGTTTTATCAAAGGTCAAGGAAAAGATTATGTTCGATGACATTGACAGTTATATTTCCTTTCAAAACCTATTATATGAGCTCCATCTGGACTTAGACAATCCCATTCCACCGACACTTGCCTACTATATCCAACTGACCACATAAGGAAGTAAATAGACGGAGGGAAATTGTATGGTATGGTTATGTTAGATCTCCAAAAGGCATTTCATACAGTGGATCATTAAATTCTCAAATCAAATGTTAAGTCACTTGCACCGAATACAACAGGTGTACAGTGAAATGCTTACTTACGAGCCCACAACAAACAATTAAAAAAAAATATCTAGTTTAAAAAATAAATTAAAAATATGGATAAGAATAAGAGATAAAAGTAACAAGTTATTAAAGAGCAGCAGTAAAATAACAATTGCGAGACAATACACAGGGGCGTACCGATACAGAGTCAATGTCCGGGGGTTAGTTGGGGTTGTATGTACATGTAGATTTTTTCCACAGATTTTAAGGTGATGGTAGGTGACATAGTCATCACAGCAAAAGACTGTTAATTATCTTGGATGTGTGCTTGATAACCATCCGACAGCGTGGCACAAAACGTTATCTCCAAAGTGAACCATAAAATGTGGTTTCTGTCATGAACTTCCAAAATGTCTGAGTAACATTGCAATGTGGCCTTTGGCAGGGGCTCTTGTTCAGTGTCACTTTGACTATACGTGCTCTTCCTGGTACAATAGTGCACCCAAGATAAAAAATATATATAAAATTGCAGATCTCAGAAAAAAAATTCTCAGGATTATTCTTAAACTTCCAGCACTTACACATCTTGACAATTCCCACTTTGAAAGCCTTAGATGGCTCAAAGTGGGGGAGAGATTCTCTCAGATTAAATTGTATATTGTACGTAAGATTGTGTACAGTATGGTCCCCAGGAACAGATGTAAGTACTTTAACGGGTTACGGGATAACCATGACTATCCACTAGAAGCAGTGAAACTGACATTGTTCCTTTTATATTTAAACGGGGTATGGAGAAAGAAAAGTTCATGCTCAGCTGCCATTCTTTGGAATAGTCTCCCTAAGAATTTGAAATGTATAACCTCCAAATCTAGTTTCAAGTTCACACTGAAAAAATGGCTAAACAGTAGGAATGGGATACAGTTGTACAACTGAATGCCTTCAACTGAAATGTGTTTCCTGCATTTAATCCAACCCCTCTGAATCAGAGAGGTATGGGGGGCTGTCTTAATCAAAATCTACATCTTCAGCACCCAGGGAACAGTGGGCTACCTGCCTTGCACGAGGGCAGAACTTCCTTGTCAGGTCTGGGATTTGATCTAGCAACCTCTCGGTTACTGCCCCAATGCTCTAACCACTAGGCTACCTGCCACCCATGTCTCAAAAATGAGTCGTAAGATTATAGTACCTGGCTGAAAATGCCCAGGATGGCACATGGTCTACCTTTTGGTGCCTGTTGTTTATCATATTGTGATTGTTTTGTATATTTTATGGATTTATTATTTTATATACACTGCTCAAAAAATAAAGGGAACACTAAAATAACACATCCTAGATCTGAATGAATGAAATATTCATATTAAATACTTTTTTCTTTACATAGTTGAATGTGCTGACAACAAAATCACATGGAAATCAAAATTATCAACCCATGGACGTCTGGATTTGGAGTCACACTCAAAATTAAAGTGGAAACCCACACTACAGGCTGATCCAACTTTGATGTAATGTCTTTTAAACAAGTCAAAATGAGGCTCAGTAGTGTGTGTGGCCTCCACATGCCTGTATGACCTCCCTACAACGCCTGGGCATGCTCCTGATGAGGTTGCGGATGGTCTCCTGAGGGATCTCCTCCCAGACCTGGAATAAAGCATCCGCCAACTCCTGGACAGTCTGTGGTGCAACGTGGCGTTGGTGGATGGAGCGAGACATGATGTCCCAGATGTGCTCAATTGGATTCAGGTCTGGGGAACGGGCGGGCCAGTCCATAGCATCAATGCCTTCCTCTTGCAGGAAATGCTGACACACTCCAGCCACATGAGGTCTAGCATTGTCTTGCATTAGGAGGAACCCAGGGCCAACCACACCAGCATATGGGCTCACAGCAGAACGTTCTCCACAGCGTCTCCAGACTGTCACGTCTGTCACATGTGCTCAGTGTGAACCTGCTTTCATCTGTGAAGAGCACAGGGTGCCAGTGGCGAATTTGCCAATCTTGGTGTTCTCTGGCAAATGCCAAACGGTGTTGGGCTGTAAGCACAACCCCCACCTGTGGACGTCGGGCCCTCATACCACCCTCATGGAGTCTGTTTCTGACCGTTTGAGCAGACACATGCACATTTGTGGCCTGCTGGAGGTCATTTTGCAGGGCTCTGGCAGTGCTCCTCCTTGCACAAATGCGGAGGTAGTGGTCCTGCTACTGGGTTGTTGCCCTCCTACGGCCTCCTCCACATCTCCTGATGTACTGGCCTGTCTCCTGGTAGCGCCTCCATCCTCTGGACACTAAGTTGACAGACACAGCAAACCTTCTTGCCACAGCTCGCATTGATGTTCCATCCTGGATGAGCTGCACTACCTGAGCCACTTGTGTGGGTTGTAGACTCTGCCTCATGCTACCACTAGAGTGAAAGCACCGCCAGCATTCAAAAGTGACCAAAATATCAGCCAGGAAGCATAGGAACTGAGAAGTGGTCTGTGTTCACCACCTGCATAACCACTCCTTTATTGGGGGTGTCTTGCTAATTGCCTATCATTTCCACCTGTTGTCTATTCCATTTGCACAACAGCATGTTAAATGTATTGTCAATCAGTGCTGCTTCCTAAGTGGACAGTTTGATTTCACAGAAGTGTGATTGACTTGGAGTTACATTGTGTTGTTTAAGTGTTCCCTTTATTTTTTTGAGCAGTGTTTTAAGGGCATGTGAGACATGGGAGATGTACCTGTCCATAGTTGTTTATTAGGAAAGGGAATTGTACTAATTATCTCATGTTATATGAATCAAACAGCAATTTTGTCTGTCATTGTCTGTTGTCATTACAATTGCTGCTTAACCCTGTTGCATTCCCCCTTCCCTCTTCAAAAGGACCACAATGAAAATTAACTTTTAATACCTTTATTGTGATGTCTTTGATGATTTTCTTAAATTGTATGTGGTGGCGTCACCGGCTGTATGTATTTTTTTTTTAAAGGTCTAATAAATGTAATCAAACAATCAACAACAAAAATCATGTATAGGTATAAAAGAGACAACTGCCCTCAAGCAGATCGTTTTATTTGTCTTCTAGGACTTCAGGCCGAGGGGTATTAGCTACTTTTATGTAGAACTGGCGTCTTTGCCAGAATGAACGTCACAGGCTGCATCATACAACACACGTGCCTCACATATTTTTTTCTTTAGCAGCCCAGCCTTTAAGGTGGTGGCAGCTCAGTTGCCAATACTTTTGAGTGTTACAAAAAGCACATCATTTTAACAGTGTATGTTATGTGTAACCTTGATGGGAAGCATTATTTCCAATAAGAGCCCAGTGGAATATTTATTTTTTTCTCTGAAAAATTATACTTGCAGAGACTGGTAACCTTAAGAGTGGCAGACCGTGGCAGCTTTTTTATGCTCCATTTCCTGAATTCATAATGAAAATGACATTCTCCGAAATCTTCAATGACAGTGATTTCATTACATGGGGGAAAGGCAGGGAGGGTAAATGTTTTTACGTTGTATTTTTATTTCATTTTCTGGCAGATTTGTGATTCATACTTTTAATGGGGTGTTATTTTCATTCAGTCTGGACGCCTGGGAAATGCCAGGCAGAGAAGGAGAGCAGAGGAGAGAGAGGGAATGACAAAGAGTGTATAACACCTCGACGGTTCCTATGAGAGGGAACATGTCAGTCTAAAGGCTGCCTCTCTCATTATGATAGCACAATCGATAAAATGGAGGCACCAATTTCTGTACTTTGACTTTAGTCCAAGCACCCTCTGTGGCTCCCATTAATGCAGTATGTAGAACTGTTCTGAAAAGATAGTACATGGAGGCCTTTAGTAATAACTGTCCATTTCCAAACTGCCATTATTGGTATTTCATAGTACTTCTCGAGTCCTTGGCCAGCAAGGGTGTTAAGAGGGATGGCAAAGCAGGGCTTGAGATAGTATGAGGATAAAAATGTTTTTCATATTCCTCCAAGACTCTTTGTACTGCAAAATTCCTTTTCCACTTTTTCTGAAAGGAACTTGTCAATCAAAAAAATGTCAGGACATGTGTGTGTGTGTGTGTGTGTGTGGATGTTTGAGCAAGGATGCTGGTGTGTATGGTGATGTGTATCTGTCTATGTGTATTTGTATCGCTTTAATGTAATGATACATTAGATAGATACTGGGAATTAATGGTACAGTAAGGCTGTAAGCCAAGGAATTAACTGAGTTGATAAAGCTTGTAAAGTTGTGACTATAAAATGAGAAAAATGTTGCTTCTATAATGTTTCCATATGTGTCAGTTCAGGGAATTTATCACAATAGTTAGTAAATTGACCATGTAAATTGTGAACTATAAAAGGCATTGTTCTGTGCCATCTGTTAGAACCATTGTTGTTTCTTGTTCCATTGGAGGGACATCTATTCCTTTGCTTTTTGTATGTTTTCTATTTTTGTTTCCCACAACACTTACTGTATAAGATAGAGTATTTCATTTTTGTAAGCTGCTTTAGAGGAAAGAGTTTCCAGAAAAATGCCAGTATGTTTTTTTGATCCATGCAGTACTCTGAATCTTAAGTCTAGTAATGTAATATGCTAAAAGACTGTTCAGGCTCTCATCTAGAACTTCAGTTCAAGTTCTAGTCTCCTTCATTCTCTGTAACTATGCTTGCTTTTCGATCTCTATATCCAAGCTGATCTGCTAGTGGGTTCCATGCATTCCTGACATCAGCATTATGTTTTATTGGCAAGTCATTCCCTTCTGGCTATTGTTACAGACAAAATGATTTTCTAAGCCATGCAAGGGCAAGCAATGTTCCTGAAATGTCTGAAAGAGTTAAGAGAACACAATTGGCTACTGTTCCCAAAAGAACACTGTACTGTATTCAGCTGCACATAGCAGACATATTGATCTGAACATTATTTTCTCTGTGGCCAAAACTATTTGATTGATATTATATTACTCATATCTCTTGGGGACTCTGGGGTCTCTTGTTGGACATTGCTAGTTGCTTTTAATATAATAATAATAATAATAATAATAATAATAATAATCCCACCCCTCCCCCATATCCCTCTTGGCATTAGACCCCCAGGCATTCAATCACACTTTAGTGATATGGCCTGCAAATATGGATGTAAATAGCCATGCAATCTGTCATGCTTGGCCATAACACATCGGGGAGTAATTAACTTTCGTCTGGGTCAATAACTCCAAAAGCAATCACAATGCACCAGGCATTTATTACATTAAAGACAGACTTTACGCTCAGCTTGTTTTCACCGGTTGACAACTTCATATTTGTTTTGGAGGCCATTACAGTCATATGTAAACATAATGGGGCCATACTTGCCAACATTAGAAAAAGTTCCATTTTAACCTGGACCTCCATCTCAAAATGCGCATCAGTCTATTACAATAGTTGACGTAGTTGCATGTGATCAAACACTTTGTTAGCTGTTCCCATCAGATAACCTGGGAGATTTAGTGCTCTATTCAATCCGAATCTCTGAAGCGTGCTATAGCAATGTAAGGGTAATTTACGATTGAGGCAATTATACGCAGCGTTTACCCTGAATGCAGTATCATTTAACGTGGGTACATTGCTTTAAATATCGATCACACTGTAATGCTGAATTTCCGCAAAACCATCCCATTTAAAATCATTGACGTAGCTGAATGTGATCCAACACTTGAATGCATACTTAACACATTCTGTTTTTTTCTCTTTGAAATGTAGAATTACATCTATTGTGTTATTGTGTTGAGAAGGGAAGTGCAGCCAACAGCTTGAAAATTAATATTAAGAATGAATTCAATGAGGAGCTACGACTTTCTTCAGTGTTGCAGACAAACACACTGCTATGGCCTAATTAAGTGATAATGCCAGAGAAGTCGATGTTTGGAGGATAAATTGGCACGGATGTTGTTAGGCCCGAGACAAAGTCAAGGGCAGGCAAACCGTGCCAATATACTTTATCCTCCAAACACCGGCTTTGAGGACATTATCACTCTTATACAACGGGTTATCAATACGTTCAAATAATGATTGACATTTTCATTAAAAACTTTACTTTGCTGAATTTTTCATTATATTTCATCCTTCCACAAAATATAGTCCAGTCACAAATCTAGGGTTTCTACCCAAGCCGGCTGGTTCTTCTATCGGTTCGTTTTCCAGAGAAGCAACCCAGTCCTTTAGCCTTTTTGCTCTTTATCTATGGACACGACCCAATCATTCGTTCTAAATGTACCATTAGCATATTGACGGGCAACGTTCTTATCCCTTGCTTGCTAGCTAGCCCTTGTGTTGTCTTAAGGGTCCAAATTTACCCTCCACTATGTTTACCAGCTGAGAAAACCCCCTAAATGATGTTTTTTCAACGTTAAATTTAATTACTTTTCCTAGAGACCACATTAGAAAAAGTGAAACATCGCATTTTTTCACATTTCCATTATTGCTGTACACCAACAGGGTACAAAGATTGTCTTAGGCTCATTTTTGACCTGGCAGTTATAAAATCATTTACACACCACAAAAACCAAAGACACACACATAAACACACACAATGAGACATTGATATTATGTGTGCTACTGATTGAACTCAGCAGCTCCAGAAGAGGAAGATCACCATGGTTGGCACAGTTAGAAAGAACAAGCCTGAGCTCCTCCCTGCCCCCCTCGCAACAAGGGGGAGAGAGACCTTCATCAAAGTTTGCCATCACCCCCTCCACCACTCTAGTTTCTTACCTCCCAAAGAGGAACAAAAATGTGGTCCTCCTGAGCACACTGCACAAAACAGCTGAGACAGTGATCATGAGGACAGAAAACCAGCCATCATCCTGGACTACAACCACAACAAAGGAGGCTTGGAAAACCTGGACAAGGTGATTGGAACTTACAGCTGCAGGAGGATGACTGCCCGCTGGCTCCTGGTCATCAACCATAACAACATTGATGTGTCTTCATACAATGCCTTTGTGATATGGAACAAGATCAACCCTACCTGGATGCCTGATAAGCAGAACAAGAGGAAGGTGTTCCTGGAGCAGCAGGGAAAGGCACTTGTAACCCCACACATTCAAAGAAGAGAGCACCTCCCCCACACAGCAGCCTCTGCAGCGCTTGTGAAAGCTGTTCAGGGGACTGAATCTTGTCCTGATCCACCTGAGGCTGCAGCTGGGGCAGGCAAGAGGAGGAGATGCCAATTCTACCCCCCAAAGAAGGACTGTAAAACAAATACTATGTGCTGCATATGTGAGAAATACATCTGCAAAGTTTGTGCACACACACTTGCATACTGTCCTACATGTGCTAATTAGAGTTGATTGGTTTATGTTCTTCATGTTTTTGATGTTTTCGTTCAAGACTTATTGTTTCCCTTCAATAAAATGCATTCAAAACTACTTTCTGCACATTTCTGCTACCTTCTTATGCTATCTATTGCAACAATAAAATAAGTATGTTTACACCTATGCAGTACCTTTAGCAATAATAATAATAAATAATAATAATAATAATAATCTCTACTTTAGTCAAATAAACAATTATGACAAGTGTGTCCTCTGATTAAATGCAGTCGTTCTGCATTGTGAAACATTGTGAAGAGGGAAAACCCAGATATAGTTTGTGATGAATGACAGGTTGTTTCTTCATGCAAAATAGAATACAATTCAATTAAGCTGCTTTATTTTAGGGGTTTAGTGAAGGCGGGTCATTTTTTACCCTTAGGACAAGGGGAGTATACAGAATGTTAAGACTACACAAGGGCTAGGCAACTACGGCTAACTTACAGTCATGTCAAACAGTGCAGCCAGAATAACAACAGTAGCTGCAATTGCGTTTAAGCTGTTTTTGAGTGACATTTATTTGGATGCCTCCATAACAATGAGCTAATGAGGCACGATTTTGCCTGGCATAGAAAATGTGCTCGCTCATCATGACACCGTTGTTCAGAGGACCTAGCCAACAACACAGCAAACACAATCACTTCCAACTGAAGCTGTAAAGACTGAAAACTTTTTTCACTTGACATTTGAATTGACATTTCTTTGTATATGTCCATAAAAATGATGCCAGCTGATTCATGATTTTGACTGGTTGAGAAAAGCTGCCGGTCTGTGTCGTCCTGACACGTGCATTGCTAAGTGACAGCTGAAGATGAAATTTGAATAAGAAACAATGTTGCAAATGTCGGGGAGATAGACAGCAAGGTTTATACAAATCTCCTCCGTTGAAAACTAAACGTCAGTCTAAAAGAAATGTGAGATAATGTCAAGATGCTTTTTATAGTGGATATCAAGTTTATACATTGCCTGGCTGGGCTGATGCAACAGTGGATGGCACAGTCAGATGGAACGGAGTAAACAGGCTTTTTAACATCATAGATTTCACCGGTGGTATAGGCACTGGCTAAAATGTGGTTTTAACCAATCAGCATTCAGGATTAGACCCACCTATTGTATATTGGCTAATAGTCATATTGCATAGAAGTGTACACCAAAATGTAGGCCTACAACATTTTATATGCATTTTTATTATAATTTACTTTGTCATGGTATTTCCTCATATAATAACCTTGCCCGTTGAGGATTTGAACTCGCAGTCATCATATCTCACCATATCTGGGCTTACCGCCTTTAGGGAAGCCCAGATATGCACAGCTCCCTTATAAGTCCTTGGCTTGAAAAATGAGAAGAAAAAAAAGTGTCAATAGTAGCTTTTGTCTATTTTGAGACACCATAGCCAGTATACACTTCCTAAAAATACTCAGAATCATCTAAGATAGATTTGAGTTGTCATGAATTGAGACGTTTTGCAGAGGAGATGTGAGTCGTGCAATTTTACATCCAACTAATGTTTGATGCAGTATTCCGTTACCGACTTCAGGTTGCCTCCAGAAAAATACTTGTCTGCCCGAACAGCTGAAAAAACCCAAACAAAACATCAAAATGTCTTGATAATATATGAACAAACTCTTCCGAATTGTTTCGGCTAGGAAGCACGCGGATGCCTTTAGTGGATCACGCCACCAATTAGTGATAGCAGTAAATTAGAGCTATATGACATTACCACAACTACTTCTTTTTTTTTACAATGCACGAATATAAACTTACATGGAGTATAATCCTCCTACATCTTTATTGCTGTGAAAGCAAATTAATGTGTGTGAAATGGACAGGCAAAAACGTGCGATTGTCATATGCGAAAACATGCTTTTTGAATTTAGTAGCTACCAGCCTAGTCAATGATACATCATGTAATATTATTGGGACCCTACACTTTACAGACCTGGTGGAACAAAAGTAAACCTTGAATTTGAAGGTTTAAAATATCCCTCCGGTGGACATATTTTAAGAAATGCCATTGGTTGGTGGATATAAAGTCTAAGATTTTTTTTTGTCCAATACGGAATTTGTTACAGGAAATAGTCACTGTCAGCTGGTGAGGTTAGCATTGGATTAACGTGTGCTGGGTTATATGATGGGACCAGCTACAATGTAGGATTAACGTGTGCCGGGTTATTTGTGATAGAACTCTACATTGTAGCTGGTCCCATCACTTGCAACAACATCAACAATTTTAATTGGCTGATGCACATTTTGAGAATGTTCACAATTATAGCCCCAGTGTCATTTAGGGGCTAGATTCAATCAGATCTGCCTTAACCCATGCAGAGCCGCAGTCTAGTAGTAACACTCCCGGCCAATCACATACAGCCCAACTCCCACCAAGGTTAACCAAGGTTAAATCCCCATATCCACCCTTTCTACTGTACTCCCATTTGCTTCCAACAGTCAGTCAAATATAATAAAAATATATAGTGCATTCAGAAAGTGTTCAGACCCTTTGACTTTTTCCATATTTTGTTATGTTACATACAGCCTTACTCTAAAATATCTATTTTTTTTACTTGTAATCAATCAACACACAATACTCCATAATGACAAAGTGAAAAAAGGTTTTTAGAAATGTTTACAAATGTATTAAAAATAAACAGAAAAACCTTATTTACATAAGTATTCAGACCCTTTGCTATGAGACTCGAAATTGAGCTCAGGTGCATCCTGTTTCCGTTGATCATTCTTGAGATGTTTCTACAACCCGATTGCACTCCACCTTGTGGTAATTCATTTGATTACACATGATTCGCAAATACCTGTCGACATAAGGTCCCGCAGTTGACAATGAATGTCAGATTTTAAAAAACTACCCATGAGGTCAAAGGAATAGAGCTCTGAGACAGGATTGTGTTGAGGCACAGATCTGGGGAAGGATACCAAAGAA
Organism: Oncorhynchus kisutch; assembly: GCF_002021735.2. Lineage (NCBI taxonomy): Eukaryota > Metazoa > Chordata > Actinopteri > Salmoniformes > Salmonidae > Oncorhynchus > Oncorhynchus kisutch. The sequence continues at coordinate 31,763,417 of NC_034183.2, forward strand.
TTTTTGTAGCATTGAAGGTCCCCAAGAAAACAGTGGCTTCCATCATTCATACATGGAAGTAGTTTGTAACCACCAAGACTTTTACTGGAGCTGGCCAAACTGATCAATTGGGGGAGAAGGGCCTTGGTCAAGGATGTGACCGATGACCCAAAGGTCCCTCTGACAGACCTCCAGAGTTCCTCTGTGGAGATGGGAGAACCTTCCAGAAGGACAACCATCTCTGCAGCAGTCCACAAATCAGGCCTTTTACTCCCCAGTAAAAGCCACTCCCCAGTAAAAGGCAAATGACAGCCCTCTCAGACTGGGGGGAAGGTTTACCTTCTAACAGCCAAGACAACGCAGGAGTGGCTTCGGGTCAAGTCTCTGAATGTCCTTGAGTGGCCCAGCCAGAATCCGGTCTTGAACCCGATCGAACATCTCTAGAGAGACCTGAACATGGCTGTGCAGCGACGCTCCCCATCCATCCTGACAGAGTTTAAGAGGATCTGTAGAGACGAAATCGGAGAATCTCCCCAAATACATGTGTGCCAAGCTTGTAGCTTCACACCTAAGAAGACTTGTGGCTGTAATTGCTGCTAAATGTGCTTCAACAAAGTACTGAGTAAAGGCTCTGAATATTTATGCAAATGTAATATTTCTGTAGTTTTTTTTATACATTTGCAAACATTTCCAAAATTCTGCTTTTGCATTGTAATTATGAGGTATTGTGTGTAGACTGATGAGAAAACATAATATTTTTAATCCATTTTAGAATAAGGCTGTAAAGTAACAAAATGTGGAAAGATGAAGGGGTCTGAATACTTTTCAAATGCATTGTAAATAATATGCAGCCTTGTACGTAACATTCTGAACTTCTACCATGGGTGGGATTAAAGGACATGTGTTTTTGTGACAATGAAGTCTAGAACAGCCACTCATTGATTGGACAGCTCCAACGCAGTTACACCTCTCACATCGTCTAAGTAAAAACAATAATACTGCTGTGCAGTTGTCGGGTATCAGGGGTTAATGGGTATAACTGATTGAAGCTAAGCCTAAATCTCTTTCTTACCTGCTTTTGTGAAAACATGAAAATTGAAAACATGATAAGTCACATTAAACAAGGTTTTGAGTGTAGTGCCCCGATTTAATCCATTGCACAAGGAGGTTAACTGGATTGCGGTTCACTCAGAATCTTTTATTTTATCTTTATTTAACTAGGCAAGTCAGTTAAGAACAAATTCATATTTTCAATGACGGCCTAGGAACAGTGGGTTAACTGCCAGTTCAGGGGCAGAAAGACAGATTTGTACCTTGTAGGCTCGGTGGTATGAACTTGCAACCTTTCAGTTACTAGTCCAACGCTCTAACCATTAGGCTACCCTTCATGCTGTATTGGAGTTAACCATGTTAAAACCAACACATCCAACAATATGTTCCTCTCCATGGAATTGTTGTTGGATATTGACGGGAAACCAAACCAGAGAAAACTTTCTGAATGAACCCGTAGTATGTTTTTCCTTTATCGACAGTTGGTTGAATTGGGACCCAACTATAACTATATGTTGCTGTTGTGGGTTAAGAGTGGCTACACTGAAGGTCCATTCCAGAGAGATTGGTTAATTTCGATTTCAGCTGAATCGTGTTGCTCTGCTTTTTTTCTCCCACTCTTCGATTTCTTAATGAGTGGCTGGGGAGGGATCAGAAGAGCTGGTATTACCTTGTGTAACACCATGTGTTACAATCCACTGTGGACCACTATCTAGTATTTGACCTATCAGCTGACTTATTTATTACTCTGACCTTTTGATGGCCGGGGCTCAAAGGTGATGTATCCACATGGACTCCAAATTAACTTGTTCTTCAATAGGACAGTGGCATTAAGACCTTGATGGCTTCTGTAAATGTCCCAATGGTCCTCCATTCAAGATGATCCTACCAGACAGAGAGACTCATATATTGAATAGACAGACCAGCAATCACCTTGAGAGAAAATCATTAGGTCAAAAGAAAAACCTGAACAAGTTCACAATGTGCAGCCAACATCTTATCTTTCACATTCAAAATAACCTTGCTATTGTTCAGGGCAGACTTTATAGTACAGAGAGGCATTATTGGAGGGGAGCCAGAAATATGCCCTATTGAAATCCAAAATAATTGGTCTATGAATGGCTACCTGTAGTCAGGGGTTCACCTTTCGATATGTAGCTTTCATTGACCGATGCCCAAATGTGAGTTTGATGCCCACACAGATATCCAAAAATCAATGCACTCAGTTTATTTTGAGGATAGCATAATCCCCTTTCAGCCTTGATGAGAATGTCAAGCATTTCACTTCAATATCATTAAACATTACATCCACACTTTAATATTTTCATACCATGCATCACCATGGATGAGACACGATCCATAACACACACCCCATTTCCGCTATATAATATTAATTCTATCCTTAAGGCATAATACAAAGAGCAAACACATTTGATTATGTCAGTATTCATGATTTTTACCAGCCTGCAGACAACTCTGTCTGGCTGTTTGCGTAAGACTGACATTGAGTGCGGAACATGGCACCCTACTGGCAGAGCCCATTGCTATGAGCAGTGAGTTGACACTCTAGCATTACATAGGACACTGATAGGCCTGATAAAAATTCAGCCATAAACTGCCACAAGCAGATGGCTGTTCGTGCTGTCTTTACATAAGGCCCAAGGAAACGCCAGCTACCGCCCTCACATACAGAGCACTACCGAGGGTAAAATAATGGAATGTCATTGGGTAATGACTACATTTCTAATTAATCTGTTCTTTTAATGGATTTATAATTAATGCTTGTAAGTTTTCAGATGGCATTGGGCCCTTGATGACAACGATAATAATGGTGATGATGATGTTGATGATGGTGATGATAACAGCTCTACTCAGATTTCAGCTCTGCTCTGTCTGACATCCATTCATCCATCCTCTGTATGGTTCTCATATTCTCCCCATCGGGCTGAGAGCATCATTTGTCTTAAGTGTCAAAGGCACTTGACATTAAAGACCATCCGGCTGGCATCTCCGAAAGCAGAGAGAGGGGCTGACAGGGCTCCCTCTGCTGCTATCTGAGCTGCTTGCATGATCCTGATCTGTCTGGAGCCTCACTTGCTGTATTTAAAGTTACAGTCTAGATGACTTTGAGAAACTTGATTCAACCTGAAAGAGTAGCTGCTGAAAGAACATCTGCATCAATATATTCACCATGGATGGAAGAGAGTATTGGGAAACTCAAGCCTTGGAAAATTTTCACTATGGATAGGCATCAATATGGTGGAGAGTTCAATCAGAGTCATCAGAAACATGGTGGTGTAAAGAGCTTTATTAACCACCACAGGTCCAGGAGAAGCAAGCAATCCAAAACATTACCAGTAGAAAACCACATTTAAAATGTTGAGGTTTCAGTATTTCATTGAAGCATTTTAAGCATGGTGTATAGAATCAAATGACAATTTAATCACCCTGCTGCAGGAGCTGTTTCCTGCAGTGCAGGAAATGTAAAACTAGCATAGCATATTTGATGTTTAAAAAGGCACATTTTAATTATAATTTTCATTTATTATAATTATAATTATGATTTCCACTTAGAAATTTCAGACTTGATACTCCCTGAAAATAAATGTATCAACCCCTACAAAAAATGTCCATTGATTATAATCCACATAATAATTTCCTCTTGCTGCAGAATTATTTTCCTGCTGCTGTGAACTGGCTACAATTAAGATCCTACATCTGTAGGCCTACATATTTTTATGAAATGTACACTGAACTAAAATATAAATCCAACAAGTGCTGGTCACATGTTTCATGAGCTGAAATAAAAGAACCCAGAAATGTTCCATACGCACAAAAAGCTTATTTCTTTCTACTTTTGTGCACACATTTGTTTACCTCCTTTTTAGTGAGCATTTATCCTTTGCCAAGATAATCCATCTTCATCATAAGGGAGGTTTCTGAGTCAAAGGTGAACAAGGTGATTAGCCCACTAAAGAACTCTAAAGCCAAAGATGTGTTTGGGCTGGACTCTACCTTTCTTAAAAACTACAAAGAGTCACTCATTGGCCCCATTACTAAGGTCACCAACACATCTATTGGTCTCGGGGTGTTTCCAAGGGTATGGAAGTCGGCCATAATAACGGCCATCTTTTAAATCGGGCGACCCTGCTGACGTGAGTAACTACAGGCCCATTAGTATACTACCTGTGGTGTCAAAGGTTGTTGAAAAGTGTGTAGCAGAACAACTGATTGCCCACCTCAACAACATCCCCTTCACATTACACTCCATGCAGTTTGGCTTCAGAGTGAAACACTCCACAGAAAAGGCCAACTGCTTTCTTCTGGAAAATGTGAAGTCCAAGATGGACAAAGGGGGCGTTGTTGGGGCTGAGTTTCTGGACCGAAGGAAAGGTTTTTGATACTGTTAACCATGAGATTCTCATCACACAATTGTCCAAGGTCAACTTTCCCCCGATGCCTTGAGATGGATGAAATCATACCTTGAAGGCAGAACTCAGTGTGTCAGAGTGAGCAATGAGCTGTCGCCCACTCTTAGCTATGATGTGGGCGTGCCCCAAGGGTCAATACTGGGGCCCTTCCTGTTCAGCCTGAACATTAATGATCTGCCTTCTGTCTGTACTGGGTCTGAAGTTCAAATGTATGCAGATGATACAGTGATATGTGCATGCAAAGAACAAACAACAAGCTGCACAAGAACTCACTACTGTAATGGTCCAGGTTACAAAGTGGCTCAGTGACTCGTGTTTGCATCTCAATGTGAAAAAAACTGTTTGCATGTTCTTCACAAAGAGGGCAACAGATGCTACTGAACCAGATGTCTATGTGTCAGGGGAGAAGCTCCAGGTGGTATCTGATTTTAAGTACCTTGGCATCATACTTGATTCCAACCTCTCTTTTAAAAAGCATGTGAAAAAGGTAATTCAGATAACCAAATTCAACCTAGCTCATTTCCGATTTATATGAAATTGTTTGACTACAGAGGTAGCAAAACTGTACTTCAAATATATGATAGTCCCCCACTTAACATACTGCTTGACTAGTTGGGCCCAAGCTTGCTCTACAAACAGGCTCTCAAAGTGCTTATAGTGATGATGGCTATTGGGCTTCCTGTTACATCCTCAGAAAGCATGAGCTCCTGAGTTGGGAAAATCTTGTGCAATAGACCGACGCATGTCTTGTATTCAAGATCCTAAATGGCCTGGCTCCCCCTCCACTCAGTATTTTTGTTAAACAGAAAACCCAAACATATGGCAGCAGATCCACAAGGTCTGCCATGAGAGGTGACTGTATAGTTCCCTCAAGGAAAAGCACCTTTAGTAAATCTGCTTTCTCTGTGAGAGCTTCCCATGTCTGGAATACACTGCCATCAGACACACCACCTATCACACTTTCAACAAATGTATGAATACATGGCTAAAGGTCAATCAGATTTGTGATCATAATCCCTGTGTATTGCCGCTTTCCATGTTGTCTGTTGTGAGGTGGGGAAACTGTTGCTTTTATGAATTTTGTCTTGCTGCTTTGTCCTATGTTGCTCTGTCTGTATGCTACGTCTTGCTTGTCCTGTTGCTCTGTCTGTATGCTACGTCTTGCTTGTCCTATGTTGCTCTGTCTGTATGCTACATCTTCCTTGTCCTATGTTGCTCTGCGTGTGCTCACTGCTCAATGATTGTCTATATTGTAATTGATTTTAATAACCTGCCCAGGGACTGCGGTTGAAAATTAGCCGGCTGGCTAAAACCGCCACTTTTACTGAAACGTTGATTAATGTGCACTCTCCCTGTAAAAAGAAAATAAACTCAGTAAACCTGATAGGTGTGGCATATCAAGAAGCTGATTAAACAGCATGATCATTACACAGGTGCACCTTGTGGTGGGGACAATAAAAGACCACTCTAAAATGTACAGTTTTATCACTCAACAATGCCACTGATGTCTCAAGTTTTGAGCGAGAGTGCAAATGGCATAATGACAGCAGGAATGTCCACAAGAGCTGTTGCCAGATAGTTACATTTGAATTTCTCTACCATAAGACGTCTCCAATTTTCTTATAGAGAATTTGGCCTCACAACAGCAGACCACATGGCGTCGTGTAGGCAAGCAGTTTGCTGATGTCGATGTTGTGAACAGTGCCCCATGATGGCGGTGGGGTTATGGTATGGGTAGGCATAAGTGTCATATCCCGACCTTAGTTCCTTTATGTCTCTATTTTAGTTTGGTCAGGGCATTCTATGTTTTTGTTCTATGCGTTTGGCCTGGAATGGTTCCCAATCAGAGGCAGCTGTCTATCGTTGTCTCTGATAACCATACTGTTTTCTGTTGCTGTATCTTACTGTTGTGTTTTCTTTTCACTTTTTGTTTCGGATTTCTGTTCCAATAAAATAACATGAACACTTAACACGCTGCGCATTGGTCCGATCCTTCTCGTCAGAAGAGGAAAACAGTTACAATAAGCTACGGACAACAAACACAAATGCATTTTTGCAATGGGACACTGTGTTGAGATCCTGAGGCCCATTGTTGTGTCATTCATCCGCCGCCATCACCTCAGGTTTCAGCATGATAATGCACAGCCCCCATGTCGCAAGGATCTGTACACAATTCCTGGAAATTGAACATTTCCCAATTCTTCAATACTCACCAGACAAGTCTACCATTGAGCATTTTTGGGATGCTCTGGAACAACATGTATGACAGCGTGTTCCAGTTCCCCGCCAATATCCAGCAACTTCGCACAGCCATTGAAGATGCGTGGGACAACATTCCACAGGCCACAAGGAGACGTGTGGCACTGCATGAGGCTTTTTGTGGTCACACCAGTTGCTGACTTGTTCTGATCCATGCCCCAACCTTTAAGGTATCTGCGACCGACAGATGCATGTCTGTATTCCCAGTCATGTGAAATCCATAAATTACAGCGTCATTTATTTATTGACTGATTTCTTTATGAACTAATAACTCAGTGAAATATATATTTTTTTAAAAGGTACATTGTTGCGTTTACATTTTTGTTCAGTATATTCTTTTGGCTTATAAATTAAATGGAGTTGAGCAAAGAGTAATTTTAAAAAACATTTTATGAGCAGTTTTTCAGGAAAAAATGGATAATCATGTAATGGCATATGTCTTTCAATTAGTACCTTATACTAGACCGAGTTAAACTAATTGGGAAGAGAAAGTTAATGTCTGATATACTGCATGTCTTGACAGTGATGTATGTCTACAGGTTAAAAGTTTGTCACAATTGTCACATTCAGCCAGACTGATCAAGGAACACTCATATCTATCGAAAGGTTATTTTGATCTACTTTTGACATTCTTGTTGATATATTTTAGACAAGCAATATATGCAAATCCTCGGTTCAAAAATGTTGTTCTGATTGGTAAGCTATGCAGGTTTCATTTGGGTATTGAACGAACATTTATTTCCTGATAAGGGCATATCCATTGAGATGTCACAATGCTGCTCTCGCTGGGCAACCACCTCATCCATTAAATTTGGTTTCAACATCACTTCTAGAGCTCTCAAGACAGATGGATACATACTAAATGTACCATATGCACGCACACAGACAGAGGTGCACATGCAAACACACACGAGAGCGCCTCATCGTCATCTCGTTTCAAAAAAAGAACAGTCACTTTTTACATGTATATACCTACCTCAATCACTTAAGCACCCCTGCATATTCTAATAAACTTAGGAGGATGTCTGAAGAGTGTTATTGTTTCCTGAAGCAAGAGGTGAGAAGTGGGTGGAAGGAGGAACAGAGTTTAAAGACACTGTCAACATTTGAGTCCTCCAGTTTCATACGTCATCAAATGATGGGTATACAGTATGTAATGAAATGCCACTCTTGCTTTCTGTAGACAACAATATTGAGAAAATAACCCTAACTTGAGAAATATGAGTGTGACAGGAGGCAGTACTTTCCCTCCAATGTAAAACCACCCCAGACCGAGGATAGTAATGATTTTGCTGTGGAAGTGTTGAGGGAACCGTTTTAATTAAGCAACGAACACCGTTGTTCTCATTTTTATCCATAAACAAAAGTTACCAAAAGCGGCGTTGGAGAAAAGGATATAGTATTTATTGAGAAGAGATTAGAAATTAATGATCCATGTATGCCAGATTGTGCAATCAATTTAAATTATTATCAATTTCACACTGCAGCTGTTCTGAAACAGTTCCCTGCACTTTAAATTCTGAATGATTTCAGTTTATTCCCCTATCATCTCAGACACACTCACGTGGATGAAGTGTGGTGGCCCTAGAAGAATCAGCATCTCCTAAGTCATGGAGCAATTCTCTCCTGGTCTGTAAATTCTATAAAGGCCCTGGTTGCACTGCTCCGGAGCTCCACTTCCTTTCTAACCACTCCGCTAATAAACACTCCTCGTTCACAGGAAGAAAAAAAAATGCCTCTCCAAATTCACTCATTTCATTAAAATCAGCATTTAACCATGACCTACTCTACCTTTTTTAGCTGCTGCCTCCACTCTCCTGGCTGCCTCCACCTGTTCCCATGGGAGGTGATCCCTTCCAGCCAGGCTCTCCTCCCATGTGTAGCAACCCTTGCCATCCAGAATGTCCTCCCATGTCCATTCCTCCTTATAGTGCTGCTCCTGCTGCCTGTTACCACACTGCTTGGTCCTTTTTTGGTGGGTGGTTCTGTAACAGTTGTCTTTGGTGGAAGAAGGATCAGACCAAAGCGCAGCGTGGTTAGTGTTCATCTTTTTAATAAGAAACTGAACACTATGAAAAATACAAAACAAAGTGAAAACCGAAACAGTTCTGTCTGGTGCAGACACACAAAGAATGAAAATAACCACCCACAAAACACAAAGGAAAACAGGCTCTCTATGGTTCTCAATCAGGGACAACAATTGACAGCTGCCTCTGATTGAGAACCATATCAGGCCAAACACAGAAATAGAAAATCCTAGAAAAACTAACATAGACAACCCACCCAACTCACGCCCTGACCATACTAAAACAAAAAACTAAACAAAGGAACTAAGGTCAGAACGTGACAAAACTTTATAGTCAAGAAATTGCGTATATAGGCTTACTTAGAATTAAATACAAATTAATTATTAGGCTCAGCACCTTTGAATTCATTTTTAGAACAACGAATTTGGCCAGCTTCAGACTAATGCGACGGTGCCTGGAGAGCAGGCCAGCAGTGGAGAATACCGTCTCCGGACTTGCAGAACCACTGGGCATAAACACCCTTCAGGCCACTCATGCCAGGGAAGAGATGCAGAGTTGCTTTTTTATTTTTCAATAAGTAGGCCTAAAGTTTTTTGGGCAAAATAACCCTATCAAAGCCGGAAAGCTCATTGGAAGATATATTGAACAAATATATGAAATCAACATGAAGTGTTGATTCCATGTTTCATGAGCTGAAATATAAGATCCCATAACTGTTCCATATGCACAAAAAGCTTATTTCTCTCAAATGTTATGCACAAATGTGTTTATATCCCTGTTAATAAGCATTTCACCTTTGCTAACATAATCCATCCACCTGACAGGCGTGGCATATCAAGAAGCTGATTAAACAGCATGATCATATACACAGGTGCACCTTGTGCTGGGTACTCTAAAATGTGCCGTTTTGTCACACAACACAATTCCACAGATGTATCATGTGCTGAGGAGGTTTTCTGTCTTTAATAAAGCCTTTTTGTGGGGAAAAAAAATATTCTGAATGGCTGGGCCTGGCTCCCCAGTGGGTGGCCCTGGCTCCCAAGTGAGTAGACCTCCCAGGCCCACCCATGTCTAGTCATGTGAAATCAATAGAACTGTAACTCAGTAAAATCTTTGAAGTTGTTGCATGGTGTGTTTAAAAAAAAATTCTGTGTATGTCAGGACTATTGGGGAATTATAAATTATAGTCTATTGTATAGATAATATAACTTTTAATCCTTAAGAGTCAATTGACACACCGGTGCATCAATCTAAGTAACATAATAAAACAATTCCCATCAAAATCTGCCAATTTAAGAAAGAGTTATCATTGCCTGTGAGACAATCCGATTCCCTGATCCACCTCTACGCAGACAACACCATTCTATATACTTCCGGCCCGTCCTTGGACACTGTGCTATCTAACCTCCAAACGAGCTTCAATGCCATACAACACTCCTTCCGTGGCCTCCAACTGCTCTTAAACGCTAGTAAAACCAAATGCATGCTTTTCAACCGTTCGCTGCCTGCACCCGCATGCCCGACTAGCATCACCACCCTGGATGGTTCCGACCTTGAATATGTGGACATCTATAAGTACCTAGGTGTCTGGCTAGACTGTAAACTCTCCTTCCAGACTCATATCAAACATCTCCAATCGGAAATGAAATCAAGAGTCGGCTTTCTATTCCGCAACAAAGCCTCATTCACTCACGCCACCAAACTTACCCTAGTAAAACTGACTATCCTACCGATCCTCGACTTTGGCGATGTCATCTACAAAATTGCTTCCAACACTCTACTCAGCAAACTGGATGCAGTTTATCACAGTGCCATCCGTTTTGTCATTAAAGCACCTTATACCACCCACCACTGCGACTTGTATGCTCTAGTCGGCTGGCCCTCGCTACATATTCATTTCCAGACCCACTGGCTCCAGGTCATCTACAAGTCCATGCTAGGTAAAGCTCCGCCTTATCTCAGTTCACTGGTCACGATGGCAACACCCATCCGTAGCACGCGCTCCAGCAGGTGTATCTCACTGATCATCCCTAAAGCCAACACCTCATTTGGCCGCCTTTCGTTCCAGTTCTCTGCTGCCTGTGACTGGAACGAATTGCAAAAATCGCTGAAGTTGGAGACTTTCATCTCCCTCACCAACTTCAAACATCTGCTATCTGAGCAGCTAACCGATCGCTGCAGCTGTACATAGTCTATCGGTAAATAGCCCACCCATTTTTACCTACCTCATCCCCATACTGTTTTTATTTATTTACTTTTCTGCTCTTTTGCACACCAATATCTCTACCTGTACATGACCATCTGATCATTTATCACTCCAGTGTTAATCTGCAAAATTGTAATTATTCGCCTACCTCCTCATGCCTTTTGCACACAATGTATATAGACTCCTCTTTTTTTCTACTGTGTTATTGACTTGTTAATTGTTTACTCCATGTGTAACTCTGTGTTGTCTGTTCACACTGCTATGCTTTATCTTGGCAAGGTCGCAGTTGCAAATGAGAACTTGTTCTCAACTAGCCTACCTGGTTAAATAAAGGTGAAATAAAAAATTAAAATAAAATAAAAAAATCCACCCCGTCTGACTAAGGCAGCCTTCCACATCTGTGGTGGAAGTTAGCCGAGCTACAACAGCGTTTGTCAGACCATGAGACATCCAGAAAATCTGTCTTCTAGCGAAAAATGTCAGTAGCGTCCAAACGGTTTGGCTACAAACTATTACGTCACATAATTAATTAAAGTCCAGCTGTGTGCAATCTAAGTGTCACATGATCTGTCATATAATCTCAGTATATATGGGGTGGCAGTTAGCCTACTGGTTAGCGCATTGGACTAGTAACCAAAATGTTGCAAGATCGAATCCCTGAGGTGACAAGGTAAAAATCTGTCATTCTGCCTCTAAACAAGGCAGTTAACCCACTGTTCCTAGGCCGTCATTGAAAGTAAGAATTTGTTCTTAACTGACTTGCCTAGTTAAATAAAGGTCAAATAAAAAATATATTACACCTGTTCTGAAAGGCCCCAGAGTCTGTAACACCATTAAGCAAGGGTCTCCATCAAGCAAGTGACACCATGAAGACCAATGAGCTCTCCAAACAGATCAGGGACAAAGTTGTGGAGAAGTACAGATCAGGTTTGGGTTATAAAAATAGATCAGAAACCCACGTAGCACCATTAAATCCATTATTACAAAATGGAAAGAAAATGGCACACCAACAAACCTGCTAAGAGAGGGCCGCCCACCAAAACTCACGGACCAGGCAAGGAGGGCATTAATTTAGAGAGGCAACAAAGAGTCCAAAGATAACCCTGAAGGAGCTGCACAGCTCTACAGCGAAGATTGGAGTATCTGTCAACATGACCACTTTAAGCCGTACATTCCACAGAGCTCGGCTTTATGGAAGAGTGGCCACAATAAAAAATATTTTTAATTTCAAAGTGGTAGGCATGTTGTGTAAATCAAATGATATAAACCCCCCCCAAATATTTTTTAATTCCAGGTTGTAAGGCAACAAAATAGGAAAAATGCCAAGGTGGGTGAATAGTTTCGCAAGGCACTGTAATTTTGTCTGGTAGGGAAGGCATCGTTAGGCAGTTCAGATCTGCGTCTTCATTTATAATCTGTTATAGACTTTAATCCTTGCCACATGCATCGAACAGGCCTGTTGCGATGACTGTATTACTGCCACACCGGCAGCCATGTGTCATGACCTCAGTAAAATTCTATATGACAATTGAATCATGGTAATCTCCATTTATGCATGTGTTAGTAGTACCCAACTTTCTAATGATTCAGGTCACTAATGGCCTTGAACTCAGGGCTCTGTAGTCCCTCTAACAACTCAGACATCAATGCAAATGCAATCAAAAATAAGTTTAAACATCATCAGAACAATATGTGCTTTTAACTTAGGGCTTGGCCCCTTTTTTCTAAATTTCTGCCTGAATGACGTGCCCAAAGGAGACTGCCTCTAGCTCAGGCCCTGAAGCCAGGATATGCATATAAGTGGTACCATTGGAAATAAAACACGTTGAAGGTTTTAGAAATGTTAAAATATGTAGGAGAATATAACACAATAGAAATGGTAGGAGAAAATCCAAAGACAAACCAGCCAGAATAATTTTTTTGAGAGAGACCATCCTCTTAGAAATGCAAGAGAAAGGTCATATTGTATATTAGCTCCCTGGATGCAATTCCTATGGCTTCCACAGGATGTCAGCAGTCTATGTTCAAGTTTCAGGCTTGTAACTTCAAAAACAAATAAGAAATAACAGTTTTTGTAGAAGGACATAGTCCTGGAAATCCCTGTTTGTGCGCCATGAAGAAATTACGAACTTTCTAAAAATCGGTTTCCTATTGAACATACTTCTTTCCGAAATAAATATTATAGTTTGATTAAATTTTAGGGTATCTGAGGAGTAAATATAAACATATTTTGACTTGTTGAAACTTGCAGAGAAAGTATAGGGGTAGATTTTCAGATTAATTCTCTGCAAGTTGAACGAGTTGAACGAGTGGATTGGTCAAATCGATGGCACCAACTAAACAGACTTTTACGATTTAAAGAAGGATTTTATCTAACAAAACGACACTGCAGTCATGGCCAAAAGAAGAGACTGACACAATTTTGAGAATGACACAAATATTAATTTTCACAAAGTCTGCTGCCTCAGTTTGTATGATGGCAATTTGCATATACTCCAGAATGTTATGAAGAGTGATCAGATTAATTGTAATTAATTGCAAAGTCACTCTTTGCCATTCAAATGAACTGAATCCCCCCAAAAACATTTCCACTGCATTTCAGCCCTGCCACAAAGGGACCAGCTGACATCATGTCAGTGATTCTCTCGTTAACACAGATGGGAGTGTTGACGAGGACAAGGCTGGAGATCACTCTGTCATGCAGATTGAGTCGAATAACAGACTGGAAGCTTCAAAAGGAGGGTGGTGCTTGGAATCATTGTTCTTACTCTGTAAACCATGGTTACCTGCAAGGAAATATGTGCCGTCATCATTGCTTTGCACAAAAAGGGTTTCACAGGCAAAGATATTGCTGCCAGTAAGATTGTACCTAAATGAACCATTTATTGGATAATCAAGAACTTCAAGGAGAGCGGTTCAATTGTTGTGAAGGATTCAGGGCGCCCAAGAAAGTCCAGCAAGCACCAGGACTGTCTCCTAAAGTTGATTCAGCTGCAGGATCGGGGCACCACCAGTACATAGCTTGCTCAGGAATGGCAGCAGGCAGGTGTGAGAGCATCTGCATGCACAGTGAGGTGAAGACTTTTGGAGGATGCCCTGGTGTCAAGAAGGGCAGCAAAGAAGCCACTTCTCTCAAGGAAAAACATCAGGGACAGACTGATATTCTGCAAAAGGTACAGGGATTGGACTTCCGACGACTGGGGTAAAGTAAATTTCCTGATGAATCCCCTTTCCAACTGTTTGGGGCATCTGGAAAAAAGCTTGTCTGGAGAAAGTGAGCGCTACCATCAGTCCTGTGTCATGCCAACAGTAAAGCATCCTGAGACCATTCATGTGTGGGGTTGATTCTCAGCCAAGGGAGTGGACTCACTCACAATTTTGCCTAAGAACACAGCCATGAATAAAGGATGGTTCCAACACATCTTCCGAGAGCAACTTCTCCCAACCATCCAGGTACAGTTTCGTGATGAACAATGCCTTTTCCAGCATGATGGAGCACCTTGCCATAAGGCAAAAGTGATAACTAAGTTGCTTGGGGAACAAAACATCGATATTTTAGGTCCACGGCCAGGAAGCTCACCAGACCTTAAGCCCATTGAAAACTTGTGGTCACTCCTAAAGAGGCAGTTGGACAAACAAAACCCCACAAACTCTGACAAACTCCAAACATTGATTATGCAAGAATTGGCTGCCATCAGTGGCCAGAAGTTAATTAAGGCTATTGGTTCCCCTACAAGAACTCCATCCCCCCCGTTCAGCTGAAACGGTGGCACAGGGAATGCAAAAATATTCTTAGAAATATTTAACCTCCACACATTAACAAGTCCAATACCTCAAATGAAAGATAAACACCTTGTTCATCTACGCAGCGTGTCAGATTTTTTAAATGTTTTACGGCGAAAACACAGTATATATTTATGTTAGACCACCACCAAAACAAAGAAAAAACATAGCCATTTTGTCCAGCAAAATATAAATTGACAAAAGCAGGATAAAAAAAATCATTCACTAACCTCTTGAAAATCTTCATCAGATGACAGTCATATGACATGTTACACATTACATTTATGTTTTGTTCGATAATATGCATTTTATATCCATAAATCTCGGTTTACATTGACGCCATGTTCAGAAAATTCTCCAAAATATCCGGAGGAATTATAGAAAGCTACGCCAGATAACAGAAATACTCATCATAAACTTTGACTAATGATACATGTTCTACATATAATTAAAAATATACACTGGTTCTTAATGCAACCGCTGTGTCACATTTTTTTTTACGTTATGGAAAAAGCCTAACATTGCAATAATCTGAGACGGCGCTGGAGTCGTTGGAGTCAACAGAAATACAAAATTACAACATAAATATTCCCTTACCTTTGATGATCTTCCATCAGAATGTAGTGCAAGGAGTCCTAGTTTAACAATACATCGTTTTGTTTCATAATGTTCAATTCTAGTGTCCAAGTAGCAGCATTTGCTACCACTTTCAGCTCAAATGCCCAAAAAATGACTTCTGGTCCAGGATAACTTTGCATCAAAACTTCCAAATGACATATTACAGGTCGAGGAAACTGGTCAAACTAAGTGCAGAATCAATCTTCAGGATGTTATAATCATACAGATCGAATAGCATTCCAACCGGACCATTCATGTTCATCTGGGGCTGATTGGAACAGCCGAAGCACTCGAACACAAACGCGCCTCAAGCACATGGAAATCTTTTGCGACACTTACTACTTTCCATCCCATTAGGTCAAAGTTCACAGCAAATGCTCCATTACACTTTCTACTGAATGAGGACATCTAGTGGAAGACATAGGAAGTATTTCCAGATCCATAACTTGTTGGGAAGGGAGGGGGCGATGACGTCAAAGTTGCGCAAACTTTCAGGATTTCAAAACTAGTTTGGAAGATTGCCTGCCCTGTGAGTTCTGTTATACTCACAGACATAATTCAAACGGTTTTAGAAACTTCAGAGTGTTTTCTATCCAGTATTAATAATAATATGCATATATTAGCAATTTAGGAGAGATTTTAATGCAGTTCACTATGGGCACGCAATTCATCCAAAGGGGAAATACTGCCCCCTATCTCTAACAGGTTTTGACAGCATGCCAGGGCGGATTGCCCTGGGAGGTCTTGACAAAGAAGGGTCAACACTGCAAGTATTCTCTTTGCATCAACTTCATATAATTGTCAGTAAAAGCCTTTGACACTTATGAAATGCTTGTTATTATACTTCAGTATACCATAGTAACATCTGACAAAAATATCTAAAGACACTGGGGCAGCAGACTTTGTGAAAATTAATATTTGTGTCATTCCCAAAACCTTTGGCCATGACTGTACCTGTTATAGCTGGGACCCTTTGGATGAGGAAGATTTTCAAAAACGAAGTGAATATTTAATCATTATATGTGAATGTATGAAACCTGTGCCGGTGGAAAAATATTTTGATGTGGGGCGCCGTCCTCAAACAATCGCATGGCATGTTATCACTGTAATAGCTACTGTAAATCGAACAGTCCATTTAGATTAACAAGAATGTGAGCTCTCAGCCAATATACGACACTTATATGTACCTACATTTTTAAAATCCATAATATTTATAATTATTTATTTGAACTATGCGCCCTCCAGTTTCACCGAGAAGTTCAACCTCAGCTGCAGTTGTGATATATTGGTTGACACTATCACTTGTTAATTCATTTTGACTGCATGGTACTGTATACAGTGACTTCAGAAAGTATTCACACCCCTTGACTTTTTCTACATTTTGTTGTGTTACAGCCTGAATTTAAAATGGATTCAATTGAGATTGTATGTCACTGGTGAACAGACAATACCCCATAATGTCAAAGTGGAATTATGTTTGGACACATTTTTATAAAATGACAAAAATAAAATCTGAAATGTCTTGACTCAATAAGAATTCAACCCTTTTATTATGGCAAGCCTAAACAAGTTCAGCAGTAAATATTTGCTTAACAAGTCACATAAAGTTGCATGGACTCACTCTGTGTGCAATAATAGTGTTTAACATGATTTTTGAATGACTACCTCGTCTCTGTACAACCACACATAAAATTATCTGTGGTCCATCAGTCGAGCAATGAATTTCAAACACAGATTCAACCACAAAGACCAGGGAGGTTTTCCAATGCCTTGTAAAGAAGGGCACCTATTGGTAGATGGGTAAAATAAATAAATAAATAAATAAGTAATATCCCTTTGAGCATGGTGAAGTTATTAATTACAGTTTGGATGGTGCATCAATACACCTAGTCACTACAAAGATACAGGTGTACTTCCTTACTTCAAATAATTGAGAAAATACTGGAGATACCAGGTAAATTATACATCAGACTGAATAACACAGCATTACAACAAACATCTACGGTGACAGTTGAGAGGCCTGTTTGCACCGACCAGCCTCGACTTATCATCTGAGGCAGTCTCAGTTGACTGAGAATATTTGTAAAATGTGCTGGGAATCCAAACAGTTCATAAATGACTTAGTCCAGACCTGTCACAAGACTCTATCCCCTGATGAGTACATGCCGCAGCAAAGGATTGTCTAATTAGATGTGCATTGAAAATCTGGCCTGAAGATCCCCAAAGCAATTCTTTTGTAATATGTATTGCATAAAATGGCTCTCTGTAGGCCTGGGATTATTAGGTTGGCTTTGTTTCTGTCTGCATCGCAAACACTCAACTCACCAGAAAGAGTTACAGCTTCATATTAAATTATCCTATCGTCTATACTCTGCTTTTTATGTAGGGAAACATTTGAGTCATTTTGTAATTGTTGGTGAACTAGACCTTTAAGCCCATTATCCATACACTGCTTTCAATATCAAACAAGCTATATATACAGTATATTGAATGCATTGTAATGCATTCTAATGAACTGAGGAAAGGTACTGTACATGGACAAGCATATTCCCTTTACCTCTCCCTCAACCTTTTTTTGAAATGTTAAATAGCAGCTTGGAAAACTCTCTCTCTTCCTTTTTTCTCTCTTCCCTAACTTTGTTCATTTATAAAGCAGTTTGCTGGGTGCGCTCTAGGAATAGAATGCTAATGTGGTTCCAGTGACTCTTGGTTACAGCCAGGCTCAGCTAACAGCCTGCCTCTGAAAAGGTGTTTATCCTCCTGTAGGAATGCCTCTGCTTGTTAGCTTCATGACATTTCTGCATGTTCTTTTACTTCTTTAGAGTCTAAGACGTTGGGAGAGGGAGAAAACGAAGCTGACATATCGAATATTGTTTTAATATAGTTAAAATATGGATCATTTAGCTATTTGATTTTGAATATTAGGACTCCTTTAGGTATAACAAGTATAACAAAAATATATTAAATTGTTTTGGGATAAAATATAGATTTTGGCCTTTACTACTAAAGCCCATAGAAACACATTAAATAACAAACTCATAATTGGCAAACATTACAGTTTTAAAAAAAAATCATAAGCAACAAGGTTTTGAAGTGTCTGTCCTAAATCTAGGAGATATGAAAAACTCAGGAAATAAACAGTACCAGTCAAATGTTTGGACACACCTACTCATGCAAGGGTTTTTCTATATTTTTACTATTTTCTATATTGTAAAATTTTTGTGAAGACATCAAAACTATTAATTAACACATATGGAATCATGTAGTGACCAAAAGTCACAGCTTTGCACACTCTTGGCATTCTCTCAACAAGCTTTTTATTTATTTATTTTTATTTAACATTTATTTAACTAGGCAAGTTTCATGAGGAATGCTTTTCCAACAGTCTTGAAGGAGTTCCCACATATGCTGAGCACTTGTTGCCTGCTTTTTCTTCATTCTGCAGTCCAGCTCAGGTCGGGTGATTGTGGAGGCTAGGTCATCTGATGCAGCACCATCACTCTCCTTCTTGGTCAAATAGCCCTAACACAGCCTGGAGGTGTGTTTTGGGTCATTGTCCTGTTGAAAAACAGATTATAGTCCCACTAAGTGCAAACCAGATGGGATGGCATATCGCTGCAGAATGCAGATAGTGTCACCAGGAAAGCACCCCCACCACCATCACACCTCCTCCTCAATGCTTCATGGTGGGAACCACACATGCAGAGATTATCCGTTCACCTGCTCTGCGTCTCACAAAGACATGGCAGTTGGAACCAAAGATCTCACATTTTCAGACCAAAGGACACATTTCTCCCAGTCTAATGTCCATTGCTCTTGTTTCCTGGCCTAACCAAGTCTCATCTTATTATTGGTGTCCTTTAGAAGTGATTTCTTTGCAGCATTTTGACCATGAAGGCCTGATTAATGCAGTCTCCCCTGAATAGTTGATGGTGAGATGATTTTGTTACTTGTACTCTGTGAAGCATTTATTTGTGCTGCAATCTGAGGTGCAGTTAACTCTCAATCAACCACAAGAGCATTAGTGAGGTTGTGCACTGATGTTGGGCAATTAGGCCTGTTTCGCAGTTGGCGTTCCAATTCATCCCATAGGTGTTCGATGTGCTTGAGGTCAGGAATCTGTGCAGGCCAGTCAAAGTTCCTCCACACCGATCTTGACAAACCATTTCTGTATGGACCTTGCTTTGTGCAAGGGGGCATTGTCATGCTGTCAGGCATTGTCGTTCGTCAGACTGCCAGATGGTGATGCGGGATTTATCATTCCAGAGAATGCGTTTCCACTGCTCCAGAGTCCAATGGTGGCGAGCTGTACACCCCTCCAGCTGATGCTTGGCATTGTGCATGATGATCTTAGGCTTGTGTCCGGCTGCTTGGCCATGGAAACCCTTTTCATGAAGATCCCGTTCGAACAGTTCTTGTGCTGCGTTGCTTCCAGAAACAGTTTGGAACTTGGTAGTGATTGTTGCAACCCGAGAACATACAATTTTTATGCACTACATGCTTCTGCACTCGGCGGTCCCGTTCTGTGAGCTTGTGTGGCCTAGCACTTGGTGGCTGAGCCATTGTTGCTTCCTGGACATTTTCACAAAACCAGCGCTTACAGTTGACCGGGGAAGCTCTAGCAGGGCAGAACTTACTTGTTGGAAAGGTGGCATTCTATGACGGTACCACGTTGAATGCAAATGAGCTTTTCAGTAAGGCCATTCAAATCAAATCAAATCAAATCAAATCAAATTTATTTGTCACATACACATGGTTAGCAGATGTTAATGCGAGTGTAGCGAAATGCTTGTGCTTCTAGTACCGACAATGCAGTAATAACGAACAAGTGATCTAACTAACAATTCCAAAAAAAACTACTGTCTTATACACAGTGTAAGGGGATAAAGAATATGTACATAAGGATATATGAATGAGTGATGGTACAGAGCAGCATAGGCAAGATACAGTAGATGATATCGAGTACAGTATATACATATGAGATGAGTATGTAAACCAAGTGGCATAGTTAAAGTGGCTAGTGATACATGTATTACATAAGGATGCAGTCGATGATATAGAGTACAGTATCTACGTATGCATATGAGATGAATAATGTAGGGTAAGTAACATTATATAAGGTAGCATTGTTTAAAGTGGCTAGTGATATATTTACATCATTTCCCATCAATTCCCATGATTAAAGTGGCTGGAGTAGAGTCAGTGGCATTGACAGTGTGTTGGCAGTAGCCACTCAATGTTAGTGGTGGCTGTTTAACAGTCTGATGGCCTTGAGATAGAAGCTGTTTTTCAGTCTCTCGGTCCCAGCTTTGATGCACCTGTACTGACCTCGCCTTCTGGATGACAGCGGGGTGAACAGGCAGTGGCTCGGGTGGTGTAGGTGTCCTGGAGGGCAGGTAGTTTGCCCCCGGTGATGCGTTGTGCAGACCTCACTACCCTCTGGAGAGCCTTACGGTTGAGGGCGGTGCAGTTGCCATACCAGGCGGTGATACAGCCCGCCAGGATGCTCTCGATTGTGCATCTGTAGAAGTTTGTGAGTGCTTTTGGTGACAAGCCGAATTTCTTCAGCCTCCTGAGGTTGAAGAGGCGCTGCTGCGCCTTCCTCACGATGCTGTCTGTGTGAGTGGACCAATTCAGTTTGTCTGTGATGTGTATGCCGAGGAACTTAAAACTTGCTACCCTCTCCACTACTGTTCCATCGATGTGGATGGGGGGGTGTTCCCTCTGCTGTTTCCTGAAATCCACAATCATCTCCTTAGTTTTGTTGACGTTGAGTGTGAGGTTATTTTCCTGACACCACACTCCGAGGGCCCTCACCTCCTCCCTGTAGGCCGTCTCGTCGTTGTTGGTAATCAAGTCTACCACTGTTGTGTCGTCCGCAAACTTGATGATTGAGTTGGAGGCGTGCGTGGCCACGCAGTCGTGGGTGAACAGGGAGTACAGGAGAGGGCTCAGAACGCACCCTTGTGGGGCCCCAGTGTTGAGGATCAGCGGGGAGGAGATGTTGTTGCCTACCCTCACCTTCTACTACCAATGCTTGTCTGTGGAGATTGCAGGGTAGCCTAGTGGTTAGAGCATTGGACTAGTAACCAGAAGGTTGCAAGTTCAAACCCCTGAACAGACAATGTACAAATCTGTCATTCTGCACCTGAACAGGCAGTTAACCCACTGTTCCTAGGCCATCATTGAAAATAAGAATTTGTTCTTAACTGACTTGCCTAGTTAAATAAAGGTAAAATAAAAAATTGCATGGCTGTGTGCTTGATTTTATACAGGTGACAGCAACTGGTGTGGCTGAAATAGCCAAATCGAAAGTTTTAGAGGTGTCCACATTCTTTTGCCATATATAGTGTAGATTGATTCACCAGTGCGTCAATCGACTCTAGAGGGTTAACTTTGTTTTCTTTGCATTTTTCTTTCATTTTCGTTTTTTTTATGCAAATGTAGAGATCAACAATAACAGTTTGGGTGTTATTTGATGTTGAAGAGTTATAGGCTATGTATTTGTTATTGTGGAACTCTTTGGTAAGAGGTCTAGATGTAGTGGTGTAATTATTTTCTGGTGATGAAAACGTTAGAGGTGTCAAAGTCATCCTTTTATCTGTATTATTAACCCCATGCTGCTCTCCCCCTCACTGAGGTTTGATTTTGAAGGGCACTTTGCTCTGGGTCCCAAGACACTTTCCCCCCCACAGGCAGAAACTACGAAGGGATATTCTTTGAACTTCTCACTTAGAAGTTATTATGATTATCATATTCTCAAATCAGAAATACTCAATACTTCTCTTGTCCGAAACTTTATATTCTAGTTGTATTTTTCTCACAGCATTGTCAAGCTATGTACAGGTAACTGCCAAAATAAAGGAAACACCAACATAAAGTTTGTTAATAGGGCGTTTGGCCACCACGAGTCGGAACAGCTTCAATGCACCTTGGAATAGATTATACAAGTGTCTGGAACTCTATTGGAGGAATGCCTAGAAATTCCATAATTTGGTGTTTTGTTACTGGTAGTGGAAAACTGTTTCAGGCGCCACTCCGGATTCTCCCATAAGTATTCAAATGCCACGGACGTCTCTGGTGACTGAGATGGCCGTGCAATATGGTTTACATCGTTTTCATGCTCATCAAACCATTCAGTGACCACTCGTGCCCTGTGGATTGAGGCATTATCATCCTATGGGTGCATAGCTATGGTACCTAAAATAATGGCCAAATGGCCTGACAAGCATTTTTATACATGACCCTATGCATGATGGGATGTTAATTTCTTAATTAACTCAGGAACCATACCTGTGTGGAAGCACCTGCTTTCAATATACTTTGTATTCCTCAGTTAATCATGTGTTTCCATTATTTTGGAAGTTACCTGTAGCTCAGGGATTCTTGAAAGACGGAACAATCAATTTTTTTCACAAATGTTATTCTTAATATTAACAACATTTGAAATGTATATTTTGATAGACCAAAGTATCAGCTATCAGACCATGCAAAGGAACAACCTAATTCTTACATTTCATAGAAGGCAACTACCTGGATTTATGTCAACTTCGTTAGCAGGACCACTGGATAAAGTGTTGTGAGACGGCATTTGCCACAACATTTTTCAATTAGATGTTGCTGCTCCACACCATTTTCGATTTAGTTTAATAAAAATATATTGAAGTATATTGTTAAAAGAGGGGCAAAGTGCTGTTTCTTTTTCTGATTTGTTTCATGATGTATGTACAATCATGATGTATGTACAATCATGAATCACATCATGATTGTGAACTTGCACACAATGTCTCTGTCCTTCACAATGGTGTGCTGCTGCAGCCTCTTTGCGTGTCTTGACCAATCAGATTCACGGAAATCGCATGTCATGCAGGTCAGGCACAACATAAAAAGCTCAAGGTGTGCTCTCCACTTTCCTCCGGTATTTATTTAGCAAGCGTGATAACACATCACTCCCGACAGATAGAAGCAAAAGTTCCTACATAAATATAGCAGCCCATACACCAGCGTCTCTGTGTCTGTATATAGGAAACCCCCTAGTCCTTCATTAAAATATAATTCAAATGAACAAGTACAAGGTTGCTGCAGTTTGACAAGGTTTTCATCCTCCCCAAGGCCAGGAGTTTTTCCTGGAGTTTTTAAAACCATGTGACCTGATTGAAAAACTATTAACCCACCATAGCCCAAATGAAACCTTTTTACAATGGATTAATCACGTCATACCGTGTAAGGACACCATAATAAGGATTTAATTTGTACATTTATTGTCCAATAAGTGTTTAAAGGCCTTGATTGATTATTTGTAACTTATATAATGCTATATAATGCTGAGGGCTAATTTTGTTAGCATTTTGGCATGTTTTTTTAAGATTCAGAACATAGAACAAAGTGTTTTTAGTAAAACATTATACCTTAGATCTAGCACAGCAATACTTAAATAGTTGAAGCATATGTTGCAGAACAGTGATTAAAATATTATTTCAGATTATTTACAAAAAAAACAATTTTAAGAGGGTTAGCCATCAGTGACGCAGTTCAATTGTAAATTGAATTTGTCACATGCTTTGTAAACAATGGGTGTAGACTAACAGTAAAAGGCTTACTTATGCGCCCTTCCCAAGAATAAAGAGAGAAAAATCTAAATAGAAAAGTAATTACATGAGGAATAAATACAAAATAAGCAATGATAACATGGCTATACTTGGTTACCAGTACCAAGTCGATGTGCAGGGGCACGAGGTAATTGAGGTAGATATGCACATATACAGTGTGTTCCCAAAAGTATTCACATCCCTTGACGTTTTCCATATTTTGTTGTGTTACAGCCTGAATTTAAAGTGGATACAATTGAGACTTTGTGTCACTGGCCCACAAACAATACACCATAATGTCAAAATGGAATAATGTTTCTAGATGTTTTTACAAATGTGCTATGGCAAGCATAAAACATTTCAGTAGTAGAAATGTCGTAAATAAGTCACATAATAAGCTGCATGGACTCACATTGTGGGCAATAATAGCGTTTGTATATTTTCAAATATGGTGGTGGCTGCATCATGTTATGGCTATGCTTGTCATCGGCAAGGACTGGGGAGTTTTTTAAATAAAAGGAAACAGAATAGAGCTAAGCACAGGGAAAATCCTATAGAAAAACCTGGTTCAGTCTGCTTTCCAACAGACTCTGGGAGACAAATTTGCCTTTCACCAGGGAAACAACCTAAAACCCAAAGGCCAAAAATACACTGGATTTGCTTGCGAAGACGACATTGAAAGTTCCTGAGAGGTCTGAGAAAATCTATGGCATGACTTGGAAATAGCTGTCTGGCAATGATCAAGAATGAACTTGAAGAATTTTTTAATAATTAATATGAAAATATTATACAATTCTGGTGTGCAAAGCTCTTTAGAGAATTACCCAGAATGACTGCCAAATGTGATTCTAACATGTAATGTCTCAAAGGTTTGAATACTTATGTAAATGAGATATTTCTGTATTTAACTTTCGATCAATTAGTAAAATTGTCATTATTGAATCCATTTTTAATTCCGGCTGTAACACAACAAATCATGGAACAAGTCATGGGGCATTAATGCTTTCTGAAGGCCCTGTAAGTGGGGATAAAGTGTCTAGGCATCAGGACAGATAAACAGTAGCAGCAGCGTATGTAATGAATCAAAATAATTAGTGCAAAAGGGGTCAATGAGGGTAGCCATTGGTTAACTATTCAACAATCTTGTAGCTTGGAGTTAGAAGCTGAAGATGCTCTCGATGCAGCTGTAGGAATATTTTAGAATCTGAAGGCACATGACAAATCTTTTCAGCCTCCTGAGGGAGAAGAGGCATTGTCGTGCCTTCTTTACGACTGTCGGTGTGTGTGGACCATGATAATTCCTTAGTGATCTGGACACCGAGGAACTTAAAGCTCTTGACCTGCTCCACTACAGTTGACAAGCCACTGATGGAGTTGACAACAAATACTTAAAACAGACATATTTTGCCACTAAATTTTAAAAAATGTATTTGAAAATTCCCAATAAAAACAACAATTCTGTTAGATCTTACAGCACTCAGAGTTGATGTTTGACAAAAATCAGTCAGAATTGAATATCATTATGTTTTTCTTCATTCAAGTGGTATAAACAGTTGCAATTTAGTTTTTCCTCAGTTGCTTTATGACTAAAACCTATCTTAATCTGTCAGGGAGATGGAGTTGACAGTTTATTAATGTGACAATAGTGATTTCAACATCGTTTGTTTAAATCTATCAAAAGTAGAGAACTTTACAGACCATGAGTGGTCTTGTTGCACTACATGTAATGAGGACATGAAGAAGGGGTCCTTATACTGTATCTGACCCTGCTCAAACTTGATTCATTCAGGAGTTTAGACAAATCTGACAGAGTAACCACAAACCACCATTTTCTAGGAATCACAGTTTTGAGAGAAATATTCCTTTAAGTCAGAAAGGGCTACTGAAAGGTGCTACATAATACCCTTGTTTAAGTTTAAATTCATTGTTGCCGGTTTTTAGAATTGACATTTTGGGGGGGGAAGAGTTTGAAAATGTGATCCTTTGCTCCAGACATTTCACAGAGCCGCCATGGAAATTAATAATGTTGAACATTAGAACAATCCTTAACAAATCTTTCCCCTAACTCATATTTTTTCTCAAATAATTCTACGAAATGCAACAAAATGTTCAACTATAAAAAATGACGTTTCCCTGCTGGAAAATGATTGTCCCAACTTTTAAGAATCCCTCACGTTTGAGGGTTTTGTGTTCACAGCCTGAGTGGCTAAGCAATGGCGATTGCTAGCCAGACACCTGAACTAATGTCATTTTACAATGCATCATCGTTGGAACTAAAAGTCAGGATTGATTTGTGATTATATAAACCATGCCGGGCGGAAACTGCCATCTCAGTAATGGGTGCTGATCTAGTCTCGTCTAGTCCCGGGGGACAGATGGCGGGAAGGGGGATCGGAGGGGGGACAAAATGCCAGAGGAGCCTCCTCAGAAGAATTATCGATCTCTTTGCAGAGCCTTTTGTTCTCCCAGGTAATGAAGCAGACTATTGATTTATCGGCCGGTGACGGTTACCTTTTGCCTCTTGTGTTTGCTGTTCCCAGTTGACTGCAAGGTCCCCACGAGGGGACTTTTTTCAAAGAGAAACCTGGGATCTTACTTCCTGTATCATAGTACAATAGTTTTAATGTGTTTTTCTTTTGTCCACTGTTGATACAGTCCCTTATATGTTTTGCATGTCAGCAGTCAAGTTGTCAAGATACTGGACTTTCAAGAAGCTAAGTGTCTCTGGCCACATCATCATGATGATGATGCAAAATGCATTTTGCCTCATAATGGGGATGTGGATTATGTGGCACCATCATAATTGCATAGACTAATTTAAAAAATACTAAATATGTTCAATTTAACAGACCATGCAGCACCGTTCACTTCATTATTACACTCTTTGATCTTACATTAGAAATTCAACTATGCTAAATTACTTGAATGTATAATTTAATGTGTGAATGCATTTCCAACATTGTATAATGTGGAGTGCAAGAAAATTGGTCAGTGTAGCAAATGCTATGATTGTGTCTGTGACAGGGGTAACACGTCTTTCTTTTACATGTATCATAACATCATAATGACCTATTTCAGAATAATTAAATGTCTCTCTTCTATGGGCAGCCATGTCTTATTAAGGCATTCAGTTTAGAAAAAGAACTGCGTTATGAACAGTAAAAGCATAAAAGTATGCAATCTAGTTGCAACAGGACAGTCATACAGTACATGAGCAAAGTTGTTATATCTGACACTTTTGATTGACATCTCAGTAAAGGTCAGACCTTCCTTCATCAAAGCCTTGTCTCTCCTCTGTCCACTCAGTGTCTCATAAGGGACATGGCGGGAATCCACAGTACGGATAAAAACAATTTACAAGCTCACAATAATGAATTATGGCCAGCCTCGCCAGGATGGGCTATAGAACTGAGCCTGGTAATTGCAGAACAAGCAGAGGGCTGTTAAACATCATAATTATAGTCACCTACCTGGTAATCTTTTCATTTTTACCTCAGAAAGAATAAATGGGCAGACAGAATTTATTTTCCTCTGTTTTCTTTTTACTACAGCATCCCTAGCTCACTTACTGTGAGAGGAAAAGGTTTAATTTGTTGGCGGGTTGATGTAAGATGATGGGATGTAAAGTTTTCGTCTGTTCTCTGTCTCACCTTTAATGGGACATGTTAACCAGGAGTAGGCGGATAAAGTGTTCTGATGGTTTTCGGGGAAAAAATTAACTTGTAAAGACCAAAAAGACAATCAGGACCTTACTTTTTCCATCTCTTCACAGTGGCCATGTTCTGACACTCCTGCATCCAAAGGACACCCTGAAATTCAGTTATCCATCCAGCACACACCTCAGCATCAATCCATGTTCATCCGTGTTACCCTCCTTGGAGTTTATCTTATGACATGAGAAGGATTTGATGAGAGGAGGTTACAGCCATTGACCTTCATAGGTGTGTGACCACTCCCCTGGACAGACAAGCCATGAGACACAGGCCAGTAAATGAGATCTGTCACCTTATAGTCCTGACATTTAATACTGCAGGTATGGATCTGTGGCCAAGTAAAGTAGAGGGGCATCACTCCTGGTTCTAGAGGGCAGTTGGAGTGTCTACTGATCTGCTCCAATTCAATCTGCTTTCAGATAAATAAATACAAAAATTCACCCTGTGTGTTTCTAGCCATGACCCAAATGGAACCAGTCTTACGACAAACTCCGCTTTGTTCACTTCTTTCAGCATCTGTAGTATGCGTGTTCGTGTGTGTGTGCACATTCACTGTGCATAACCTATAGTTTTTTGTAAAATAACTAGTGCTTCAATTGCTCCTTTAACAAAGTCTACTAATCAATTAGGATAAAGAAGCTTGATCACAAGCCATACACGAACCACATAAATGAGAGTAATAGAGATTCCTGATGATTTGATCAAACTCCTCTATCATGTTTAATTTCATTCACTCAGTTTAAGTGGTTTCAATTCCTGCGATTAATGTGTTGAATGTCTTACAATGAGATGTGATAACAGCTGTTCCTCGGCTCTAAGTAAGTTTGACAAAAAATATCCCCAGTTGTTAATCCATTATGTTTTAATAACAAGTCATCTACAAAACTGACTGACACCACTGTATTCTGGTCATTATGGAAAGTGCACGGTCACATAAGCAAAATAACATATAAAAAGAGTTACAAACAAACAGACTACCATGGTTCTTAAAAAGTTCCTCCAGTTGGCTTCAGTATATACTGTATAAATGAGAAGGGTTGAATTTAAACAAGATGGTCAAATGGATGTGAAGAGAGTGTTAAATATATCAATTTCTAGATCTGCTTTTGTTTACAGATGTCAGGAGTTTGCGTGTGACTTCTCTCAACCAAAAAGCACCGGCTATCAGCACCTCCCAAGTCATTGAGTCGCCACAAAACTGAAAGCCAAACAACATTATTCAGTTGTCCTTCTCATCCAACTGCTCCATTTAGTACATAGTTTTACAGTCTTGTAATCCAGAGAATCAACAAACCACTGAAAGCCAAAAAACTGTACCAGTACACCATTCTGCTGTCCAATAGTTCACCCTTGTAGCCGTTTATCTTTAACGTCCCCCAGTCGTCCCCTAGTAACTGTTAACTACACAGCTTGGTTGTCTCGTAATCCAGAGAGTTGGGCAGGCGGTTGCTAAAGGCCTGCAGTGAGGCATGTATGCGGACCACCTCGCCAGCGGTCAGTTTGAGCCGGTGTCTGAGCAGACAGGAGAACAGGTCCAGTCTCTGCTGACCTGGAGGGGACAGTCGGTTGACCCGGTCCCTGATCTCCAGCAGCTGCAGCAAGGCCGTGTCCTGGGAACCCTGGGTGTGCGGGTAGTCCAGCTGCAGGATCAGGTCGCGGATCGCTTCTGGGTCAAAGTGCATACTGTAGCCAAACACCTGGATGCTGTTGATCTTCATGTAGCCCAGATTCCGAGAAGAATCCAGAATTTCTAATGGCTCATAGTAGAGGCTGTCGTTCACCGCCCCTGCCGGGCCTCCACCGCCTTGCGTCTTTATCCGGCTCCGCAGGTAGATGTGGATAGTCTCGAAGAAGGTCTTCCACTTGTTGCCCAACGTCAGGGTCCAGTTAAAGCACTCCAGGGGCAGGTCCAGTTTGGTGGCTGTCCAGTCTGGGAAGCTGTTCTCACTGACGGGAATGTACCAGCTCTCAGAGTGGCTGCCTCCAAAAGGGTTGATGTAGAGGGTGAGGACAGGCTCCAGGGTGCTGTTCTTGGTCAGGCAGATCTGGAGAGACACGCCCAGCAGCATGTGGACCAGGTTGGACTTGTACTTGTTGCTCTTCAGAGTCAGCAGCATCCTCTTCCTCCAGGACGGGTCGAACCAGCTGTTCAGACGCATGTCATTACTGATGAAGATGGCGTGGACCTGGAAGGACATATTCATGGTTGTTTAAGTTGTTAGAACAATATGTCTATCTACTTTCTCAAGATCGTACAGAATATTACAAAACATGCATCCTCATATGCAATAAGGCACTAAAGTAATACTGTAAAAGCAATTTACTTTATGTCCTGAACACAAAGTGTTAAGTTTGTTTCTTTTTTATCCTGAAAAACTCCCCAGTCCTTAACGATTACAAGCAGAATGGAGCTAAGCACAGGAAAAGTCCTAGAGGAAAACCTTGTTCAGTCTTCTTTCTACCAGACATTGGAATACAAATGTACTGAAAGGACAATAACCTAAAGCCCCAGGCCAAATCTACAATGTCGTTGCTTACCAAGAAAGTGAATTTTCCTGAGTGGCCAAGTTATTGTTTTGAGTTAACTCTACTTGAAAGTCTATGACAAGACCTGAAAATGGTTGTCTAGCAATAAACGACAACTCATTTGACAGAGCTTGAACAATGTTGAAAACAGTAATGGGCAAATTCTGCACAATCCAGGTGTGGAAAGCTCTTAGAGACTTACCCAGAAAGACTCACAGCTGTAATCACTTCCAAAGCTGCTTCTACAAAGTATTGACTCAGGGGTGGGAATACTTACGTAAATTAGATATATATGTATTTCATTTTCAATACATATGCAAAAATAATTATTTACATTTTTCACTTTGTCATTATGGGGTATTGTGTGTTGATGTGCGCGAAACATCCATTTAATAAATTTGGCTGTAACACAACAAAATGTGGAATAAGTCAAGGGGTATAAATACTTTCTGAAGGCACTGTATTTACCTCCAGCCTACGGTCAGCCCTCTGTAGCAGGTATCTCAGCTCCAGGTCCTGTAGGTCTGTCTCAAAGCCCAGGTAGTTCTCTGTAGAGTCAGCCACCATGGGTCTGCAGACCCCCTGGGTTAGAACGTATCCAGGGTTGCAGCTTCCACAGCGGGTGTGGTTGTCTAGGGCGCAGGCTGCGCAGGCGGGGCCCTCTCCGATGGCACATGGCGGAGACAGCTGGCAAGGGCTGTGCTCGTAGCTGCAGGTACAGCTGTGGAGCTCTTCAGAGAACGAACCCAGCTGGTTGTTCTCAGAACAGTAGAGGAGAGACTGGAAGTGACTCAGCCAGTAGGACTGGGGCCTGGGACGGAGACAGAGAGACACAATGGAATATAACATAGGATGGCAATACAGTAGGTGAATGAAAATTGATGTGAATTTAATTGGTTTATTGTATAAATAAAAAAATCTGTGCAATTGTACTTAGTAACAGTTACTCTTACCAGGAACTAATAATGCATGTTTGAGTTCATTTAAACAAACATATACCATTAATGCATTCTGCAATTTTGTTTGTTTGTAGTATTGTAAAAAATCTTTACAAAGAGACAAACATATTGCTTCATCTGTGAAATAGACATGCAGAAAGTAAACCTGCATAATTTGGACTAATGGTCAAAGTTTGAGCACAAAGGCTGCGGTCGCAAAACTAGCCCAATCATGATATTTTTTACACAAATTGGTCTTTTGACCAATCACATCACATTTTTTCACGTCAGATTTTTTTCAGAGCTGATCTGATTTGTCAAAAGACCAATTAGTGAAACAAATATCAAAATTGGGCTGCCTGTCTGAACACAAAGTGTAGTTTAAACCAATTCTGAAGTCGTATTATTACTCGCTATATAAAACTGAGCCGCCGTCTCTCTGCAGATTATTCCTTCATAATTGTCAGCAGTGGAACTGGCCCCTGAAAGTTATATCAATCACGCATCTCTCGTCTATGTGAAGCACTGCGAACTAAAGCCATGCAGGGGAGCCTCCCAGTCAAAATGACAAACATTCCACTCCCTCTCTCCACAGTCTATAGTCACAAAATAAGTATAGTGCTTTACATTTTCCTCAAAGCGGCAGTAATAACGTAGATAAACACTGCTTGGCTTGCTTCCTGTTTCTCCCACTCACACAGGGGTAGATGGAGAGGATTGCTATCAGCTTCCTGGATGGGTGATTAAAGTGTAATTGGGGCTCAGTGGTAAGAGGTGTAATGTGGGAGCAGAGTGGGACTCTCACAGTTCTCTGGGTAGACGGATGTGAGGCTGCCTCTGACACCTCTTGCTGAGGCTGAATAGCTTGAACACCACTCTCTGGGCTCGTCTGAAGAGCACTCTCATGCTGTTCTCCAGCTGCTCGTAGCGCCACTGGAACACGCCATCCAACGACCACAGGTGCTGGATTGTCGTCACGTTCAGGAAGAAGTTCTGCGGGAGCCTCGTCAGAAAGGTCTTGAACTCATCTGGCAGAAAGAGAGTGAAAATTAAAAGGTGATTGTTTTGATATTAACATGTCATGAATATGGCCAGGTGAATAGGGATCTAGTGCTGCCGTAGCGTGAGGGGACCGTGCTCCTTCACTTTTCAATTTGAGAATACATGGAGTTGGTAACGTAAAAAAAGTATTCTGGTCAACTCTAAATAAATAATATGTCACACCGCAAAAGTTCCATGAAAACAAAAGAATGACAAACTAAATAGATATGTAGGCTATAGCAGCCTACAGGTACGACAATTGTGGTTTCTTCCCTGTAGTCTCTCTCTCTGGAGGTGGCACAAATGATGAATATCTGTAGGCGTGTGTGCAGAGGCCCAACGGTCAGAGGCTTGACAACTTTGAGCAGGCCAAATCCACCATGACAAGAACAGCCACAGACAGAAAACTCTACCAGGGGTTGCTGAAACATTTGTCCTCAAAACATTGTGTTATGGACTTGGGGCACATGTACAACTCACTTGAACTCGCCCTACTGTACATGTGCTTAGCTTACAGAAATGCACCACCTCAATTGCGTATGCAGACAAACTCATCCACTGCATGAACCTTATCACACCAACAAGAACAAGGATCCAAATTCACAGCATGTCTGCCCTGAAGTTCATAAAACTCCACAGACCCCCTCCTGCGCAATGGAACCCAGAACGACCACTTGGTTATGGTGCTGTCCTTTCAGCACCATGATTCAAGGCGCTCAAATCGCTTAAAGTAACCTTAATCAAGAACTGTTGCCTATGCCTAATAATCCTCTCTTCACTTATGATTATTATCACTTCTCACAATAGTGTTCATTTAGTAGCCTAAAGTTAGATAAAAGGTGAATCAATGTCTCACAAGATCACACAATGATGAATTAGTATTTTACATAGCCTACCAGAACCAAATATGATAGCATACTGTAGCATAGACACCTACAGTATAATATGTTACACCAAAAACACCTCCTCGGTCATTTCTAATCTGAAGCTGAGGAGTCACATTTCTTCCCCCTCATGTGGCTAATAATCTACAGCGTGCGCCATTAGGCAGTATATATGCTTTGATTGAAACAAAATAGTCCGTCAAGAAAGGCTACCCACTAGGCACAGACGTTCAGTCATCGTCTATTCCACTTTGGATCTACGTAATTTGAAATTACATGGAAACAAAGTTGATTCAACCAGTGTGTGCCCAGTGGGTAATAGGATCCAAAAAGGATTCTCCTATGGGGATGGCCAAAGAACCCTTTTGGAAAAATATTTTCTGTATGTTTGAAAAGAAAGAGCATAAGATCACTTCATGCATGTTGCCACATTCCTCAAGGCCAAAGGAGAACAATGTCATTGGTTCCAGTACTGCCATGCTCCATGTTTCCAGGTTTATTTTCTTCCTGCTGGCATCCCATTCCGCTGAATGTTAAAACGTCTTTGATATCCTTTACCGAAGGACATGTTTACGACCTCACCTGAGAAACTCTTTAGTCCTGGCACTCTCACACGCCTGCACTCTCCTCTCTGCTCTTAAAACATCAACTTTGAAAGTAATTGCCCTTATAGATATTTCACACACCAAAAATATTTGAGAAAAAAGGCCCATCCATTCTGAATGCACCTCAGAAATAGTGGCCACTACAGGGTGACCTAGAGAGGCAATAATATCCCAACATTATGCTAAGTGCTCTCATTCATACGTTGTTACTACACCGATGTGAAAATGCTGGAATGGTAATAAATGTGTTTCATGGATGATTAATCTGCTCGAGATGTTGTTTTTTTATCCAATCCTATCAGGTTGTGATTTGCTGCACACAGACTGTGTGCCAAGTCCCCCAGGTTTCACTGTGACTCATTACGGTTTACACCGTAAATCATAATGTCTGGCATACACACCAAGGAACGACCCTCCACCTTTAATTGCGTGACATATGATAAAACACTTTTACTCAGCTCACATAGTCCCCTACAAAAACTATCCAAAGATTGCCCACATGTGAATTTATAAACTATCAACTGCATGCGCAGCGACTACGTTTAGAGCTAAGCTAGCTGAAGACATTTCGTAAATGCTGCATGACAACTGAGTTGCACTGGACACTTCATATATCAAATTAAAAGTTTAATAATTTCAGCATCTAAAGATCAAAGAGGATCCAAAACGTTTATCTTCACCTGAGTCCTCAAACTCCTTGTAAAGTGTCCCCCATGTCTCAGTGATCCTCTGCAGGCTGTCCTCCATGGCTTGGATGTCCATGTAGGGACAGTTGCATTCTGGGAACTTGGGGTCACACTTGCACCAGCAGTCATTGTCCTTACAGATGAAGCCCCCTTCCACGTTACAGGCGATGTAGCTGAGAGCAGCCTGGACAAAACTGTCCCGCAGGTAGTCTGGCAGGATAACCTGTAGGCCTGTAAAACAACACAACATAGCCAGGATTTAAAACCACCATTAAGGTGTACTGTTATGGTACTGTATAAGAGGACAACAATTTGTGATCTATAGTGAGTGAATTGCAAGGCAGTGCAAGTGTAGTTGTTAGCCTTGGCAGACTAACAATGTAAGAGCATACCAATAACTGTATTTTACTCTATACAACCGTTGTAATGGGATGTGTGGATCTCTTTGAAGATGCTATTGTATGGGAATTTATGATAAGATGTGCTATAAACCATATTTCATATTTTTTTGTGCTTTTTTGTGGTTGATTCCAAAGCACTGGTTTGGAGCGTGACAATGGTGTACAGGATTTGCATTGTAGGAATACGTAATCAAGAAAATATATAATACAGACCCTGCAAGTGGACTTTGTTTTCCGGACTCTGAACCAGAACAGAGCTGACAGAATCAAGGTTGTCATAGTTACTGCATCCGAGAGGGCCTGTCCGAGTCTCTGTTACCTTGGCAACAACAAACATACAAAGCTTTTAATGCACATTCCTTATAACATCACAGCAACATTTGGATGCTTTGCCATACTATTACATCAGTATGCCCAAATGAAATATCAAACTAAAAATATGGAGGAAAAACACTACTTTTACAGTACTTCTGTATGTGACAAAGGAAACACTTCTGAGAGAGGTTGCTCTCTGCTGGGAAAATGCAATGAAGTGATGAGAATGTGAGTTCCCTGGTGAGATGAGTGTTCAGCCATGGTTTTCTGCTTTCTGTGCCCCTTCTTCCTGTGCCCCTGTAGCCAAGCCCCTATTACACACATTACACAGGCCCCTTAATAACCATCACCCACAGCTCTGAGTAGATACTGAATCACAGCTAGCAGAGAGACACTGAACATTGCACAGTGGTAGAGCACATTTACAGTACGCCTTCTCTCCTCCGCTCACTTTTTCCTTCCTTCCACCCACAGACACTGAATTGTTTACATGGATTCCTTCATTACATTCATTCGTATGCACCCACAGAGAAAATGGCAGCATTGCTGTTCTTATTCTCTCCCACTCAAAGAAAAGAGAAACATCAGAGTGGTGTTGAAGGAGGGCCTCAAACAACTCAGCCATGGCTGGTCTTTTCTGTCGTATTGACTGAGACATCTCTCCTGACCTTTTCAATGCAAAACATATCTGCCAGACCTGATCATCCTTTCTACCTCATTTGCAACATGAGATGTCTTTTCTCTTTCTGTTTGAGGTTACATGGTGGAGAGCACCTAACTGATTTCCATTTTTCTCCCTTTGTAGGAGAGGGACAGTGTTGTCAGCCCAGAGACATGACCAGGTTTGGCCTGTCACAGGACAGTTGGTGGCAGAGAGACAGATGGATGTGGCGAGAAAACAAGGGTCAGTCCATCAGTTACACAATCAAACACAATCCCAGAGTGCTGACAGAGAGAAAAACTAGAGACCTGATGATAATACTATATACAGGGAAACTTCTGGAGCTATTAAATCAAACCTTGAACCTAGCAAAACCTGGATGTCTAGGAAAATGAATAGAATATGCTAATCAGAGAAAGGGGAGAATCTGTGTGGAATGATTTTGCCATTATTATTTACAGCACATTGTAAATCACAAATTTCTTTCATATGGGATTTTACTCCTGGTAAGACTGTAGAAATGAGGAACAACGTTTTGGGACACTTTAATATTTAATCTATTAAGAGTATTACTTGAAATGACATATATTATAGCCCATATGGCATAATGTTGACTGATGAGCACGGCAATCCATTTACCCTATGGATAGCAGCTATTTTTTTTATTGCAGATACATTCTGGTATATTACTAAATGCTTAATGCACATTATTGGCGAGCTGTATCTCTGTGTTGCTGCTGGAGGAGGTTTCACATGTAGTACAGAGAGGGGCTGTGTTCCAGCACAGTCTGCTGAGCTTATTTTTCTCTTTCTCTGCTTCTGCTTTCCTTCATGACCACTAGAGGGTAAGGAGATAGATAGGTATATGATACAGTAGCTTGATGAAGCAAAGATGAGGAAGATATGAGGAAAGGTGGTTATTTAAATGACGGGTAAGCACTTTTACAATTGCCCAAGACTTACTGGCAAGTGCAGGGGCAGGACTTTAGACTGAAAATGAAAGGTACAGATTGTAGCTTTAAGACTGCTGGGATACAGTGCACCTGTGACAAAAAAGAGCAATCGATTGAGTAGCAGGGCGGAAACATAAAAAGTTCAATGCTGCCATAATGGGAACATAATGCAATACTGTTCTGAGTGGAAATAAATATGA
The DNA here is from genome assembly GCF_002021735.2 of Oncorhynchus kisutch. Classification (NCBI taxonomy): domain Eukaryota; kingdom Metazoa; phylum Chordata; class Actinopteri; order Salmoniformes; family Salmonidae; genus Oncorhynchus; species Oncorhynchus kisutch. The sequence goes on from NC_034183.2 coordinate 31,800,281, forward strand.
ATCCTCACGGTGTTGTGAGAGCCCCGCTGCCGAGAAACGTTTTCTCATTGTTCATCATTCTGCAGACACACTGCAAACCATGGTCTGGGTCAGGTGGGGATATCACCATTGATTTAGTCAGGGAAATTGTCAATCATTCCCTCTGCTCAACCTTTCTGCCGCTCTGCTCTGCTCTCACCTGACACTCTGAACTAATCTCTGCCTTTGAAAAATGAAATCCGGCACTCACACATACATACACACTATTAAAGTTACTCCCAACAGAACAGACAAAGCAGCGCGTCTTGCTATATGAGGAGTGACTACATCTGCTGTGATACAAAATGCCTGACCTCCCAACAAGCTCTATGGTTGAGGTAGTAGAGCGCTTTGATAGTAGTTTTTCATAGTTTGCTCAGAAACAGCTGTGACTTTCACTATATAGAAGCATGAAGGATAGGGAAGGTTTTTCTTTCCTATTTTCAAAAGGTGTATGCACATTTTCGGGTGTAGGGTAAGAAACATTTCAAAATAAATGAATATACAGTGCATTTGGAAAGTGTTCAGAACACAGAGGGGTGGCAGCGTAGCCTAGTGGTTAGAGCGGTGGACTAGCAACCGAAGGTTGCAAGTTCAAATCCACGAGCTGACAAGGTACAAATATGTTGTTCTGCCCCTGAACAAGGCAGTTAACCCACTGTTCCTAGGCCGTAAGTGAAAATAAGAATTTGTTCTTAACTGATTTGCCTAATAAATAAAAGGTAAAATAAATCTTCCCTTTTCCACATTTTGTTACGTTACAGCCTTATTCTAAAACGTATACAATATGTTTTTCCCCCCTCAATCTGCACACAATATCCAATAACGAAAAAGCGAAAACAGGTTTTAAGAAATGTTAGCAAATTCATAAAAAATAAAAGATACCTTATTTACATAATTATTAAGACCCTTTGCTATGAGACTAGAAATTGGTGCATCCTGTTTCCATTGATCATCCTTGAAATGTTTCTACAACTTGGAGTCTACCTGTGGTAAATTAAATTGATTGGACATGATTTCGAAAAGGCTATATCAAGTGCCACAGTCAACAGTGCATGTTGAAAAAAACAAACAAGCCATGATGTTGAAGGAATTGTCCGTAGAGCTCAGAGACAGGATTGTATCGAGGCACAGATCTGGAGAAGGGTACCAAAAAAGTCTGCAGAATTGAAGGTCCCCAAGAACACAGTGGCTTCCATCATTCTTAAATGGAAGAAGTTTGCCAAACTGAGCAATCGGGGGAGAAGGGCCTTGATTAGAGATGTGCCCAAGAACCCAATGGTCACACTGACAGAGCTCCAGAGTTCCTCTGTGGAGATGAGAAGGATAACCATCTCTGCAGCACTCCACCAATCAGGCCTTTATGATAGAGTGGCCAGACGGAAGCCACTTCTCAGTAAAAGGCACATGACAGCCTGCTTGGAGTTTGCCAAAAGCCACGTAAAATACTCTCAGACCATGAGAAGCAAGATTCTCTGGTCTGATGAAACCAAGATTCAACTCTTTAGCCTGAATGCCAAGCATCACGTCTGGAAGAAACCTGTCACCATCCCTACGGTGAAGCATGGTGGTGGTGGCGGCATCATGCTGTGGGGATGTTCCCAGAGACTGGGAGACTAGTCAGTATCAAGGGAAAGATGAACGGAACAAAGTACAGAAAGATCCTTGATCAAAACCTGCCCCAGAGCACTGAGGACGTAAGACTACGGCAAAGGTTCACCTTCCAAAAGGACAACAACCCTAAGCACACAGCCAAGACAACACAGGAGTGGCTTCAGGACAAGTCTCTGAATGTTCTTTAGTGGCCCATCAAGAGCCAGGACTTGAACCTGAACATCTCTGGAGAGACCTGAAAATAGCTGTGCAATGACGCTCCCCATCCAACCTGACAGAGCTTGAGAGGATCTGCAGAGAAAAATGGGAGAAACTCCCCAAATACAGGTGTGCCAATTTATAGCGTCATACCCAAGAAGACTTGAAGCTGTAATTCAATAAAGTACTGAGTAAAGGGTCTGAATACTTATGTAAATCAGTACAATGGCACCGAAGGGGATTGCTTTCGTTTTACGGGCTCCAAACCAACTGTGCTATTTTTTCCCCGCCATTGTTTGTAACTTATTTTGTACATAATGTTGCTGCTACTGTCTCTTATGACTGAAAAGAGCTTCTGGATATCAATACAGCGATTACTCACCTCCAACTCCAAAGATTATTTATTTCATGAGTCCAACGCGAAGGGTATACAGTTTGTCTGAGACCAGGCCCAAATCCCAGTCATTCGCGTGAAGAAAAGACGGAAATACAGGGGGCGGAGATTGGGGTGCCTGGTTAGAATTCATTGGCTAGTGTGTAAACTTCCTCTACCATCCGTTCTATTGACCAACCTGCAATCACTGAAAAATAAACTGGATGATCTTCGTTCGAGACTATCCTACCAACGGGACATTAAAAACTGCAATATCTTACGTTACACAGAGTCGTGGCTGAACGACGACACTTAATATACTTGGCTGGGTTTTCCGTGCATCGGCAGGACAGAACAGCTATGTCCGGTAAGCTATGTCTGGGGTGGGGGTGTGTCTATTTGTCAATAACAGCTGGTTTGCGATGTCTTGCTCGCATGAGGTAGAGTACTTCATGAAAAACGGTAGACAGACCATCAACCTATAGAGTTTTCATATATATATATATATATATATTTTGTAGCCATCTATTTACCACCACAAACCGATGCTGGCACTAAGACCACAATCAACGAGCTGTACAAGGCCATAAGCAAACAAGAAAATGCTAATCCAGAAGCGGCGCTGCTAGTGGCCGGGGACTTTAATGCAGACAAACTTAAATCAATTTCACCGAATTTCTGTCACGAGGGAAATAAACTCTAGACCACCTCTATCCACACAGAGATGCCTCCAAAGCTCTCCCTCGCCCTCCATTTGGAAGAGCTGACCATAATTATATCCTTCTGATTCCTGCTTACAAGCAAAACTAAAGCAGGAAGTGGTCAGATGACGGGGATGCTACGCTACAGGGCAGTTTTGCTAGCACAGACTGGAATATGTTCCGGGATTCATCCAATGGCATTGAGGAGTATACCACCACAGTCACCGGTTTTCTCAATAATTGCATCAACGACATCGTCCCCACAGTGAGCGTACGTATACAGTTGAAGTCGGAAGTTTGCATACACTTAGGTTGGAATCATTAATCGTCAACTCGTTTTTCAACCACTCCACAAATTACCTGTTAACAAATAATAGTTTTGGCAAGTCGGTTAGGACATCTACTTTGTGCATGGCAAGGAATCTTTCAAACAATTGTTTATAAACAGATTATTTCACTTATAATTCACTGTAGCACAATTCCAGTTAAGATGACTGTGCCTTTAACTTCTTATGGTATAGGGGACGCTTGCTTCCCACTTGGCCAAAAACCAGGGAAAATGCAGCACAGCAAATTCATATAAAAATCGAACTTTCATTAAATCACACATGTAAGCTACTCAATTCATTTGTTGTGAATCCAGCCAACATGTCAGATTTTTAAAAGGCTTTTTGGCGAAAGCATAAGAAGCTATTGTCTGATGATAGCACAACAGTAAACAAAGAGGGTAACATATTTCAACCCTGCAGGCGCTACACAAAACGCAGAAATAAAATATAAAACATGCGTTACCTTTGACGAGCTTCTTTTGTTGGCACTCCAATATGTCCCATAAACATCACAATTGGTCCTTTTGTTTGATTAATTCTGTCCTTATATATCCAAAATGTAAATTTATTTGGCACGTTTGATCCAGAAAAAACACCTTCCAAAATGCGCAACGTCACTACAAAATATTTCAAAAGTTGCCTATAAACTTTGCCAAAATATTTCAAACTACTTTTGTAATACAACTTTAGGTATTTTTAAACGTTAATAATCGATCAAATTGAAGACGGGTCTATCTGTGTTCAATACAGGAACATAACAAACCAAGCTACTTTTCAAGTCTTGCGTAACTCTGTGTTACGCAGTTCCTAGTTGGCCCTACTTCTTCATTGCACAAATGAATAACCTCAACCAAATTCCAAAGACTGGTGACATCCAGTGGAAACGGTAGGAACTGAAAACAAGTTTCTAAGAAATATTGTTTGCCAATGAGAACCCAGTGAACAGACAGAGACCTCAAAACAAAAATTCTGAACGGTTAGTCCTCGGTGTTTTGCCTGCTACATGAGTTCTGTTATACTCACAGACATGATTCAAACAGTTTTAGAAACCTCAGTGTTTTCTATCCACATCTACCAATAATATGCATTTCTTATATTATTGGCATGAGTAGCAGGAAGTTGAGATTGGGCACACTATTTATCCAAAAGTGAAAATGCTGCCCCCTATACCTTAAGAAGTTAAACAGTTTGGAAAAATCCAGAAAATGATGTCATGCCTTTAGAAGCTTCTGATAGGCTAATTGACATCATTTGAGTCAATTGGAGGTGTACCTGTGGATATATTTCAAGGCCTACCTTCAAACGCAGTGCCTCTTTGCTTGACATTATGGGACAATCAAAGAAATCAGCCAAGATCTCAGAAAAATAATTGTAGACCTCCACAAGTCTGGTTCATCCTTGGGAGCAATTTCCAAACGCCTGAAGGTACCACGTTCATCTATACAAGCAATAGTGCGCAAGTATAAACACCATGGGACCACGCAGTCATCATACCGCTCAGGAAGGAGACGCGGTCTCCTAGAGATGAACGTACTTTGGTGCGAAAAGTGCAAATCAATTCCAGAACAACAGCAAAGGACCTTGTGAAGATGCTGGAGTAAACCGGTACAAAAGTATCAATATCCACAGTAAAACAGGTCATATATCGACATAACCTAAAAGGCCACTCAGCAAGGAAGAAGCCACTGCTCCAAAACCGCCATAAAAAAGCCAGACTACAGTTTGCAACTGCACATGGGGACAAAGATCATAATTTTTTGAGAAATATCCTCTGTTCTGACGAAACAAAAAGAGAACTGTTTGGCCATAATGACCATTGTTATGTTTGGAGGGAAAGGGGCTTGCAAGCCGAAGAAGACCATCCCAACGTAAAGCATGGGGGTGGCGGCATCATGTTGTGGGAGTGCTTTGCTGCAGGAGGAACTGGTGCACTTCACAAAATGGATGGCTTCATGAGGGAGGAAAAATGATGTGGATATATTGAACAACATCTTAAGACATCAGTCAGGAAGTTAAATCTTGGTTGCAAAAGCGTGTGCGAGCAAGGAAGCCTTCAAACCTGACTCAGTTAAACCAGATCTTCCAGGAGGAATGGAAAATTTGAAAATTGAACATTCACCCAACTTATTGTGGGAAGCTTGTGGAAGGCTACCCGAAACATTTGACCCAAGTTAAGCAATGCTATCAAAAACGAATTGAGTCTATTTAAACTTCTGACCCACTGGGAATTTGAGGAAAGAAATAAATGCTGAAATTAATCACTCTCTCTAATATTATTCTGACATTTCACATTCTTAAAATAAAGTGGTGATCCTAACTGACCTAAGACATGGAATTTTTAATTGGATTAATATGTCAGGAATTGTGAAAAACAGTTTAAATGTATTTGGCTAAGGTGTATGTAAACTTCCGACTTCAATTGTATATCCCAACCAGAAGCCATGGATTGGAGGCAACATCCTCACTAGTTTCAAGGATAGGGACACTAATCCGGATGCTTATAAGAAATCCCGCTGTCCTCAAACAAACCATTAAAAAGGCAAAGCGTCAATACCGAATCCTACTACACCGGCTCTGACGCTCATCGGATGTGGCAGGGCTTGCAAACTATTGTGGACTATAAAGGGAAACCCAGCCTGTGGGCAGCCCAGTGACACAAGCTTACCAGACGAGCTAAATATATTTTATGCATGCTTCGAGGCTAGCAAGAATGAAGCATGCATGAGAGCACCAGCTGTTCTGGACAACTGAGTAGTCACGCTCTCTGTAGCCAAAGTTTACAGAAAGACCTTTAAACAGGACAACATTCACAAGTACGCGGTGCCAGACAGATTACCTGGACGTGTACTCAGAGCATGAGCGGACCAACTGGCAAGTGTCTTCAGACATTTTCAACCTCTTCCTGACCGAGTTTGTAATACCAACATGTTTCAAGCAGACCACCATAGCCTAAATGACTACCGCCCCGTAACACTCATGTCAGCAGCCATGAAGTGCTTTGAAAATCTGGTAATGGCTCACATCAACACCATCATCCCGGAAACCCTAGACCCACTCCAATTTGCATACTGCCCCAACAGATCCACAGATGACGCAATCTCAATCACACTCCACACTGCCCTTTCCCACCTGGACAAAAGGTACACCAATGTGAGAACGCTGTTCATTGACAACAGCTCAGCCTTCAACACCATAGTGCCCGCTAAGGACCCTGGGTCTAAATACCTCCATCTGCAACTGGATCCTGGACTTCCTGAAGGGCCACCCCAGGTGGTAAGGTAAGCAACAACACATCTACCACGCTTATCCTCAACACGGGGGCCCCTCACATGCTTGCTTAGTACCCTCCTGTACTCCATGTTCACTCACGACAGCGTGGCCAATCACGACTCCAACACCATCATTAAGTTATTAATCATCATTAAGACCAATTCTTTCTTTGGCCGCCTCTCCTTCCAGTTCTCTGCTGCCAATGACTGGAACGAACTACAAAAATCTCTGAAACTGGAAACACTTATCTCCCTCACTAGCTTTAAGCACCAACTGTCAGAGCAGCTCACAGATTACTGCACCTGTACATAGCCCACCTATAATTTAGCCCAAACAACTACCTCTTTCCCAACTGTATTTAATTTGTATTTATTTATTTATTTATTTTGCTCCTTTGCACCCCATTATTTTTTTATTTCTACTTTGCACATTCTTCCATTGCAAAACTACCATTCCAGTATTTTACTTGCTATATTGTATTTACTTTGCCATCATGGCCTTTTTTTTGCCTTTACCTCCCTTCTCACCTCATTTGCTCACATTGTATATAGACTTGTTTATACTGCATTATTGACTGTATGTTTGTTTTTACTCCATGTGTAACTCTGTGTCGTTTTATCTGTCGAACTGCTTTGCTTTATCTTGGCCAGGTCGCAATTGTAAATGAGAACTTGTTCTCAACTTGCCTACCTGGTTAAATAAAGGTAAAATAAAATAAATAAATAAATAAAGTTTGCTAACGACACTACACTGGTAGGCCTGATCACCGACAACGATGACACAGCCTATAGGGAGGAGATCAGAGACCTGGCAGTGTGATGCCAGGAAAACAACTTCTCCGTCAACATGAGCAAGACGAAGGAGCTGATCGTGAACTACAGGAAAATGAGGGCCGAACAGGCCCCCATTAACATCGAGGGAGCTGTTGTGGAGTGAGTCAAGAGTTTCAAGTTCCTTGGTGTCCACATCACCAACAAACATGTTCCAAACACACCAAACCAGTTGTGAAGAGGGCACGACAACACATTTTCGCCCTCATGAGATTGAAAAGATTTGGCATGGGTCCCCAGATCCTCAAAAGGTTCTACAGCTGCACAATCGAGAGCATCCTGACCAGTTGCATCACCGTCTGGTATGGCAACTGTGTGGCATCCGACCGTAAGACGCTACAGAGGGTAGTGTGTACGGCCCAGTACATCACTGGAGCCAAGCTTCCTGCCACCCAGAACCTATATACTGTCAGAGAAAGGCCCAAAAAAGTGTCAAAGACTCTAGTCAACCAAGTCATAGAGTGTTCTCTCTGCTACCGCACAGCAAGCAGTACAAGAGTGCCAAGTCTAGGTCAAAAAGGCTCCTTAACAGTTTCTACCACTAAGTCATAAGACTGCTGAACAATTAATCAAATGGCCACCCAGACTATTTACTGTACATTGACCCCCCCCCCCTATAAATATGGAAAAAGTCAAGTATATTTTCCTGTAAATATCTACGCACTATAGTTCAGCCTAACAAAATCCTTCCTATCAATTTAGAGGTATTTATATCTCTTTCTACATTCACATCCGACATGTTTTGGCACGTACAGTGGGGCAAAAAAGTATTTAGTCAGCCACCAATTGTGCAAGTTCTCCCACTTAAAAAGATGAGAGGCCTGTAATTTTCATCATATGTACACTTCAATTATGACAGACAAAATGAGAAGAAAAAAAATCCAGAAAATCACATTGTAGGATTTTATGAATTTATTTGCAAATTATGGTGAAAAATAAGTATTTGGTCACCTACAAACAAGCAAGATTTCTGGCTCTCAACATCACCTACTGATCAACATTCCGCAAGCTTCTAGCCATCCAGGACGTACATGCCAGGCGGTATCTGAGAAAGGCCCGGAGAAGTGCCAAAGAATCCAGTCACCCGAGATATGGACTGTTCTCCATGCTCCCGTCTAGCAGGCGGTACTGGCACATCAAGGCTCCTGAACTCCTAAACAGCTTCTATCCCCTGGCCATAAGACTGTTTAATGGCTAACAACTCCTCTCCTTTTCCCACAGACTATCCATAATAACACGAGACTTAGCAGCCTCAGAAATTATATCCCAAATAAATGCTTCACAGAGTTCAAGTAACAGACAGATCACAACATCAACTGCTCAGAAGAGACTGCGTGAATCAGGCCTTAATGGTACAATTTCTGCAAAGAAACGACTACTAAAAGACACCAATAAGAATAAGAGACTTGCTTGGGCCAAGAAACACATGCAATGGGCATTAGACCGGTGAAAATTTGTCCTTTGGTCTGATGAGTCCAGATTTCCGATTTTTGGTTCCAACCTCTGTCTTTGTGAGACGCAGAGTAAGGTGAACGGATGATCTCCACATGTGTGGTTCCCACCGTGAAGTATGGAGGAGGAGGTGTGATGGTGTTGGGGTGCTTTGCTGGTGACACTGTCTGTGAATTATTGCAGCGATACGCCATCCCATCTGATTTGCGCTTAGTGAGACTATAATTTGTTTTTCAACAGGACAATGACCCAGCACATCTCCAGGCTGTTTAAGGGCTATTTGACCAAGAAGGAGAGTGATGAAGTGCTGCATCAGATGACCTGGCCTCCACAATCACGCGACCTCAACCCAATTGAGATGGTTTGGGATGAGTTGGACCGCAGAGTGAAGGAAAAGCAGCCAACAAGTTCTCAGCATATGTGGGAACTGCTTCAAGACTGTTGGAAAAGAATTCCAGTTGAAGCTGGTTGAGAGAATGCGAAGAGTGTTTAAAGCTGTCATCAAGAAAAAGAGTGGCTACTTTAATTAACACGTTTTTGGGTCAATAGATGATTCCATATGTGTTATTTCATAGTTTTGATGTCTTCACTATTATTCTGTAGAGTAATAATGTAGAAAATAGCAAGGAAAACCATTGAATGAGTAGGTGTCCAAACTTTTGACTGGTACTGTATACATTACCAGTAGCTACCAGTCACTTATTATGTATTAACCTATCTCAACCACTGCACTAAGGTACTGGTACTGACCTGTATACAAAACATTAAGAACATCTGCTCTTTCTGTGACACAGACTGACCAGGTGAATTCAGGTGAAAGATAAGTAACCTCAGTCAGGGATCATGTTAAATCCACTTTAATCAGTGTAGATGAAGGGGAAGAGACAGGTTTAAGCCTTGAGATAGTTGACATGGATTGTGTAGGTGTGGCATTTTGACACAAAATGTGCCTTTGAACTAGGTAGGGAAGTAGGTGCCAGGTGTACTGGTTTGAGTCAAGAACTGCAACGCTGCTGGGTTTTTCACGCTCAACATTTTCCCGTCTGTATCAAGAATGGTCCACCACCCAAAGGACATCTAGCCAACTTGACAACTGTGGGAAGCATTGGAGTCAACAGGAGCCAGCATCCCTGTGGAATGCTTTCAACACCTTGAGTTCTTGCCCTGACGAATTGAGGCTGTTATGAGGGAAAAAAGGGGGTGTGCAACTCAATATTAGGAAGGTGTTCCTAATGTTTCTAATACGCAGTGTATACCCACATTCTCGTGTTTTTCAACCCATATTTGTGTTTTTGGTTTGTTTAATATATATTTTATTTTATTATTTTTTATTTATTTATTATCTATATTATTATAATTACTGCATATTACTGCATTGTTGGGAAATAGCTGATTGCAGAAGTCTGATTGCAGTTATGAGTCTGTCCGAAGGTCAGGGTGTGTACTGTATGTTTGTGTGTGTATGTCTGATGTGATCTGGATGTAGTGCAACTTGTAGGTTTACCTTGATGGCTGTGGATGCTATCTGGATGTGGTGCAGCTTGCGCAAAGTGCTCTCTCTGTCGATGAAGTAGGAGGCAGCCAACTGGTGCAGAACCTCCAGAGTAACACTGGACGAGTTGCCAGAGTAGTCGCTCACCTCAGGCTTCTTACTCAGCTTCCTCTTGTCCACAAATATCGCTAAGGCCTCTTCCCCTGCAAACAGAAAGACATCGTTGGGACAATGTTTGCTGACGGTGTTTAAACAGGCTTTGTTACAACGGTTGGGAAAAAGTTTGATGGCTAACATGGTTGAAACAGTTTATACAAATGTCAGCTGGTGTTATTTAGACAGTCTGAGCTACATAACCAACTGTTAGTAATAATAATGGCAATAAAATGTAATATCAATGTATTATTCACTGCCAGTGATTATGACTATTAACCAGGTGCTATTTGGTAGTATATGAACAATTATAAACCAGGACGTTTGGGTCCTGGATGTTGATTGCGAGAAACAACATTTCAGCAGTGTGTAGATCAGACAATATACCACAAGTACGATTCAAAAACACTTGTTTCCTGATCTTTTTCTGTTGGTAACCAGTTAACAATAGCAATAAGGCACCTCAAGGGTTTGTGATATATAGACAATATACTGTACCACGGCTAAGAACTGCATACAGGCACCCTGCTTCACATCACAGCCCTTAGCCGTGGTATATATAAGGTATAAATGCTTCCGATTTGTACATTACCTTGGAAACTCAGTGGGACGGCCGATGCATAAGCAGAGTCCCTCTGCAGACTTCATTCGTTCCAAGGTAATGTACAGAGTGGAAGCATTTATCCCGCTTATACCACAGTCAAGGAAAACAATACTAAAGCAAATATTTACTGGTATAGAATAGAAATGCCATTTATATAAATTCATACTTTTTCATCCTCCCACAAACCTTGCTTGTCAGTTGGTCTTTTTTAAAATTCTATTGCCATGCTGGTTGGCAATGTTATTTTACCTTGCTTGCTAGCTAACTATGGCTAACACAGTCACGTTAAACAATGCCTATGGCTAACAAACAATACAGCCACAATAACAGCAAAGTAGCATTTGCGTTAGTTTAGGCTGTTTTCTACTAGCATTTATTTGGATAGATCCATAACAATGAGCTGATGATGTGCAATTTCGCCTGGCATAGAAAAGTTGTTTAACAACCCAATTCAACAACAGTTGCCGAAAAAAGCTGGTCAAACCAGAGAAAAGAGAGGAATTGATAGCATAGCGCCACTTGCGTCATGACTGCAACATATACAGGTTCATCACTCGCCACGTTAAGTCATCAGAAGCTGCTGCAAAATAATAACAGTGCGCTTGTAAATTCACTATGGCCATCTACTCTGTTCTCAGAGCACTCCGCGTCTGTGTGCCAGAGCGCAGAATAAACCTTTTTTTTTACTAACATGCAACCCTCGTTGAATATGACCAGTGTAAATAAATGTCGGAAAAAAACATTTAATAAAATTGTTGCCAGCACCACAGTTAAAGTCACTTAGGCTCTAGATAAATTAAAAACATCCAAAAAAGCTATGATAGGGTAAGTACAATTATCAGAGTGGGGTGTTCTCTTGTGTCTGGAAGTAGCTAGCGAGCTTGCCAAATTTAGCCCGTTAGCTTGAGTGTTTGACTGCCGTTGCAAGGTCAGAACGCTCGGATCAACCCTTCACCTCTGCCAGAGGGTCAGTGTGTGCTCTGAATGCTCTGGATTTACGAACAGGCAATCTGACAACACTCTGAATTAACAAACAACCCAGAACACACTGACACACTGGTGGAAATTTACAAACACACCATAAGTCTCTGCGGAAACAAATTATTGCTATTTAGCTAATTTTTTCCTTATTGGACCTGCATTGACAATGTATCTCCTGACCCCTCCTGTCTCAGCCTCCAGTATTTATGCTGCAGTAGTTTGTGTGTCGGGGGGCTAGGGTCAGTTTGTTATATCTGGAGTACTTCTCCTGTCTTATCCGGTGTCCTTTGTGAATTTAAGTATGCTCTCTCTAATTCTCTCTTTCTCTCTCTCAGAGGACCTGAGCCCTAGGACTACCTGGCATGATGACTCCTTGCTGTCCTCAGTCCACCTGGCCATGCTGCTGCTCCAGTTTAAACTGTTCTGCCTGCGGCTATGGAATCCTGACCTGTTCACCGGACGTGCTACCTGTCCCAGACCTATTATTTGACCATGCTGGTCATTTATGAACATTTGAACATCTTGGCCATGTTCTGTTATAATCTCCACCTGGCACAGCCAGAAGAGGACTGGCCACCCCTCATAGCCTGGTTCCTCTCTAGGTTTCTTCCTAGGTTTTGGCCATTCTAGGGAGTTTTTCCTAGCCAACGTGCTTCAACACCTGTATTGCTTGCTGTTTTGGGTTTTAGGCTGGGTTTCTGTACAGCACTTTGAGATATCAGCTGATGTACGAAGGGCTATATAAATACATTTGATTTGATCTAATTTCAGTTTGTGTGGTTGTTAGTTTAGCTTTCTGTAACTTTGTAGCAAGTATGGTCTGTATGGTCTCAGAGGTGTTGTAAAGATGTGCGCTGAGAGTCAGGAAGCAAGATCAGGGTAAATAAATAAACACAACATAATCAGAAACACAAACAACATTACATACCGGCTCACAGGAATGGAAACAATGATGCCTAGGGAAGGAACCAAAGGGAGTGACATATAGGGAAGGTAATCAGGGAAGTGATGGAGTTCAGGTGAGTCTAATGAACCGCAGGTGCACGTAACGATGGTGACAAGTGTGCGCCATAACGAGCAGCCTGGTGACCTAGAAGTCGGAGAGGGAGCACACGTGACAGGTGTCCTATATCTTTTCTAACTGTTGCGTATACAGTATCTGGTTTTAATGCCCACTCTAGAGTGCCCTTCTAGCCAATCAGAAACTATTATTCAACAATGCTGTGGAATAGTAGCAAAGTATAAACTGGGTGGTTCAAGCCCTGAATGCAACAGGTATGACAAAATGTTTATTTTTACTTTTCCAATTACGTTGGTAACCAGTTTAAAATAGCAATAAGGTCCCTCTGAGGTTTGTGGTATATGGCCAATATACCACGGCTAAGCGCTGTGGTATATTGTTTCATCATTTCATCATTCTTAAGAACAGCCCTGAGCTGTGGTATATTGGCCATATACACCACACCCCTTCATGCCTAATTACTTAAATATACCACACCCCCTCTGGCCTTATTGCTTAAATATACATTCAGATTCAGAGATAAGGCAGGGCGTAATCCGTATTATATATTCTTCTTCCTCCGCTGCAGAAAGGTGCCCTTAATATCCCATGTTCCAGAACACGGACAGGCGATCAATTTATAACCCCAGTCAGCAGCGAGCAGCACATCTCTGGCTCATGGCCAAGCACTAGCTCCTCATCTTCCTCTCCTCATACTAGTCTGAATTGGTTGTGTGCCAGAGCATGGAGGTTACATTGCATCAGCCAGCACAGCAGTGTATGTGTTTGTGTGTGTGGGCATTTTACGGAGCCACTCATAACTACGACCTTTCCAGGAGCCCGGCTGAGGTAATCGACAAGTGTTGCTTTCCAACAGGAAACCCATTCCCTTGGCTGCCCCGACATCCCCATTGCTTTGTAGCTGAAATAAGCTGTTCTCCTGTAAAGAGCAACCACCCTCACAGCATTGTCCACATGTCTATCAAAGCACAACAATGCAGTGTCGCTGAGGGTTATAGTGTACATGTATTGAGGTTTTTAAAATGGGCTTTATTGATGTAGATAACACATTCTTGAAAGGTCTATTTCTGAATTCGTATAGGCTGCTCTACCAATATTGTACATGTCCTGCCGTCAGTGGAATTGATCTAGATACAGATCTGTTAAACATCAGCATTTTTGTGGTTCTGGGAATTTACTCACAGATTACACAAAGATTATCAGAGTACCGTACCCCCTATCCTAACCATTAAGGGGATGAAAAAATATGACCCTGTATCAGTTGATAGAGGTCAACTTCTACAGCTATACCTCCTCCTGCATTCCCACATAATTCCCACAGTGGTTTGTTTACCTCCCAGTGTGGCCGACAGCAGAAAGTGAGTCCCATACTTCCTGATCAGGTTGTCAGTGATAAGCTGGGTGGTGGGTCTCCGACCCAGTAGACGGATGTTACGGATGAACTCTGGCGTCAGGGGCAACGGCGACTCCAGGAAGTCTCTCCTCTCCACAGCCAGGTTGTTCACCTTCCACCTCCCAAACTCCCTAGAAAGGAGATGACAGGGTGGATAAGACGCCATTGAAGATGCTGTTTGGTAAATAAGACTCACTAATTACGTGATGGTATTAATGATTTTCTGTCAGTCTGTCCTGTCTGTCTGGCAGAAGAGTAGGGGAGAGGTGAATCTACGGGGGCAGCCATCAACCACATTGCCTCGCCTCACTGCATCATTAGCTTTAAGTTCTGACAGAGAGATGGGGGGAGAGAGAGAGAGAGAAAGGAGAGAGCAAAAGAGAGCGAGAGAGAGAATAGAGAGTTATTCCAAAACAGGTACCATTTGGAAGATGAATGTAGCTGGGGAGGAGACTGCTCTCAAAGCGAACAGCTGACAGGTGCTCTCCTTAATAACCACATCATGACAGAAATGTGTAGTGACAGTGAAACCCATAGACATCGGCCTATCTCTAACACTCAATACAACTCATAATGAGGGAAGAAAGAAAAGCGCAGCAAAGGAAATGCTGGAGGCGGCTGTAAAGTTCTGAAAGCCGGCTGAACAAAATATTTCTCATGAAATATTTGTCTGTAGATGTGACATCCTCCTCTGTTTACATTGACAAACATTAGTAAATTATTCTGAATGCACCCTTAAAGATGGGAGCTTCGTATGCGGTTACGCCTTGACAGATTTTGTTTGCATTAATCTGCTGTGTTTAAATAATCTTAGTATCTAGTATTTTAATTGGCTCTGACAGGTTCAGATAATATTTCTGTGAGTCAGATTGAAATGAACATGCGCTGTGTCAGTTAGCTGGAGGATACAGTAGAAGTTATGTCATGTAGGAACGCATAGGCCTTATTGCCAGTTGTTTTTCCTCTTCTGTCCATCCCTCTGTCTTGAATTGCTATACTTCAATGTATTTCTCTCTCCTCCTCCACCACACACACAAAAAATACACACATACACACACTCCCTAACTACTCTCACAGGTACGGGTTAGCACTAAATGATGCACTGCCGTGTGAAGTGGAGGCTTGTCTGCTATAATCAGAATAGGTTGGACATCCTGGGCTGTAGGTGATGGATGGAGGGAGGATGGCCTTTTGATGGAAGATATATCACATTAAAGCAAGAGTAATGAGGGAAAGCATCACACCCAGATGTTTGATGGATTCAATCATGGTGAAAACCCTGAGTGCAACCTGCTTCTTATGGGGCAATGTGGAATTATGTCAAATCATTTCAAGCTGCTCTTGTATAGTCAGTAATGTAGCAATACATTTACTTTGTATAATATACATTTGCATGTGTCCATTTATGGAAAAGCTTTCTGAAATACATACATGAAACATACAGTGTAATAAATATACAGTTTATACGCATATACTTCTAATTTTAGACATGGCCCTTGAGTAATTTGTCAGTCAGTTACACCTAGCATAACCATTAATCCTGACCTCTTTTCACTCCATACATATAAATTCCTCTTCAACTGGCATACTATTGTATCCCTCACCAATTCTAACTAGCTTTGCTATGTTAGAGCTGAACTCGTCAGTTCAAAGGTATCGCACGTAAGACGCAAGAGAGGGGAGAGAGAGAGGAGTGAGAAAAGAGAGGGGAGAGAGAGAGAGAGGAGTGAGAAAAGAGAGGGGAGAGAGAGGAGTGAGAAAAGAGAGGGGAGAGAGAGGAGTGAGAAAAGAGAGGGGAGCGAGAGGAGTGAGAAAAGAGAGGGGAGCGAGAGAGAGAGGAGTGAGAAAAGAGAGGGGATAGAGAGAGGAGTGAGAAAAGAGAGGGGAGAGAGAGGAGTGAGAAAAGAGAGGGGAGAGAGAGAGGAGTGAGAAAAGAGAGGTGAGCGAGAGGAGTGAGAAAAGAGAGGGGAGCGAGAGAGGAGTGAGAAAAGAGACGCGAGAGAGAGAGAGGAGTGAGAAAAGAGAGGGGAGAGAGAGGAGTGAGAAAAGAGGGGAGAGAGAGGAGTGAGAGAAGAGAGGGGAGAGAGAGAGAGGAGTGAGAAAAGAAAGGGGAGAGAAAGAGAGGAGAGAGAGAGAGAGGAGTGAGAAAAGAGAGGGAGCAAAGGAACAGGTAAGGAAAGTGTAGCCTCAAATCCCCTCTGTCCCCTTTGTCTTATCTTAACCCCCCATATACCTAATGGCATGTCCACCGGGAAGTGAGATGAAATGGATTTCACCATGGTGCAGTTTTCGGCGTTCTGCCGTCGTTCCTTATACTAGACCATGCAGTTATTATTTATATCTTTCTCTCATCACTGTACTGTACGTAGCTACATTGGTTTCATTTGCGATACCGTTAATTCATTTTCACACATCTCATTGTTGGACTATTTCTGGGAGTGGAGATTATGAGAGCTGAGATTTCTGAGAACTGGGATACTGTATCTTGGCCTGCATACTGCATCTACCTTGGTTTTCATTTAAAAGCAACACATATGCACTGAGCCTCCTCACTAACACCCTTAGACAAAAAGGTTTTATCTAGAACCTAAAATGGTTCTTCAACTGTCCCCATAGGAGAACCCTTTGAATAACCCTTTTTGGTTCCAGGTATAACCCTTTTGGGTTCCATGAAGAACCCTTTCCACAGAGGGTTCTACCTGAAACCAAAAAGGGTTCTCATATGGGGACAGCCAAAGAACCCTTTTGGAAACCCCTTTTTGTAAGAGTGTATGGGTATGACATCAAAAACCAAGGTCTTTTTCAGGTTTCCAAAAGACAGTTGAAAATTTGACGCATTGCAGCCTTAACTAAATATGTCATTCACCCTGTGACCTTCTCTATGCAATTTGGCGCCAACACACCCACTTATGTTATTCAAATGCAATATGTCAAAAACAAGGAGATACACACACATAGCCTACGGTTGCCTACACCCTGTTGTCTATGGCAACTGTCACTTGGCAATGGATGCCTAGGACAGGTGGTGCAGCGGAACCCCGTCTCTACTCATGTTGACTGAGGGAAACACTGTTTCACTCGCTAAATCACTGAGTGATTCCCCAAACAGGAAAACAGCCTTCATTTACCTGTTATAGGACTCATTAAAATTATTTCAAATTCAATCAGGAGGAGATGGTGCGATTTCATTACGGCAGCGTAGAAACACGCCGCCACTGTAACTAGAAGTAGCCAGTTGTGGTAATTCATCTTCTCTCTGTCAGTGAGGATTATGAGAATTTAGCAGAGATCCAAAACTCTGCAGGAGCAGAACTGGGCAGGAAAATAATATTGTCACTTTCCATCTCCTCAAGTCTCTTTTGCTGTGAAATGATCTGTTATGGGCCAGGGAATAGATTGTCAGATATGAGAGGTCATTTGAAAACCAACAACAAGTGTGGTGGACTGTTTGGCTATGCTGCAATCTCTGGGAATTGGCAACAGAGTGGACATATTGGATGTATGCTTGTCAGCATGCCACATATTAACAGAGACAGAGGCAATTAGTACAACCTGCATGCACTTTAATACAAAATGGCCACCACACAATTCCACAATAAAACCAAAAGTTGTCTGGCAAAGTCGGCAAAGCAATGTCTACACGGCAGGGGTAGTCTAGTCAAGTACTATTTGAGAAGGTCCGGTCACACAAAATCTCCTAGGTGACAATGGTCCGAATGGATATTGTCACTTATCGGCGTAGTAACAAACCCCCACCTCGCATCCCATGCGATCCCAAACTGTTCAAACTGTTCACACTCCTTTTTTTGGCAGAGAGGAAATGTTGCAGTTCTAATGCTCATTTCCTGTAATTCTACAGATTTTGCTGTAGAATTACAGGAAATTCCCCCCATTAAACATGGACTGGTTGTAATTTAGCGTGCCTCAGACACAACCTTGAGGCTGACAGTAGCCTCTCAGGGGACTGTCTGATAATGCAGAGTAATAAGTATTAAGAGCCTACTAATCACTTGGCCACATGATAAGACTATTAATCTTACCACCCATGAAGCTCAGGCCACAGAGCTAGGTTTGGCCGCAATAGCCAGGGGAGAAATATTTTTTTTTTTACTTCAACGCGGGAAGCCGATACCCATAGCCCATTAAACACCCAACACAAATCCATAGATTTCATAGTCCCGTCTGCAGTTTCCCGGTGCATGTTCAATACCCTGCCAAGCCATGATGAATGGTATTTATGGCATAATTGCCACTAATTTCATATAACAAGCCAATATATGAAATTGTGTTTAGCGTGACAAATCATCAGTTACTTTCCCTGCACTAAAGTAATCAACATATTTTACCTGATCAGATTTCAGAATATGCATATGGGCCCTTGCTTGTAATAACCTTGATCCACTTAAAAAATATATATATATTTTTTTTTATCACCCACAATAGCTATATTATGTAGGTGTCTAGGTGCATAGATAAAAAAAATGTATTTACATAGATAAGAACGTTTCCACAATTGCTACACAAGTAGGTGCCATTTTGTCATTCTAGTTTACTTGCTAGAGAAAGGAAAGTTCTTCACTCCTCTCCAAGGGCCTTTATTGAACTGAAGGAACTGCAATGAAGTCAAATGAGGTGAAGTGAATAATGTTTCCACTAGATCATTATAAAAGGGGTGAGGTGAGGTCTTTCCATATAAGTGTTCAAGGCCTTCCTCCCAGTGGTATTTACTTCACACCTTTAAACCCCACATGAGACTGAACATACTTAAGTGGATAAAACATTAATCTGGCTTTGATGCATTTCAGAATATGCATATGGCTCTTGTGGTCCACTCTGTCCATCTATGCCCTCCCCGCCCTCCCTTAGGCAAATCAGATCACACCTCCAATCTGCTCCTCCCTTCCTATAGGCAGAAACTCAAACAGGAAGAACCCATGGTAAGGACTGTTCAACGCTGGTCTGACAAATCAGAATCCATGCTTCAAGATTGTTTTGATCACGCGGACTGGGATATGTTTTGGGTTGCCTCTGGGAATAACATTGATGTATACACTGACACAGTGACTAAATGTATCATGAAGTGCATAGGAGATGTTGTTCCCACTGTGACGATTAAAACCTATCCAAACCAAAAACCGTGGATAGATGGCAGCATTCATAGAAAACTGAAAGCGCAAACCACGGCAAGGTGACTGGGAATATGATTGAGAACAAACAGTGCAATTATGCACTTCGTAAGGCAAGCAAACAGGCAAAGCATCAGTACAGAGACAAATGGAGTCGCAAATCAACGGCTCAGACACAAGACGTATGTGGCAGGGACTCCAGACAATCACGGATTATAAAGGGAAAACCAGCCACGCCGCGGACACAGAAGTCTTGCTCCCAGACAAGAGAAACACCTTTCCTTTGCACGCATCGAGGAAAACACTGCTCCCGTTGAATGTGAGCTGTCGTTCTCCGTAGCCAACGTGAGAGTCGTTTAAGTGTGTTAACCCTCACAAGGCTGCCGGCCCAGACGGGATCCCTAGCCGAATCCTCAGAGCATGCACAGACCACCAGCTGGCTGGAATGTTTAAGGACATATTCCATTTCTCCCTATCCCAGTCTTTTGCCCCCACTTACTTCAAGATGTCCACCATTGTTCCTGTACCCAAACAAAAAAGCTTAGGTAACTGAACTAAATTACTATTGCCCCGTAGCACTCACTTTAGTCATCATGAAGTGCTTTGAGAGGCTAGTGAGGGATCATATCACCTAAACTTTACCCGACACACTATACCCATTGCAACTTGCATACTGCCCCAATAGATCCATGGATGATGCAATTGCCATCGCACTGTCCCAACCCATCTGGACAAGAGGAATATGTAAATGGAATATGTAAGAATGCATTTAATTGACTACAGCTCAGCCTTCAACCATGGTACCCTCCAAGCTCATAACTGAGCTCGGACTAAGCCTGGGTCTGAACGCTGCCCTGTGCAACTGGGTCCTGGACTTCCTGATGGGCCGCTCCTAGGTTGTGAAGGTAGACACTGACACCCCCACTACGCTGATCCTCAACATAGGGGCCCCACAGACAGTGTGGTGAAAAAGGCGCAACAGCACATTTTCAACTTCAGGAGGTTGAAGAAATTCGGCTTGGCCCCTAAGACCCTCAAACTGTACCATTCAGAGCACCCTGTCAGGCTGTACCAGCGCCTGCTAGGGCAACTGCACCGTCCGCAACCGCAGGACTCTCCAGAGGGTGGTGCGGTCTGCCTAACGCATCACCGGGGGCACACTGCCTGTCATCCAGGACATCTACAGCACCCATTATCACAGGAAGGCCAAGAAGATCATCAAGAACCTCAGCCACCTAAGCCACGCCCTTTTAACCCTGCTACCAACCAGAAGGTCGGTACAGGGTCGGTACAGGTGCATCAAAGCTGGGGCCAAGAGACTGAAAAACAGCTTCTATCTCAAGCCCATCAGACTGTAAAATAGTCCATACTTGCCAGCCTCCGCTCAGTACCCCGCTCTGAACTTCAGTCATTGTCACTAGCGGGCTAGTACCCGGTTACTCTACCATGCACCTTAGAGTATTCTGCCCTATAGTCAAGGAACACTGGTCACTATGTTTACATACTGTTTTACCCATTCATATCTACAGTGCATTCGGAAAGTATTCAGACCCCTTCCCTTTTTCCACATTTTGTTACGTTACAGCCTTATTCTAAAATTGATAACACCTGCCAAATATGCAACTGATACAATTTGATTTAACTTTAGATTCTCCCAACACCTCATCAGACTACCTGTGGTCTGACTCTCCTGTATGTAAGAGAACTCTGCTATGGAGACTCACCCCTTTAACTGTAAACCCCCTACGTATAAACCCTGATATGAGACTAACCTGTATATCTTGTAGCGGGTGGAGAAGCCCTGCCGGTTCCTCTCGACGAAGTCTGTGTATTCCTGGGAGTGGTGGAAGGGGCCCTTGTCGGACAGCAGCCAGTCCAGGGGCCCCCCAGGGCGGTCGTGGGGCAGGCTGGCCAATGCAGGGGCCCCGGTCAAGAGCCAGAACCAGACCCAGCAGTGCAGGATCAGAAAGCCCCATAGAGCCATCAGAGGTTGAGGGAGGGAGGGAGGGAAGGAAAGAGGGAAGGGATCAGCAGTGGAAGGGATTCCCACACGTGAGCTTACACCTCCTCTGGGATGACAGGTGGATCTGCATTCCCTCACCTCCCCCGGATGACCTGGGAGTGGGAGACATCATTGTCACTTGAGAAATGAATGCTCTTATAATCATCAAGCACCTTCATAATTTTAGAGATCCCATACTGACAAGTAACAAAAAAAATCTGATCTCTTTAGCTCTTATGGATTAAGCCACTAGACATCTGTTTTAAGACTAGCCTGCTGTTCCATCTCTAGTCCAAGCCTCCCATCTTCCTCCTAAGAGTTGTCAATTTCTCCCTGCAGCCGTGACCAAACCAGATGCTTGTTTTTTTTAAAAGTCCCATTACTGTATTCTGATGACAATCTGTCAAGTGAACTCAGCCATGTGACCATGTGTGTGGGAGTGTTTCAGAAATCATTATTCTCAAACAATAGCACAAGACACCAGGGGGTGGGGGGTGGACATGGGAGCAGGTGCTAGGAGATGAGAGAAAGAGTGGTATGGAGAGAGAGAGAGAAAGAGATGAGAGAGAGAGAAAGAGAGAGAGACTGGGAGAAAGAGTGAAATATGGAGAAAAAGAGAGCTAGAAAGAGAGGAGAGAGAAAAAGAGAGAAGTGTGAGAGAAGGTGTGTGCGCGCATCATGTGTGTGACTATAATGAATTGCAGACTGGGTGTTATTCACAGAAAAGTGAATATCCCTCACCAATGCAAACACAGGCTTTATCTGGTTCACAATGTGATCACACCAAATTCAAAAGCTCCGATTTTGCTGGATGACATTTAATTCCTCAGTGCAGACATCTGTGTATGGCAATACATATTGATGAGATGTGTGTGTGTGTGTGTGTGTGTGTGTGTGTGTGTGTGTGTGTGTGTGTGTGTGTGTGTGTGTTAGGGGAGGGGTGGTTGGATCTGAGTAAGTACACAGCAGGGAGCCAACAATGGAGAGCAGTTCATTTTAGCACAGTGGTGTTCCACATAGTGAGGGAGGTATGGAAGCCATGAAACACTGCAACCATTGCTATCCTCAGTAATTCCCTTATAACTTTGTTTCTGTGGCTGTTGTTAATGTTAAACAGTGAGTTAGCCTTTCAGCTTTTACAACATTCATGCAACAGCAACACTATTTCCACCAAGTCAATTGGACCCCCTGCAGCACGTAGGGTTTACATGGCTTTTTGTAAACATTGTGTAAAAGTGACCTTCGCTTACAGCGAGGGGACTATCTAACCTGTTAATATTAGAAAAGAGTACAGGGGTCATGTTTAGAGATGCTTTATTTTATCATCCAACAGGCATGGGGACAAACAAACACTGATGCAGGAAGGAAAACTATTTAGTCTCTCTCTCTCTCTTTCTAGCTGACTTTCTCCCTCACTCATCATCATCTCTATTCTCTCTACCTGCTCAATGTAAAAGTCCAGTATGTAAACATGTATCTGTCCACAGATTCAGACAACACCACCTCTATAATCACATTAACAGGCAACACAGACCCAACTAACCAGATTATTATCTGTCTGAATCATATCCGGTACACACCATTACCACTTTACAAGGGCATTACTCGATCACATACAGTGCCTTGCGAAAGTATTCGGCCCCCTTGAACTTTGCGACCTTTTGCCACATTTCAGGCTTCAAACATAAAGATATAAAACTGTATTTTTTTGTGAAGAATCAACAACAAGTGGGACACAATCATGAAGTGGAACGACATTTATTGGATATTTCAAACTTTTTTAACAAATCAAAAACTGAAAAATTGGGCGTGCAAACTTATTCAGCCCCCTTAAGTTAATACTTTGTAGCGCCACCTTTTGCTACGATTACAGCTGTAAGTCGCTTGGGGTATGTCTCTATCAGTTTTGCACATCGAGAGACTGAATTTTTTTCCCATTCCTCCTTGCAAAACAGCTCGAGCTCAGTGAGGTTGGATGGAGAGCATTTGTGAACAGCAGTTTTCAGTTCTTTCCACAGATTTTCGATTGGAATCAGGTCTGGACTTTGACTTGGCCATTCTAACACCTGGATATGTTTATTTTTGAACCATTCCATTGTAGATTTTGCTTTATGTTTTGGATCATTGTCTTGTTGGAAGACAAATCTCCGTCCCAGTCTCAGGTCTTTTGCAGACTCCATCAGGTTTTCTTCCAGAATGGTCCTGTATTTGGCTCCATCCATTTTCCCATCAATTTTAACCATCTTCCCTGTCCCTGCTGAAGAAAAGCAGGCCCAAACCATGATGCTGCCACCACCATGTTTGACAGTGGGGATGGCGTGTTCAGGGTGATGAGCTGTGTTGCTTTTATGCCAAACATAACGTTTTGCATTGTTGCCAAAAAGTTCAATTTTGGTTTCATCTGACCAGAGCACCTTCTTCCACATGTTTGGTGTGTCTCCCAGGTGTCTCCCAGGTGGCTTGTGGCAAACTTTAAACTACACTTTTTATGGATATCTTTAAGAAATGGCTTACTTCTTGCCACTCTTCCATGAAGGCCAGATTTGTGCAATATACGACTGATTGTTGTCCTATGGACAGAGTCTCCCACCTCAGCTGTAGTTCTCTGCAGTTCATCCAGAGTGATCATGGGCCTCTTGGCTGCATCTCTGATCAGTCTTCTCCTTGTATGAGCTGAAAGTTTAGAGGGACGGCCAGGTCTTGGTAGATTTGCAGTGGTCTGATACTCCTTCCATTTCAATATTATCGCTTGCACAGTGCTCCTTGGGATGTTTAAAGCTTGGGAAATCTTTTTGTATCCAAATCCGGCTTTAAACTTCTTCACAACAGTATCTCGGACCTGCCTGGTGTGTTCCTTGTTCTTCATGATGCTCTCTGCGCTTTTAACGGACCTCTGAGACTATCACAGTGCAGGTGCATTTATACGGAGACTTGATTACACACAGGTGGATTGTATTTATCATCATTAGTCATTTAGGTCAACATTGGATCATTCAGAGATCCTCACTGAACTTCTGGAGAGAGTTTGCTGCACTGAAAGTAAAGGGTCTGAATAATTTTGCACGCCCAATTTTTCAGTTTTTGATATGTTAAAAAAGTTTGAAATATCCAATAAATGTCGTGCCACTTCATGATTGTGTCCCACTTGTTGTTGATTCTTCACAAAAAAATACAGTTTTATATCTTTATGTTTGAAGCCTGAAATGTGGCAAAAGGTCGCAAAGTTCAAGGGGGCCGAATACTTTCGCAAGGCACTGTATGTGCTTGCATACGCAAACATAAACATTACATTTTCAAACATGGTTAAAATGCCATCCTTGAGCTGCAATAAATATCATAATTTGGTAATATTTTGGTATTTTATTAGGATACCCATTTGCTGTTGCGAAAGCAGCAGCTTCTCTTCCTGGGGTCCACACATAACATGACATGATACATAAGGAATAAACTCTGATTTTCTGTACATTACCTTGGAAATAATGGACGTTGGCACAGGATGAGGCAGAGCCGAGTCCCTTTGTGGAGTTCATTTTTCCAAGGTAACATACAGAGGCATTTATCCCACCATGGCCAAATAAACAATATGAAAATACACATTTAGTGGTATAAATCATTTTTTCTACATGAATATTTAAAAAATGTATAAGAAAATTCATACTTTCTCACCTTTTGGTTGCCAGAGAACTAATCATTCGTTCAATTAGTTCCATATTTACGGACACGACACAGTCGTTCGTTCTTTATGTTCCATTTCCATGCTCAGTGGCAACGTTCTTATCCATTCCTTGTTGCTAGCTAACCAACTAACTATTGCTACACGGTCACACATTTTATTTTGTTTATGTATAAGCTATTTATCCTGCTTATACCACAGTTGCCAAAGAAAACAATACTATAATCACCAGTGAAAGCTGCTGAGGGGAGAACTGCTCATAATGGCTGGGAAGGAGTGAATGGAATGTCATCAAACAAATGGAACCAATGTGCTTTTAACACGAGCCTGTACTCCCCAATTAAGGTGCCACCAACCTCATGTGATAAGTGCACATTTACCGGTAGAAATACAATATTTTCATTGATATTTTCATTTACAGTGCATTCGGAAAGTATTCAGACCCCTTCACCTTTTCCACTTTGTTACATTAGTCTTATTCTAAAATGGACTAAATAGATTTTTTTCCTCATCAATTTACACACAATAACCCATAATGACAAAGCAAAAACAGGTTTTAAAATGTTTTGCAATAAAACGTAAATATCACATTTACATAAGTATTCAGACCTTTACCTTGTTGAAGTACCTTTGGCAGCGATTACAGCCTTGTCTCTTTGTGGGTATGATGCTACAAGCTTGGCGCATGACGCTACAAGCTTGGTGATCCTCTCAAGCTCTCAGGTTGGATGTGGAGTGTCGATTTTTCAGGTCTCTCCAGAGATGTTTGATCGGGTTCAAGTCCGGGCTCTAGCCGGTCCACTCAAGGACATTCAGAGACTTGTCCCGAAGCCACTCCTGCATTGTGTTGGCTGTGTGCTTAGGGTCATTGTCCTGTTGGAAGGTGAACCTTCGCCCCTAGTCTGAGGTCCTGAGCGATCTGGAGCAGGTTTTCATCAAGGATGTCTCTGCACTTTTCTCCGCTCATCTTTCCCTCAATTCTGCCTAGTCTCCCAGTCCCTGCTGCTGAAAAACATCCCCACAGCATGATGCTGCCACCACCATGCTTTACCGTAGGGATGGTACCAAGTTTCCTCCAGACATGATGCTTGGCATTCAGGCCAAAGAGTTCAATCTTGTTTTCATCAGACTAGAAAATCTTGTTTCTTATGGTCTGAGAGTCCTTTAAGTTCCTTTTGGCAATCTCCAAGCGGGCTATCATGTGCCTTTTACTGAGGAGTGGCTTCTGTCTGGCCACTCTACCATAAAGGCCTGATTGGTGGGGTGATGCAGAGATGTTTGTGCTTCTGGAAGGTTCTCCCATCTCAACAGAGGAATTCCGGACGTCTGTCAGAGTGACCATTGGGTTCTTGGTAACCTCCCTGACCAAGGTCCTTCTTCCCCGACTGTTGAGTTTGGCTAGGCAGGCAGCTCCAGGAAGAGTATTGGTCGTTTCAAATTTCTTCCATTTAAAATTATGTTGGCCACTGTGTTCTTGGGGACCTTTAATGCTGCAGACATTTTTTGGTACCCTTCCCAGATCTGTGCCTCGACACAATCCTGTCTCGGAGCTCAACATACAATTCCTTCGACCTCATGGCTTGGTTTTTGCACTAGAGGCGAAATAAATAGACAACTATTTAGGCGAGGTGCAGGCTAGAGGAATAAAACACATGAAAAATTAAAGGAGGAGCTGCACACTCTAGGAGGTCCAATGCAATAATTGAAAACCTAATAACCAATGTTTCAACAGACAAGCTGTCTTCATCAGGATATAATGACAAACACTACAGGGAGACTAGTTTATAGTGTCAAAGGACACACACGTGTGTCTGTAATCATGGCTGGGTGCGGCCTGATATCATTGGTTAATTCTCAGATATAAAAATAACATACCAAAAACATTAAAGGATAGCATACGATCGTAGATACAAACATTTACAATAGCAAAATCACAAGAATGGCTTCAGATCGAAGTCTACGTCGAGACCGAAGGGAGTGAGGGTCTTTAAATTAAAGATCCAGGCAGTCTCTCATTTTAACAAATTGTCGAGGTCACCCCCTCTCCTTGCGAGGGTGACATGGTCGATGCTGATATAAAGTAGGGCCGAAATCGAGTGGTTTGTTTGCACAAAGTGGGCCGCAAATGGGTAAGTCGAGTTTTTGCACCTAATGCTGCTATGATGCTCCGAGATTTGTACGTTTAATTTGCACTTTGTTTTACCCACATCATTTTTTATCACAAGGACAAGTTATAAGATAAATATCCTTAGTGGAGCACATGATAATGCCTTTGCACTGTCAACTGTGGGACCTTATAAAGACAGGTCTGCGCCTTTCCAAAACATGTCCAATCAATTAAATTTACCACAGATGGACTCCAATCAAGTTGTAGAAACATCTCAAGGATGATCAATGGAAACAGGATGCACCTGAGCTCAATTTCGAGTCTCAGAGCAAAGGGTCTGAATACTTATGTAAATAAGGCATTTCAGTCTATTTTTTAATACATTTGCAAAAATGTTTAAAAAAAACCTTTTTGCTTTGTCATTATGGGGTATTGTGTGAGTTTATTTATTTTTACATCCATTTTAGAATACATTTGTAATGTAATAAAATGTGGAAAAAGTCAAGTGGTCTGAATACTTTCCGAAGGCACACAATATCTAGGTCAAATAGGGAAGATGCGTTGTGCTGTGAGGTGTTGCTTTATCAGTTTTTTTTAAACCAGGTTTGTTCATTCGAGCAATATGAGATTGAAAGGAGTTCCATGCAACAATGGCTCTATATAATATTGCACACTTTTTTTTAGGACTGTGGACTTTTTTTGAGGATTTGAGGACTGTGAAAAGGCCCCTGGTGGCATGTCTGGTGAGGTAAGTGTGTTTGTCAGAGCTGTGTGTAAGTTGACTATGCAAACAATTTGGAATTTTCAACACATTAAGGTTTCTTTTAAAAAGAAGAAGTGACGCCGTCAGCCTCTCCTCAACTCTTAGCCAAGAGAGATTGGCATGCATAGTATTCATACTGTATTAGCCCTCAGATTACAATGAAGAGCAAGACGTGCCACGCTGTTCTGGGCCAGAGGCAGATTAACTAGGTCATTCTTTGCAGCACTTGACCACATGACTGGACAATAATCACGATAAAACAAAACTACAGCCTGCAGTACTTGTATTTTTTTGAATGAGGTGCCAAAAAACAGCAGTGCATTTCTTTATCATGGACAGACCTCTCCCCATCTTTATACCCATAGAATCTATATGTTTTGACCATGACAGTTTACAATCTAAGGTAACATCAAGTAATTGAGTCTCAACTTCATTAGCCACATCATTCATTACTAGATTCAGCTGAGGTCAAGAGCATATGGAATGATTCGTACCAAATACAATGCTCTTAGTTGTAGAGGCCAGTTTATTACAAGCCACCCATTCCAAAACTGACTGCAACTCCTTGTTAAGGGTTTCAGTGACTTCATTAGCTGTGTTTGCTGACATGTACAGTTGAAGTTGGAAGTTTACATACACCTTCCAAAATATATTTAACTCAGTTTTTCACAATTCCTGACATTTAATCCAAGCAAAAAATCCCTGTTTTAGTTCAGTTAGGATCACCACTTTATTAAGAATATGAAATGTCATATTAACAGTAGAGAGAATGGTTTATTTCAGCTCTTATATCTTTCATCACATTCAAAGTGGGTCAGAAGTTTACATACACTCAATTAGTATTTGGTAGCATTGCCTTTAAATTGTTTAACTTGGGTCAAACGTTTTGGGTAGCCTTCCACAAACTTTTCACAATAAGTTGGGTGTATTTTGGCCCATTCCGCCTGACAGAGCTGGTGTAACAGAGTCAGGATTGTAGGCCTCCTTGCTCGCACACACTTTTTCAGTTCTGCCCACACATTTTCTATAGAATTGAGGTCAGGGCTTTGTGATGGCCACTCCAATACCTTGACTTTGTTGTCCTTGACTTTGTTGTCTTGCCACAACTTTGGAAGTATGCTTGGGGTCATGGACCATTTAGAAGACCCATTTACAACCAAGCTTTAACTTCCTGACTGATGTCTTGAGATGTTGCTTCAATATATCCACATAATTTTCCTCCCTCATGAAGCCATCTATTTTGTGAAGTGCACCAGTCCCTCCTTCAGCAATGCTCCCCCACAACATGATGCTGCAACCCCCGTGCTTCACGGTTGGGATGGTGTTCTTCAGCTTGCAAGCCTCCCCCTTTTTCCTCCAAACATAACGATGGTCATTATGGCCAAACAGTTATATTTTTGTTTCATCAGACCAGAGGACATTTCTCCAAAACGTACGATATTTGTCCCCATGTGCTGTTGCAAACCGGAGTCTGGCTTTTTTATGGCGGTTTTGGAGCAGTGGCTTCTTCTTTGCTGAGTGGCCTTTCAGGTTATGTCGATATAGGACTCGTTTTATTGTGGATATAGATACTTGTGTACCTGTTTCCTCCAGCATCTTCACAAGGTCTGTTGCTGTTGTTCTGGGATAGATTTGTACTTTTCGCACCAAAGTACGTTCATCACTAGGAGACAGAACGCGGCTCCTTCCTGAGCGGTCTGACGGCTGCGTGGTCCCATGGTGCATGGTCCCGCCTTCAGCCGTTTGGAAATTGCTCCCAATGATGAATCAGACTTGTGGAGGTCTACAATTTTTTTCTGGGATTTTGGCTGATTTCTTTTGATTTTCCCATGATGTCAAGCAAAGAGGCACTGAGTTTGAAGGTTGGCCTTGAAACACATCCACAGGTACACCTCCAATTGACTCAAATTATGTCAATTAGCCTATCAGAAGCTTCTAAAGCCATGACATCATTGTCTGGAATTTTCCAAGCTGTTTAAAGGCACAGTCAACTTAGTGTATGTAAACGTCTGACCCACTGGAATTGTTATACAGTGAATTATAAGTGAAATAATCTGTCTGTAAACAATTGTTGGAAAAATGTCTTGTGTCATGCACAAAGCAGATGTCCTAACCGACTTGCTCTAACTATAGTTTGTTAACAAGAAATTTGTGGAGTGGTTGAGAAATTTGCTTTAATGGCTCCAACCTAAGTGTATGTAAACTTCCGACTTCAACTGAATATGGTTGAATCATCTGCATACATGGACACACAGGCTTTGTTTAATGCTAGTGGCAAGTCATTGGTAAATATAAAAAAAGAATAGAGGGCCTAGAGAGCTGCCCTCCGGCACACCACACCCTATATGTTTAACATTAGATATGCTTCTATGAAAGCAAACCCCTCTGAGTTATTTTAGATAGATAGCTCTGAATCCACAATATGGCAGAGTTTGAAAAGCCATAAGATGTAAGTTCTCAGCAACAGTTTATGGTTAATAATATCAAAGGCTCCACTGAAATATAACAGTACAGCTCCCACAATCATCTTATTATCAATTTATTTCAACCAATCATCAGTCCTTTATGTCAGTGCAGTACATGTTGAGTGCCCTTCTCTATAAGCATGCTGAAAGTCTGTTGTCAATTTGTTTACAGAGAAATAGCATTGTATTTGGTCAAACACCATTTTATCCAACAGCTTACTAAGAGCTGGCAAGGTCTGCTGTTAGAACCAGTAAAGTCTGATCTACCACTCTTGGGTAGCAGCATGACTTTGGCTTGCCTCCAGGCCTGAGGACAAACACCTTCCTCTGGACTCAGATTAAATATATGACAGATAGATGACTCTATGGCCACTCCTATCATCCTCAGTAGCTTTCCATCTAAGTCGTCAATGCCAGAAGGTTTGTCATCATTGAACGACAAAAAAAAGATCCACCTCTCCCACACTAACTTTAAATAATTGAAACCTACAATGCCTTTCTTTCATTATTTAATTTGTTTTGATGCATGAATACGATGGCTCACTGTTCGCTGTTGGCATTTCCTGCCTAAGTTTGCCCACTTTGACAATTAAGAATAGGACTTGGAAATATGGAAATATAGATTAGCCTAATTATTTTACCTGAGCATGACCCCAAAACTAAGGACTTATTAGCCAGCCCTACACTGTTGTCATGGGTAACTGATTGGGCTCATGGATTCGAGTTCATCACGGAATGGCATGCTTTGAGCACAACTGAAAAGTGCTATTTACATGTGTAAAATGAATGCCATATGCTGCATTTGCTATAGGCCTATTGTATACCTTTTTGTTGGTGACACTTTGATATTTCAATAATATGCAGCTGTTTAAAGGGCAAATCCACAGATGAAATAATAATGGTCACCCCACCTCTGTTTTGGCAAAAAGCTGAGGGATGGGCTTGGAGAAATGTAACCACTCTCAGATTAATAGACATAGCTATGGATACATGGACTGACGATCCTTATGTTTGGGTTCTCGTGGAGTGTGACAGTTGAACTAAGCTCATGAGGCATTTATTATATCATATTCTTCAAGAATCAATGGAAATATATATAATTTATAAGTCTAAAAATGGATGTAGCAACTACAGATTGCCCCGTTAAGTCTATCAAAAGTGGGCAAGTTTGAGGATGGATTTTTTTGTTATTAACATTAATTAGATTGCCAAGAGTGGCAACGGGCCAAGCAAGCTGTACAAACAAAACGGAAACAACACAGGACGTCTTATTTAATGAAAGGGATTGTAGTCGGCCGTGAAGCATTCCTCCATGTATACAGGTAAGTGTCTAGCTACATTTTCATATACTATACCTTTCTAATTTAGTCAGAAAGTTGTTTTAATTTTATGTTAAAACCTCTCTAGGGTATATGGGACGTTAGCGTCCCATCTGGCCAACATCCAGGAGATTGCAGAGAGCCAAATTCAAATACAGAAATACTCATTATAAAAATTCAGAAAACAAAAACATATTTTACATAGGTTTAAAGATTAACTTCTTGTGAATTGAACCACGGTGTCAGTTTTAAAAAATGCTTTACGGCGAAAGCATACCTTACGATTATTTGAGAACATAGCCCAGTTGACAAATTATTACAAACAGTAACCAGCCAAGCAGAAGTGTTACAAAACTCAGAAATAGAGATAAAATTAATCCCTTACCTTTGATGATCTTCATATGGTTGCACTCAGAAGACATTCATTTACTTAATAAATGTTCCTTTTGTTCGATAAAGTGTCTTTATATCCAAAAAACCTCTGTTTTGTTTGCGCGTTTTCTTCAGTAATCCACAGGCTTAAATGCAGTCAAAACAGGCAGAATAAAATCCAAATTGTATCCGTAAAGTTCATAGAATCATGTCAAACAATGTTTATATTCAACCCTCAGGTTGTTTTTAGCCTAAATGATCTATAATATTTCAACCTGACAATAACGTCATCAATATAAAAAGGTAAACAAGAAATGCACTCTCTCGGGATTGCGCATGAAAAAGCTCTGTGACACGTCAGGGTCCACTCATTCAGAGTCTTACACCCTCATTTATAAGAATACAAACCTGAAACAATTTCTAAAGACTGTTGACATCTAGTGGAAGGCATAGGAACTGCAAATTGAGTCCTAAGTCAATGGATACTGTAATGGCATTGAATAGAAAACTACAAAACCCCCCAAAAATACTTCCTGAATGGATTTCTCTCAGGTTTTCGCCTGCCAAATCAGTTCTGTTTTACTCACAGAAACTTTAGAGTGTTTTCTATCCAAATCTACCAGTTATATGCATATCATATCTTCTGGGCCCGAGTAGCAGGCCGTTTAATTTGGGCATGCTTTTCATCCAAAATTCTGAATGCTGCCCCCTACCCAAGAGAAGTTAAAAGGTTACTATTAGCTAGCTAGCGGATGTTAGCTGGCTGGCTCGCTAGCTAACATTACGTTTATGATCTGTGTGTAGTAATGTTCTCAGAATACAATTTCGCATTGCCAGTTATAGCCCAATGTTAGCTAGCTAACTACCTAACAACGAACCTATTTAGTTAACTTTAGCTAGCTATGACAATCGGTTTGTATTGCTAGTACTTTATGCATTAGGATTATGGTTTGTTGTTTAGCTAGCATGTCTAAACAAAAGACTCCACTTCACCAGATGATTACATGACCCATCAAGTTAGCCAGGTCTATCTGACGGCTATCTATTGTATAATAATGCCAAAATACACACAAGGAGAATGGTGAAATAAAGGTGAAATAAAAAAATAATAAAATAAACATGACCTCACATGTGAATCCTTAAAGAGATGGGTGGGGTTGGCGTAAGATGGTATGAACAATGCTGAATGGGTGTAGACAAAGAAGAGCTCTCCAAGAGGTACCAAAACATTCAAAGGCCATTTTCTCAAAACTGAGGTTACTTTAAACTATCAACTTTCAAAGCAGAATTACTTTCCCATTGTTCCTCAAATGCAGTGTATGATATACCATTTTGTATTTATGTTTCTCTGCTTTTATCCAATGTAAAAAACACAATCTCAAATGTTTCTACATAAGACCGAATCAAGATGGTTGGTCACGTATGGAAAAAAAACAAAGCATGAGGGGGAAAAAAACATTCTGCAGTCCATTAATCAGTTGGTGTATGTGTGTGTGTGCGCCGCTTCGGGGTTGAAGCTTTGAACCCATAGGCTTGCCTCTCTCATCCCTTCCAGGCTTTTGGGAGGGAGGGTGGGTAATGAGCCTGTCATAGTGGATGTAAGCCATGTCCCCAAGCACTCTGGCAGCTTTCATGGCTGGGATAAGTTATTTTCTCTTCGGGTGCACAACTTCAGGATAGTCCTTGTTCCTCTCAAGTTCTTGGCTCTTTCCAGAACAGCTACCTTGTCCTTGAACCTGAGCACGATCGGCCTGGGCCGGTCACCTGGGCCAGTGGTGGGTTTTCCCAATCCTGTGGGAGTGCTCCACCTCAATCTTCCTGTGGTCCATCTTCAGTTTCCCCAAGATCATTTCCCTCACGTTGTCCTCAAATTTGATCCAGGTTTCATGTGGAGATTTTTCAATTTCGTCCAAAACAATGTTTTTCCACATTTAATTGTCCCTTGAGTCTGATTTCTCTGTCATTGTTATCATGGATTCACATACAGAACTTATGTCCTCCCTGGGTGACTTACAGATTGCTGTCATCTTGCCATTTTCCTGCTGACACTAAATCGAGTTGACCCCGGAAGAACTGCAAACTGTTCTTCGGGTCCTGGACCTCTCTGCTCATGTAATCTATTATTTAATTAGATGACTCCACCAGTATTTGGACAAAACACTTGAAGCTATTTTCTTGTTGTTGTTGTAACAACTGCTTGTAGAACTATTTTTGTTTATTTAAAATATCCTTCAACTGTGATAGAGAGACACTAATGTCCTTTACCATGGTATTTGTCATGGTAAAAATGTAAGCTATGATGTTACTCCTCACAATTCCAGACAGGGCAAGTAGCAAGGAAGATAGAAACAGCAACAAACAGCAGGGATATAGACAGTCACAAGTCCGAGACAAGCTGCGTTCAAGCCCTCAAGGAAACCCCGCCAGCTTGATAGCCTAGCTGCCACTGTAAGCTGCCTATCTGCTATGGCAAGCAGCTCATCGGAGCCTTAGTCAGCAGGATCCCTGGACATATGGCAGTGGTCTCAGCAACTGATGCCAACCATGTTGCAGGATTCAGACTCAAAAAGGTAACTAGTTACCAAACCTTTTCAATAAAACACTTTTTCAGAGACTTTCAAAACAACAAACAGCTCTCCCTCATTCTGCATTCAATAGGAAGTGAGATTGTTGTTCACATTCTTTATATTATGTAGATACTAGGCCTGCAAGAATACTCCCTGTTTGGGATGTCATAATGCCTGGAGAAGTATTTATCCAAGGAACAACATCAGTGTAGCAATCTACTGCTCTGCACAGTGTGACTGCAATTTAGGTGACCTGGAACACCACCATATATATATAGAAACAACAAGGATTGTCGTAGCCGAGGCCGTGGCTGTGGTGTGAAAGGCAGTTTAATTATTACCAGTCGTAATAGAGAAAACAAAGGCCCTGGTGGCTCCACTGAAATATTATTATACAGCCACTCAAATATTATTATACAGTACACAACGTGGGCCAGCTATTAACCCAGGGCTGTTTGTAGCCACCGCACAAAGGCCAGAGATGGGTGTATGTTTGTTAGGCAATGTATGTGTGAAGTGCTCTGGGTGATAAGAATGCAAATGATTAGGGTGTCCAATCAAAAACGCATCTTTTGACCAATGGGTAAAATAATAAATATGTTAATTGTGTAGATAGTCCTCTGAGAAGACAAATGGTCCAACCTCATGTCTCTATCATAATCTGTTCAAAACCTATTGTAGTTATTAACCCTTGTAGGATGGTAAACAATTAGGGCAACTAAATCAATGGCCAGAGAAAAAAAAGTGGTTAAAAATCTGGAAAATAGCATTGCGTCTGCTAGACTGGATGCTGTGCGAGAATTAAGAATAGCTCACAGGCTTATCATTGAACTCGTCAAATCTGGAGGACATAAAACAGAGGTAAGATAGATTTCGATTTTGAGATATGACATGTAAATGTAAAGTTCCTGTTATTTTTCGAAGACTTCGAAACACAAACCAGCTTATCTGTGAAATGTCAATAGAACACTGAGCAAGATTTTTATTTATTTTCAAAGCATTTTCCATTTAATTCAACTCGTGTCAGGTTTATTTAGTTATTTGCAAAAACAACTTGAAGTCGACGACTTAAAATTCTCCAAAATTTCTACGAGAACTTATTATCAGATGAATTATCTTATGGAATCCAACTTTTGGGATATAATGTGAATGATCTGTGGCAGACTGGCTCGATTTGGTCTTATGTAGCAACAAAAAAAATATTATTATTTTTTTACATTGGCTAAAAAAAGTAGAGACTCAGAGCTAGAAAGGGGTATATCATACACTACATTTGAGGAACAATGGGAAAGTAATTATTTGAATGTTGATCAACTTGTAACCTCACTTTTGAGAAAATGGCCCTTGATTGTTTTGGTACACCTACTGGAGAGCTCTTTGTCTACACCCATTCAGCATCTTCACACTCTCTTAAGCTTTAGCCCCACCCATCTCTTTAAGGATTCACATGAGGCCATATACTAAACAACCAAAGATTTCAAGGCTAAAGGCTGGTGTATACTACAAGTGTGTTCGTAAATTCAATCTGGAATGCCAGAGTGTGCTCTGGGTGTTCATAAAGATGTCAGATTGTCCATTTGTAAATTCAGAGTGTTTCGCTCTCAGAGTGTTCAGAGCCCACACTGGATGCTCTGGCTGAGGAGTAGGGTTGATCCGAGCGTTCTGACCTAACAACTGCAGTCAAGCACCCAAGCTAACTGGCTAATGTTGGCTAGCTTGCTAAGTACTTAGAGACACAAATGAGAGAAATGCTCACTCTGACCATTTTACTCAGAATAGCAGAACTTGTTAGGCTGTTTTTATGTTATCCGGAGTGTTGGTGACTGGAACTGTGCTACTGGCAACAATTTAATTATGCTTTTTTGCTCATGTTTACTGACAGCGGCCACATTCAACGGGTGTTGAGCGTTCGTAAATTGGTCAGTTATTCTGCACTCTGGCACACTCAGACAAGAGTGCTTTGAAATCGGAGTAGATAGACGTAGGTGGTAAATTCACTCTGGCTATCGACAGTTGTCGCAGTAACATCATGAACATTCTATTGAAATGGTTACTTGCAGAGTGGAGTCTTTTGTTTAGACATGTAGCTAGCTAGGTAAACAATGAACCATAATCCCAACTCATAATGTTACTACCCTCCATGAATCTGCAGGTAGCCAACCAGGTTCAATGTTAGCTAGCTAACATTAGCCTATAACTAGCAATGCAAATGACGGAGATAGGAATAATATTACCACACAGATCATACACATAACGTTAGCTAGCGAGCCAGCAAGCTAACGTTAGCTAGCTAGCTAATAGTAAACTAACTTGAAATGAAAACAACTTTGACAAAATTAGAAATGTGTAAAAATCTAAAAATTTAGCTAGCTAGACTATCTTACCAGTATACATGGATCGATGCTTCTCCCTCTTTGTCATGGATGCCATGCTTGCCCTTTGTTTGAAAATGTAACAGTAGTCTGGAGACAGCTGTTCTATACAACAGCCTTGCGTGCATTTTCTTTCCAAATCTGTCTGCATATTTTCAATCAAACACCAGAATTTTCTCCATCTCTTTAGCTATCATAATCTAAATCCACTGATTTCAAAACTCGGTCCACCAGAAAGTGGAGGGCAACACTTATGCAGTTCTACTATGTGATATCTTTCAAAATATGTTAGAAATGATTACCCACACATACTGACCAGCTCATGTTATAGACAGAAGCGTGTTACCTGGCAGACCGATCCGAACTCATCTCTCAGCATATCCAGCCAACTCATTATCTCAGCCAATTATGGCTAGCGAGAAGATTGCTGTCTTTTTCCATGGCTAGACCAACTAGGCTCGTAATTTAACAATTTTATTAGTATTTACAGATGGCATAAACATTTCTTATTAAGGCACATGAAAATTCACATGTTCCAAAAGGCATTTCTGTCTAAAAACATATATATATTTTTTAAGTTTGTTCAAATAGCTCTCCTGTGAAGTAATGACACGTGACATACAGCTAGTTTCCTGAAACGAGTCACATACAGTACCAGTCTGTAACAGCGTTCTTCGTTTGTCGAAAGAGAGTCGGACCGAAATGCAGCGTGGTGGTTACTCATGTTTTTAATGAAAAAAGTGACGGTACATGAAATAACGAATAAATACAAAAACAACAAACGGAAGGGGAAAAAAAGGCCATGGTGGCAAAGTAAATACAATATAGCACTGGAATGGTAGATTTGCAGTGGAAGAATGTGCAAGGTAGAGATAGAAATAATGTGGTGCAAAGGAGCAAAATAAATAAATACAGTAGGGGAGAAGTAGTTGTAGAAGGGCTAAATTATAGATGGGCTATGTACAGCTGGTGCTTAAAGCTAGTGAGGGAGATAAGTGTTTCCAGTTTCAGAGATTTCATTGGCAGGAGAGGCAGCCAAAGGAAGAATTGGTTTTGGGGGTGACCAGAGAGATATACCTGCTGGAGCACGTGCTACAGGTGGGTGCTGATACGGTGACCAGCGAGCTGAGATAAGGGGGGACTTTACCAGCAGGATGTTGTAGATGACCTGAAGCCAGTGGGTTTGGCGACAAGTATTTTTTATGAAAATGTCTGTAGTAGCCGAACTGTTTGGCCTACAATATGGCCAATTAACATGACCACTCTAAGGAAAGACTCTCACGAACATGGTACTGCCGATCTGCCAACCTCTGTAGCATCCGAACACTTTGGGCTTCACACTAATATGACCCCTCTATGGAAAGGTGAGACTCTCTTGAACATGCCAGTTGTTTTGCTTTAGGATAACAAAGCTGACTTAGAGAAAACATTTAAAAAGTCCATATACAATTTATCGTGAATCGCCCATTCATTAGAAACTTTTTTTCTATGATTTTTAGGCCATATCACCCAGCCCTAGTTACACTGACTGAATAGACCAGCAATCAGCACAGAAGTACAGATTTTAATATAAAATCATATTACATTTTTTTATGTTTTGAGTTTGATTAGGTTTTATTATGTTCAGTTTTAGACACAACAGGACAACATTATTACAATATATTGAAATTATAATAAACGGCGATTGTCTTCATTCTCATTGTTCATTCAGCAGATTGGACTAGTAGCTAGTGCCGAAAGCCTTGAAAAGGGGCCAGGGATGGTTGGTTCTATAGCTCTGTGACCCATTTAGATGTCCCACAGAGGATTGCCCTAAATCCATGCTAAATAATCATATTGATTATTAATAATGCCATTCATTCACGTAATCTCTACTCCGTTCTCACAGAACATTTCTCAAAGAGCTCATGTTTTATATATTTCCTTTATGCACGCTCGAGAGCCTTTACAGTCACCTGTTATAGACCTAGGTATACAAGTTAAATTGTTATGAACACACCCTTCTGTCTGTCTCCAACTGTTTGAACAGCATGCTAGCCTGTCCACTTTGTTCAGATGTTTATATCAAGTGGCCCAACTTATTTCTCAGAACGAGAATGAGTTGCCAAATCCTTATATAATAGTTTTTTTATGGTCTTTGCACATTTAACAAACACAGACTATACAGCTAGTATAACAGTCTGTGGCTAAAATGCTGCTAGGGGTACATGGTACTGCAATGCTGCACTCAACAGAAACTGATCATTCATTTTCCAGAATCAATGTTAATTGATACTCCGGTTTCAGTAGGGTCTGCTCTTCACACAATGTCGGTTCTCCTCTATTACAATAAAATAACATCTCAGTGTGTTTTTGTGTCCATATGAGCTGTTGGACCAAACCTCAAATGCAAATAGTGAGTTGAAAGAGAGAAAGAAGAGACATTTAATTGGTGTTATTCTGAGTGGCAGGAGGAGGAACTTGGTGTGTGAGTCTAAATGGGAGGGTGCACAGTCACAACAAAAGGAGTGAAGGAGATGAGACCAAAAGACAACATGAGAACAAGCGGCCATAAACTAAAACTAAAATAAACCTTGATTCTTGCAATACAGGCATTTGGAATATTGTGTTAAAACATACAATCGAATGTACATAATTAATTTGATATATCGCCAGCCCTAAGTGTGACATTACTATGCAACTACTACGACAGCTACTTCTAAAGAGCTAAAGGTCTGTCTCGATTGCACCGGTCTTTTTGAGTGACACATCCAGAGACTGTTTAACCTACAGTGTCAGACCTACTGCAGTGTTTAGACAGTCTCTTCACTCTCCCTCTCGGCTCAGAGGAGATACTGTACTGTTGTATGCTTGATGAGGTTTGGGAACTCCCCAACCTAATCTGTCTAAAGCATTCCACCAGTCCCATTCAGAGGAGAGAGAGGGATCGGGGGGAGAGTAAGTAAGTGAGTGAGTGAGAAAAGAGAGAGTAGTGTTTCTCAGAACATCTGTTCAGCCACTATACCCATTAGGACACCGGAGCCATAGAGATGATGCGCCTTCCCTTCGCTGGCACTGCAACTATGCTAATGTGGGGATGGCCCTCACTTTGTGATATCTCCCAACATTGAATACACTTGAAGGCAGAGGGAGTGAGGGAAGGAGGGAGAGAGGAGGAGGGGAGGAAGTAACTGGTCCACTTTGAAACTTGTCTGCGAGCCATCCCCAAAAGCATCTTCAAAGTGTGGAAGAACGAAGTGATAAACTTTACAATCTCCCCTTGGGTGCTGACTAAAAAAGGTTTTTGGCCCTAATTAACCCACATACAGTATTGCCTCTCCTACGGGTATGACTGTCAACAATGGCTTTCATACAGGCGCTGGGGGGACGCAAAGCCTTTGTGAAATAATAATATATCTGCAGATCTACAGCTCCTCTCCTATTCGGATGTCTTACACATCAACACCCAAAGAAAAGCTGCTATGTTATGCAAAGGAATAGTAAGAGGTGTGGGCGAGATTTGGTTGGGGGGGGGCACCCCACCTCGCTTGAAAAATGTTTTAGTGTCCCCCATTTGGCAGCTAAGAACCTGATGTTGCTGTTTGTTTAATGATATTTCCACAATATGAAGTTGAAATAACACTCAGAAATGGTGAAAAAGTTAATACCATTTTTGTGTACGAGCAGTTTGAAAAGAAATCCTGGAATTTCAGGCATTGGCCGACATCATGATGTCACAATGTAATCTGATTATAATAGTAGAAGGGGGTGGGCTCTAGACTGTCTTATCAGCCATTCGGGGGTGTGTATGTAAATATCTTTGACCATTTCAAGACCCAAAAGAGGCAAATATTTTCATTAAATGAACACAGGGATTTATTATATATGCACTATGGTCATACTATGGATAATTTAGCTATTTGTTTTGGATTTTTAGGATATGTGTGTGACCCATTTCAGGAAATTATGCGTATATGTTGCGGGTCACTAATTCACATTTTATCAAAATGCGTTTGTTGGCAGAAATGCCTTCTCGAATGTGAACTTTCTTTTTAAAAGTAAAATTATTAAAATTATTAAAATTACGAGCCAAGTTGATTTAGTCAGAGAAGAATTGAGCAACCTTCCCGCTAGCCATGAGTGGCTGAGATAATGAGTGGGCTGGACATGCCGAGGGATGAGTTTGGATTGGTCTGCCATATAGCACACTTCTGTCTATTTGAGCTGGTCATTATGTCCAGGTAATCCTTCCTAACACGGCTTTTATAAATAATGTATTACGTAGTAAAATTGCATAAGTGATGCTCTCCACTTTCTGGAGGGCCGTGTTTTGAAATCAGTGGAATTCGAGTATGATAGCTAAGGAGATGGAAAACAACACCTGTCTCCGGATTACATCTTCAAACTAAGGGAAACCATGGCATC
Organism: Oncorhynchus kisutch; assembly: GCF_002021735.2. NCBI lineage: Eukaryota > Metazoa > Chordata > Actinopteri > Salmoniformes > Salmonidae > Oncorhynchus > Oncorhynchus kisutch. The sequence goes on from NC_034183.2 coordinate 31,841,880, forward strand.
CGACAGGAGACACGTCCATCCATGATGTATACGGGTAAGATAGTCTAGCTAGCTACATTTTCAGATATTACACGTTCCTAATTTCATTTTCAAGTTTCATTTCAAGTTAAAGTTTATTGTTAGATAGCTAATGTTAGCTAGCGGGCTCGCTAGCTAACGTAAAGTGTGTGATCTTATTATTCGTATTGCAGAGCTATTTAGTTGACTAGTTTAGCCTAATGTTAGCTAGCTTTCATTGTTTACCTAGCTAGCTAGCTAGCATAATTCAATTGTTGCCAGCAGCACAGTTAGTCACCAACGCTCTGGATAACATTAAAACAGCCTATGCAGCTCTGCTAAGCCGAGGAAAATGGTCAGAGTTGGGTGTTCTGTCATTTGTGTCTGGAAGTAGCTAGCACACTAGCCAATGTTTGCCAGTTAGCTTGGGTGCTTGACTACCGTTGTGAGGTCAGAATGTTCGGATCAACTCTACTCCTCAGCCAGAGCATCCAGTGTACACTCTGAACGCTCCGAGAGTGAAATGCTCTGAATATACGAATGGACAATCTGACAGCATAGTTGCAGTCACCAACGCTCTGGATAACATAACAGCCTAACCAGCTCTGCTAGAGAGAGTAATGTTCAGTGAGCTGTTCTCTCACTTGTTTCTGGAAGTAGCTAGCAAGTTAGCTTGGGTGATTGACTGCTGTTAATACAGAATGCTCAGATCAACCCTTAAAGAGATGGGTGGTGATAAAGCTTTAGGATCGCCTAAAATGACATACCCAAATCTGCCACTGCCTGTAGCTCAGGCCCTGAAGCAAGGATATGCATATTCTTGGTACCATTTGAAAGGAAACACTTTGAAGTTTGTGGAAATTGGAAGGAATGTAGGATAATATAAATATAATATAACACAATAGATCTGGTAAAAGATAATAGAAAAAAAAAAAAAACGTTCTTTTGTATTTTTCTTGTACCATCATCTTTGAAATGCAAGAGAAAGGCCATTATTCCAGGCCAGGTGCAATTTATATTTTGACCACTAGATGACAGTGTATGTGCAACGTTTTAGACTGATCCAAATGAATCATTGCATTTTTGTATCAAGACTGCCCAAATGTGCCTAATTTGTTTATTAATAACTTTTCAGGTTCAAAATTGTGCACTCTCCTTAAACAATAGCATGGTATTATTTCACTGTAATAGCTACTGTAAATTGGACAGTGGAGTTAGATTAACAAGAATGTAAGCTTTCTGCCAATATCAGATATGTTTATGTCCTGGGAAATGTTCTTGTTACTTACAACCTCATGCTAATCACACTAGCCTACGTTAGCTCAACCATCCCGCGGACGGGATACCGTGAACAATGCTGAATGGATGTAGACAAAGTAGGGCTCTACAGTAGTAGTATTAAAAAATCAAAGGACATTTTCTCAAGTGAGTTTACAAGTTTATCAACTTTCAAAATTACTTTCCCATTGTTCCTGAACTGTAGTGTATGATATGCCATTTTCTAGCTCGGAGTCTGTATTTTCATCCAATGTAAAAAACATAATTTCATATGTTGCTACATGAGACTGAATTGAGCTGGTAGATTGCTAACTAAGATTTTGAAAGTCCAATCACAGCTACTGTAGATGTGTTATTTTACCTCATATTACCTGTGGCCAATGACCTTGAGCCTTCATGGATAGGCACTTCTAATGTAACTCTATGGCAGCACCCAAGGGGCTTGAATTTTCTAGCTCTACTTGTAGATTTCGCGGTGATGTAGTGTCCCCATGTTTGACAGAACACTGATCCAATCACAGCGCAACTAGAGAACATTACCATTACACATTCTGCTGGCTGCCCCACCACCACATAAAGCACTGAGCTAAGCTGAAACACCTGCATTTTGGAGATACCTAATTCAAGAAAACAGAAAAGAGACCAAGTGTGTATGAATCAAACCCCAGCCTGGTCTGCGTGATCTGCTTTGCAATTGTTCCTCAAAGTCTCACAAGTGACACAGTGAGTGGCACAGTGGTCTAATGCACTGCATTTCAGTGCAAGAGGTGTCACTGCAGTCCCTGGTTCGAATCCTGGCTGCATCACATCCGACTGTGATTGGAAGTCCCATAGGGTGGTGCACAATTGGCCTAGGTTTGGCCGTGGTAGGCAATCATTGTAAATAATATTTTTTTCTAAATTGACTTGCCAAGTTAAATACAATAAAAAAATGACTCTGCGTTTAGAAACTCTATGATTTTGTGAAGTAGTAAATGTGGATGATAGCAGTGATTGTGAGGGGCCATATACATTTGACAGTCATAGGACAGAACTTCAAATATGGCACGTCAAGGGAACTTTACAGTTCAAATGGGTTAAATGGAATAGTATCTGGACACTGACTATAGGTCTATAGCCTAATATAATATTAACTCCTGCAGAATTGCTATAAAATGAAACACCAAATGTACATTTTGACTTGGGAACAGGAGTGGAGAAACATGATTTCTTTCTTTTAGCATCTTGAGAGAATGTGAATGCGCAGTTAGGGACTGTAAAAAGTTCTATCTTTATTAGCATCATAAAAGCTGATAGTATTTTAACGACCACATAAAATATGCATCCAAGCAGAACTGAAATCTCATCAGAAATATGTTGGGTAGTCTCAGCTTTTAATTTCCTTAAAACAGATCAAAATTATTGAAAAAAATGTAAGCAGAGATGAAAGAGAAAAGTTTACCAAAGTCAACTAGATTGAAGCATTCATTCTATTGATTTATGACATTATCCTGGTGAACAAGGGTTTATTTAGCCTTCTAGAGGCCTAGGATGACAAGTAATGACAGAAGAGAAGCTGCAAGTATCTAATTATAGACTACAAAAGAAGTTGACTAACAAATAGCCTACCAAAATGTCAGAAATTATAAGCAGAAACATATCTAAATTAGACGTTAAAAATCGTGTAAAATAAATTGTGTAAAATAAAGCGCATCTTCTGTTTTTGCGGGTTAGGGTTGGGTGCAGGCCACAGATTTTCACTTTATCACATAGTCGGGCGGTCGCGGATGAGCTATTGGCAATTGCGGGTGAGTGCGGGTGAATAAACCCGTGCATTACTACTACGTGCAGCGTATAGGATGAGGCGGTTCTGGGTTTGGGAGAGCATCAAAGAAGGTTTCCCATTGAAAGCATTTCAAAACCAATATTAAAAAGCAGAGATTCAGTTGGGGTGTTAGAAACAGTGGCAGACAGTGTCAGGTGGTGGAAGACAGAATGAAATATCCTTTCTAATATGGCTGTCACTTTGAGTAATGGACTGTTTGAGTATAGACTGATGCTTTAGGGGACGATAGATGACTGCCTGGCCAGCGGTCTAATACAGTATGAAATCAGAGCGCCATGTAGGCTAGTGGATGCTATTACATGTAAGCTAACATGGACTACAGCTTGTTATTTACTGCTTTGAAGGAATAATTCATTAACTGAACAAACATGTGAAGCTACATTATGTTGGTCAGTGCTTTACCTTGTATGTTACACATCACATGACTGATTTATCTTTCTGTTTGAAACATTAGGCACAACTCACTGGAAAAGGAAAAACCTGAGTGCTGTTAAAATATGCTTTTTCCCAGTTCTTGCAGCCCCGAATCAATTTGAAATGAGCATCGGTTATTTTTAATTGGCTCAACAGGAGGTATAATGCAGAAGTGTGTGTGTGGGGGCTTAAAGATTTCAATTGGATCTAATCAATTAGTGGAGTGAGTCAGTGAGTGAGTGAGTGAGTGAGTGAGTGAGTGAGTGTTCTGCTGAAGGGTTCATTGAAGTAGAGTACTTTTCCTTTCTACATTGAATAAAAATCACCAAATCGATGTAAAACCACAAAAATCCCACTTGAATAGTCAATTCTGGAAAGGAATGATAAAAAAAATGTCTTGAGTATGGCTATTCAGCTTGTAAAGTTCTCACTTGATTTACCTGCATATCACTGGGAGGCTGGTAGCAGAGCGGGCAAATGCTTCTATAAATCTCAGTAAAGCACACATAGGCCTCTTCTGAAAACGAGAGACAGTGGCCGGGTACAAGCAGGCTCAAAAGGTCCCTCCTAAATAAAAGAGCATTAGTTCTGCTGAGTGAATAGTCGTATATATAAAAGTAAAAACTGGGCTAACAGCTATTTCCTTTTAGATACTTGATATGGTGGCAGGTTTGTGTGTGTGTGTATAAAATGAGATATCAATCATTAGGAACACCTTCCTAATATTGAGATGCATCACCCAGCCATTTTGCCCTCAGAACAGCCTCAATGTGTCAGGGCATAGACTCTACAAGGTGTCGAAAGCGTTCCACAGGGATGCTGGCCCATGTTGACTCCAATACTTCCCACAGTTGTGTCAAATTGGCTGGAAGTCCTTTGGGTGGTTGACCATTCTTGATACACATGGGAAACTGTTGAGTTTGAAAAACCCAGCAGCATTGCAGTTCTTCACAAAAACCAGTGCGCCTGGCACCTACTACCATACCTCATTCAAAGGCACTTAAATATTTTGTCTTGCCCATTCACCCTCTGAATGGCACAAACAATACATCTTTCAATTATCTCAAGGCTTTAAAAAATCCTCCTTTAACCTGTCTCCTCACCTTCATTTACAAGGATTGAAGTGGATTTAACAAGTGACATCAATAAGGGATCATAACTTTCAACTGGATTCACCTGGTCAGTCTATGTCATGGAAGGCTTAATGTTTTGTGTACTGTGTGTGTGTGTGTGTGTGTTTATTTATTCTACTGAAAGGTTTAAGGTAGAGCGCTTTTCCTTTCCACGTTGAATAAAAAACAACACCAAATTGATTTAAAACTCACATAAAAAGCCCACTTGAATAGGCAGTTATGGGATACATTAGATTTTCTTTAGAGGGTAGATCACCTTTAAAAATTGCAGATAGATTGTGGCTTCCATCAATGTAATTGTCTGCATAATTTCCAATCACCCATATATTTTGTAGGGAAATACAGTAGCAGTCAAAAGTTTGGACACACCTACTCATTCAATGGTTTTTATTTATATTTACTATTTTCTACATTGTAGAATAATAGTGAAGACATCAAAACTATTAAATAACACGGTGGGAACCACACATGGAGAGATCTTCTACTATTAAGGCCTGATTCACTCAGTCTCCTCTGAAGTTGATGTTGAGATTTGTGAAGCATTTATTTGCAATATCTGAGGCTGGTAACTCTAATGAACTTATCCTCTGTAGCAGAGGTAACTCTGGGTCTTCCTTTCCTGTGGCGGTCCTCATGAGAGCCAGTGTCATCATAGCGGTTTTTGTGACTGCACTTGAAGACACTTCCAAAGTTCTTGACATTTTTCACATTGGAAAACATTCATGTCTTAAGGTAATGTTGGACTGTCGTTTCTCTTTGCTTATTTGAGCGGTTCTTGCCATAATATGGACTTGGTCTTTTACCAAATAGGGCTATCTTCTGTATACCAACCCTACCTTGTCTCAACACAACTGATTGGCTCAAACGCTTTAAGAAGGAAATCAATTCCACAAATTAGGCACACCTTTTAATTTAAATACATTCCAGGTGGCTACCTCATGAAGCTGGTTGAGAGAATGCCAAGAGTGTGCAAAGCCGTCAAGGCAAAGGGTGGCTACTTTGATGAATCTAAAATATATTTTATTTTGTTTAACACTTTTTGGTTACTACACGATTCCATGTGTTATTTAATTTTGATGTCTTCACTATTATTATACAAATGTGAAAAATTGTAAAAATAAAGAAAAACCATGAGTAAGTTTGTCAACTTTTGACTGGTACTGTATATTTTTTTAAATAAATGTTCCTTCATTATTTTTGCTTAACCCTACCACCTCTCACCTAATTGGAGTACACTAATGGACAACACTTAGGCTTCTATTTCGAGCTTATATATTTTACAGACACAGCATATTTTAAAATAATTATCTTTTGTTTGTTTTCAGTCCCATCCTTCTGCTTCACACACCCTTCCCGTCGATCTCTGAACACCATCCAGTTTTGATATATATTTACCATATATTTTTCAAGTGTGCTGGGATATTTCATAAAAGTTCTTAACATTTCTATTCTCATAGACTCTACATATTGTAAATTAAAGATCTTTGCTAAGAGTGTTATTATATTCTATTGGTTGCAAGAATTTTGAATGATCATTTACATTGAAAAACCCTACATTTTGACTATAGCGTTGTTTTGTGAATCAGTTCATAAACCATGTGCCATGGAATCAGTACATAGAAAATGTATTTGTATGGCACCACTGCCATTTTTTGGGGTCCTGAAATGAAACTGTTATACTTTTTTAATTCTCAATTTTCTTTAACCAATTCTGGTCTTTAACGCAGGGCCGACTGACAAGTTCCTTCCTTTCTCCCCCTTCCACTTGCCTCTTCCATTTGTGAGGTAATGTTGAATAGAGCAGACATTTCCAAATATTTTTTTAGCTGCAATGTGTGACATAATTCCAACAGTCCTATTAATGATATTTGCAAAGATACCGTTTACACATTTTTTCAAACATTTTTTAAAATCAATTACTATATTTTAGTTTAACCATAATATTTTTTGGAATATTTGTTCTGTTCTTTCTTGTGGATTAAACTGAAATTGCAACCAGAGAGAGAATAAAGTAGACGGCACGGGTCAAAATGTAGATTTATGACCCTGTGTCCATGATGACATGTACATGTCCAAATATGGGCCTCCGGAAAGGCCATCCTGTTCCTGTGGTCACGTGTTAGAGGGTGTGTTATTTTATATCTATATTGCATCCTTTGAAGTTGTCATGCTGATTGATCTCTAGGGACCTGGTTGGACTGGGGGGGGGGGGTTCTGTGTTTGAACTTTTGAAAGTGTATGGCCCCAAACCCCCCCAGTTCTATTGCCCTTATGGTTGCAATCTATGAAGCAGGAATGTGTGTGTGTGTTAGAAACAAGGTCCCTTGGCATTGTGTCCATTTCAAGCTTTCAACAAAAATTAAACAGCCATCTAAATAATGTTTCTCAGCCTAGTTTCCTATTTAGTTCTCTTTATATGTACATGCACAGAGCTTCCAGATGGCTCCAGCCTATGGATTTTCAGTGCATGTACACCTGGGGAGATTAGAACCCCAAAGAAAAGATCCTAAAGGTAATTTCAGATTCAGGTTTATCATGACAGCCTCTTTATGAAAGGCCTTTACTTATGGCTAAACAGCTTCTACACAGCTTATTAATTAATGCTGTGGGATAAAATTAGGTGTTTCTAGGAGGGCTTAAACAAATCTACAGTGAAACAAACATGTACACTTTACACACATATTTATTGACTTTTAAAAAGACCACAGTAACATGACAGAATTTGTGCAAATGCGACAAAATCTGCTAGTGGATATAAAATGTACAACAGTAGTATTCTGTAAAAAGCAATACGTGTTAAAAATGTGGCACAGGCAATCAAGACAGCCTCTTTATGAAAGGCCTTTACTTATGGCTAAACAGTTTTCTACACATCTTATTAATTAATGATGTGGGCATACCCAGGATTTACATGCAGGACGGTTGATCTACACATGGAGGGAAAACGTACGGAGTTGATGGAGCGGGCAAGCGTCTTTTCGATGGTGAAATCAAAACGGATAATGGTCAGGGCTAACCAGCCCCTTTATCTGTAAGAAATAGTAAACATTTTGAATTATAACGTGTTAAAATATATGTACTAAATATTTTGAATTAAATCACTGGTTTTAAAAAGGTATCTCACGCTTTAACGATAGGCGAAGCGATAATTTCATATTTCGGTTTAGGGGGTTATTAACTTTATGGAAAACAATATTCACACTATGTGGATTATAAACATGTACATACATAGAGAGCCAACACATCAAGATCTGACAGGTAACCTGCAATACGTGTTAAATATGTTTTACATACATCCACGACTGAATGGTTTCACAAACTCCCTTTAAAGGTTTTGTAAGAAAGTTGTAACAGGCCTCATTCAACAGTCTAGAGATGAACCTAGAGACACCAAAACATCAACGTTTAGAGCAGCTTGGAGATTATTACCCATGTCAGTGGGGAGCAAAGAGCGGATTTACCCAACTCTGTACACACTCCGACACAGGGTATGATAACTCTGACGCGTACGTCTAATGATTATTGTAGATGTTTACAACTGAGGGAGTTGACAGTAGGTCAATGAGATGTATAAAGGTAAATTGACATAACGGACCTCAAAGACCAACAGCCTACTTTATAATATAGAATGCAGGGGTGTGTACTGAACATGTAACCATTATAAAACAAAATGGTCTACGGTCAAATGCATCTATAGTTTTTAATTAAGTGGTCGCTGCATTCATTTAGATTATTTCAACATAGTCTAGATCAGTCCACCGGTTGCATATAAATTTTTTAGTATCTCAATATTGTGTTATATGTTGGTAGGTCTAATAAACAAATATATTGTATACATTGTATACATATTATTTTGTCAGATATTCAAGCCGTTGATACAGTTGTGTACTCTATCGCCCGCCCTGCTGATCGTGCTCTCTGAACTACATTAAGCTTTCATTATTTTGCATCAAATATTTATGGACCTTAAATTATTATAGAATACACAATATCTCACCCTTTAATGACAGGAACATGTCCTTTCCATCCATCACCATGGTCTGTCACGAAGAAATGTAATGTCTGAAAAAAACATGTATTATTTTATAGTCTTTCCTACAATGGTATGTTATAAAGTTTGTAATAATGTACAACTGTAGGCCTCCAATGTTTTTACATAAAAACACTAACGATGCATGTTTAAATAGTAGTACAATTTGGTAATTAATTCTAACATGTCTTTAAAAAGTTTGTACTATATATTTTGGAATTAAATCAATGGTTTTAAAACAGTATCTCACCCTTTAACGGTGGGAAAATGTCCTTTCCAGCCATCACCCCGGTCTGTCGCGAACAAAAAAAGACAGGGAAAATCAGGGTGTGTGAGTGAGTGTGCGTGTGACGGAGCAGCAGGAGTGTGTGTGCGTTTCAAAAACAAAAGGGGGCGTTTGTGTGTGTATGTGTTCAACAGGGCCCAACCATGTAGCCCCATTCTATCTGTAGAGAATCGTTTGAAACCAATGTTTGCACTATCATGCATACGGCATGTCCAGATATCTGCCGACCCCCCCGGGGTTAAACATTGATATCTCTAATCAGCGCCCGGTGCCCCCCACCCCGGTTGTAGACAGAATGTCTCGACATCCCCTCCTGTTTGAATTCACCGCCAAATATACAGGGTGTTGCATACATGATATCTCCCGAAAAAAATGCCACCACGGCCCTGTAAACTCATTCCGTACTTTCGCTAGTTAGGGACAGAACGTGGGGCATATACTTTAACACTATGTTACCACAGCTTTAGCGCAAACCCACAGGCCCGAATATTTAGCTGCCAGGACAGATTCAAAAAGAGATGTGAATAAGTGAATCCCTCCTAATGGATATTTCTGAAGGCTACTGGACATAAGTGATTGGGAAGCGATCATTTTTCGGCGTAAGTCCAAATAATCAGCAAACTTTAAACGACACTTTTTATGGATATCTTTAAGAAATGGCTTTCTTCTTGCCACTCTTCCATAAAGGCCAGATTTGTGCAATATACGACTGATTGTTGTCCTATGGACAGAGTCTCCCACCTCAGCTGTAGATCTCTGCAGTTCATCCAGAGTGATCATGGGCCTCTTGGCTGCATCTCTGATCAGTCTTCTCCTTGTATGAGCTGAAAGTTTAGAGGGACGGCCAGGTCTTGGTAGATTTGCAGTGGTCTGATACTCCTTCCATTTCAATATTATCGCTTGCACAGTGCTCCTTGGGATGTTTAATGCTTGGGAAATCTTTTTGTATCCAAATCCGGCTTTAAACTTCTTCACAACAGTATCTCGGACCTGCCTGGTGTGTTCCTTGTTCTTCATGATGCTCTCTGCGCTTTTAACGGACCTCTGAGACTATCACAGTGCAGGTGCATTTATACGGAGACTTGATTACACACAGGTGGATTGTATTTATCATCATTAGTCATTTAGGTCAACATTGGATCATTCAGAGATCCTCACTGAACTTCTGGAGAGAGTTTGCTGCACTGAAAGTAAAGGTGCTGAATAATTTTGCACGCCCAATTTTTCAGTTTTTGATTTGTTAAAAAAGTTTGAAATATCCAATAAATGTCGTTCCACTTCATGATTGTGTCCCACTTGTTGTTGATTCTTCACAAAAAAATATAGTTTTATATCTTTATGTTTGAAGCCTGAAATGTGGCAAAAGGTCGCAAAGTTCAAGGGGGCCGAATACTTTTGCAAGGCACTGTATTTGAAATTTTATGTATCTAACATATTTTTATATTTAATAACCTATTTTGTATGTATTATTTTCTTTCAGACTCCTACCAGGCGAAAAAAACGGCACAGAAGGCCACATACATCTAGAGCTGGGGGATTCCGGCTCACCGAATATTCCCAATGAAACACCCAAAGCGGGGGTATATCCCTGTTTTTTAATGACATTTCAGAGGTTGACGACCGGTTATTCTGTGATGCGGCCAACCTTCTTGACACCGACAATTCTATGGCGTCAACATCCGGATCTGAAATAGAACAAGCAAGGTTTTTTCACAGTCTTTTTAATTCTAGCTATTTACATGTATATTTTAAAAAATGAAGACTATTTATACAATGAAACAAGGTTTTTTAATAGAACAAGCAAGGTTTTTTCACAGTATTTTTAATTCTAGGTATTTACATGTATGTTTTTTTTTAATTAAGACTATTTATACAATTAAACAAGGTTTTTTATTCACACTGTTTGTAAACAATATCTTCTGCCCTCTTAGGGTCAACATGACCCGCTTATTGATTAGAAAGTATGATTAGAAACCAAGGCCATCTATATTCAATCTGTGATTAGAAACGATAATTAGAAGCTATGACAAAACTATGAAGACAGGGCGGTGTGTGCGTGAATGATGACCTATTATTTAAGTGTGGAATATATTCTCTCTCTCTCTCAGGCATATATATTTGATACAATTACCCACTTTAAAAACTGTTGCTGCAATATCACTTCTCAATGTGTGTACATTTCAAGCTTTCAACAACAATAAACCAACCAGCTCAATAATGTTTCTCAGACTAACACACTGTTGAGTTTACCTATTTAGTAAAGAAACAACCATTAAGACAAAACACAAAAAGTTGTCATTCTATACGGAAAAGAGGTACATTTTGATTGATCAAGAATTCCCAATAGGTATGTGTCACGCCCTGAACATAGTTTTGCTTTGTATGTTTATAGGTTTTGTTTGGTCAGGGGGTGATCTGAGTGGGCATTCTATGCTGTATGTCTAGTTTGTCTGTTTCTGTGTTTGGCCTGATATGGTTCTCAATCAGAGGCCGGTGTTAGTCGTTGTCTCTGATTGGGAACCATATTTAGCCTGTTTTGTCATTGTTGGGTGATTCTCTATGTTAGTTGCTTGTGTCAGCACATTTGGTATATAGCGTCACGGTCGTTGTTCATTTATTGTCTTGTTCAGTTTACTTCGTGTTGTCGCGCTTTGGTCCGCTTCTTACGACGATCATGACAGCTTGATCTGATCCTCAACCCTATTACGACAGCATATAATGCACAGTCATATGCAAAACCATAAAACTCTGACAAGAAAACAATGAAAACCTTAACACGACTACACGCATTGCCATTATTTTAGTTAACAAGCACCCATGGTTGAATTTGGTACTTTTTCTTTGTACATGCACCAAGCCTCCAAGGGGCTGACAACCGTATTCCCAGCTTGGAGATTATTACCCATGTAAGGGGAGCAAAGTAAAACTAAATGCATGCTCTTCAACCAATCGCTACATGCACCTACCCGCCCGTACAACATCACTACTCTGGACGGTTCTGACTTAGAATATGTGGACAACTACAAATACCTAGGTGTCTGGTTAGACTGTAAACTCTCCTTCCAGACTCACATCAAACATCTCCAATCTAAAGTTAAATCTAGAATTGGCTTTCTATTTCTCAACAAAGCATCCTTCATTCATGCTGCCAAACATACCCTTGTAAAACTGACCATCCTACCGATCCTCGACTTTGGCGATGTCATTTACAAGATAGCCTCCAATACCCTACTCAATAAATTGGATGCAGTCTATGACAGTGCCATCCGTTTTGTCAGCAAAGCCCCATATACTACCCACCACTGCGACCTGTACGCTCTCGTTGGCTGGCCCTCGCTTCATACTCGTCGCCAAACCCACTGGCTCCAGGTCATCTACAAGACCCTGCTAGGTAAAGTCCCCCCTTATCTCAGCTCACTGGTCACCATAGCAGCTCCAGCAGGTATATCTTGCTGGTCACCATAGCAGCACGCGCTCCAGCAGGTACAGTGGGGCAAAAAAAGTATTTAGTCAGCCACCAATTGTGCAAGTTCTCCCACTTAAAAAGGTGAGTGAGGCCTGTAATTTTCATCATAGGTACACTTCAACTATGACAGACAAATGAGAAAAAAATCCAGAAAATCACATTGTAGGATTTTTAATGAATTTATTTGCAAATTATGGTGGAAAATAAGTATTTGGTCTCCTACAAACAAGCAGGATTTCTGGCTCTCACAGACCTTTAAGAGGCTCCTCTGTCCTCCACCTGTATTAATGGCACCTGTTTGAACTTGTTATCAGTATAAAAGACACCTGTCCACAACCTCAGTAAAATGAGTCCTATATCGACAGAACCTGAAAGGCTGCACAGCAAGGAAGAAGCCACTGCTCCAAAACCGACATAAAAAAGCCAGACTAGTTTGCAACTGCACATGGTGACAAAGATAGTTATTTATGGAGAAATGTTCTCTGGTCTGATGAAACAAAAATAGAACTGTTTGACCATCGTAGAACTGATATTGTAGAACTGATAACCATCGTTATGTTTGGAGGAAAACGGGGGAGGCTGGCAACCATCCCAACCGTGAAGCACAGGAGTGGCAGCATCATGTTGTGGGGGGTGCTTTGCTGCAGGAGGGACTGGTGCACTTCACAAAATAGATGGCATCATGAAGAGGGAAAATTATGTGGATATTTTGAAGCAACATCTCAAAACATCAGTCAGGAAGTTGAAGCTTGGTTGCAAATGTGTCTTCCAAACGGACAATGACCCCAAGCATACTTTCAAAGTTGTGGCAAATTGGCTTAAGGACAACACAGTCAAGGTATTGGAGTGGCCATCACAAAGCCCTGACCTCAATCCCATAGAAAATGTGTAGGCAGAACTTAAAAAGCATGTGCGAGCAAGGAGGCCTAAAAACCTGACTCAGTTACATCAGCTCTGTCAGGAAGAATGGGCCAAAAGTCACCCAACTTATTGTGGAAAGCTTGTGGAAGGCTACCCTAAATGTTTGACCCTAGTTCAACAATTTAAAGGCAATGCTATGAAATACTAATTGAGTGCATGTAAACTTCTGACCCACTGGGAATGTGATGAAAGAAATAAAAGCTGAAATAAATCATTCTCTCTACTCTTATCCTGACATTTCACATTCTTAAAATAAAGTAGTGATCCTAACTGACCTAAAACAGGGATTTTTTACTTGGATTAAATGTCAGGAATTGTGAAAAACTGAGTTTAAATGTAGTTGGCTAAGGTGTATATAAACTGTAAATGTAAAATGAGAAGGTCAAGAGAGGGAGAATAACATATTTGGGGATTGACCAGTAACGACAGCATTACAAGAACACATGCTACCTATCTTTTTCACCCGTTTCTAATATAATTTTGCTTGTCTTATTGAGGTAAGGTTTGTGACTGTACATGTCCCATCATTGCCTGGAATCATATATTTTTTCAATTACCAAGCATTCTTGGAGGCGTCTTTGTTTTAATGCCCTAATCAGTCAATCTCTCTGTGTCCTGCTCTCCTCTCCTTTACTATCCTCTCTTCTTTCCTACCTTCTCTCCCCACTTCACATTTTCTCTATCTTTCCTATTGTCTTCCTTTCTCTCTGTTGTCCTCTCTCTCCGTCAGGCTCGGATACGAGTTAGGGCCGCTACGCCACTGATCCACCAGTTTGCTCATTATAATAAAATAATGGGCCGTGGGTATACACCACAAAGCCAAGGGTTGGGGAGTAACCGATTTATATGTAATCCGTGACATGTTAACGGACTATAAAAAACTGTAACCCTTTTCCAGCAAAAATATTGTACTCAGATTACAGATACTTTCAAATAAAATTATTACTTCTAGGATTACTTTTAAATTCAGAAAGGATGTTTATGAAAAAACTGTCACAACATTGTTTTCTCAATGACATTCAAATCAGCATTGAAAAAGGCGTAGGTTTACGTTTTTTCTACCAGAGTGAGTCTGACCACATGTCAAAGACGACTGAAATCAAATGTGTTTGATGAATGGCAGGAAAAGAGCAGGATAGGTTTTTGTAGGCTACAGTACAAGCTACTGTATGTATTCCAATGGTGTGACTGCTGTCGACATCCAAAGATTATCCAACGTGAATAAATGCTTGGACGTAAGGACGACAGCAGTGGTGTAGCCTACAAGTGATACAGATATCACTTATTATTGTTGTCTAAATCAAATCAAAATTGTATTGGTCACATACACATATTTAGCTGATTTTATTGCAGGTGTAGTGACATACTTGTGTTCCTAGCTCCAACAGTGCAGTAGTATCTAAAAAACAATTCACAACAATACACACACATCAAAAGTACAATAATTGAATTAAGAAATATATCAATATTGAGCAATGTCGGAGTGGCATTGAATAAATACAGTGGAATAGAATACGGTATATACATATGAGATGAGTAATGCAGTATGCAAACATTATTAAAAAATGACTAATGTTCCATTATTATAGTGGCAAGTGATTCCAAGTCTATGTATATAGGACAGCAGCCTCTAAGGTGCATGATTGCGTAACAGGGTGGAAGCCGGCTAGTGATGGCTATTTAACAGTCTGATGGCCTCCAGATAACTGTTTTTCAGTCTTTCGGTCCCAGCTTTGATGCACCTGTACTGACCTCACCTTCTGAATGATAGCAGGGTGAACAGGTCGTGGCTCAGATTGTTATTGTCCTTGGATGATATTTTTGGCATTCCTGTGACATTGGGTGCTGTAGTTGTCCTGGAGGGCAGGTGTGCTCCCTCTGCCACTTCCTGAAGTCCACAATCAGATTGATCTACATAGCGCATTGATGTGAATGTCACGTTCTGACCTTTATTTCCTTTGTTTTGTATTTATTTAGTATGGTCAGGGCGTGAGTTGGGTGGGCAGTCTATGTTTGTTTTTCTATGTTTTGGGGCATTTCTATGTTTCGGCCTAGTATGGTTCTCAATCAGAGGCAGGTGTCATTAGTTGTCTCTGATTGAGAATCATACTTAGGTAGCCTGGGTTGCACTGTTTGTTTGTGGGTGATTGTCTATGTTGTAGCTTCACGGTCGTCATTTGTTTATTGTTTTGTATGCAGTGTCAGTACTTTCTTTATTAAAGATTTACCATGGACACTTACGACGCCGCATTTTGGTCCGACTCTCCTTTTCGCCTCTCCTCTTCGGAAGAAGAGGAGGAACACCGTGACAGAATCACCCACCAACCAAGGACCAAGCGGCGTGGTAAACAGCAGCGACGACAGCAGCAGCAACAACAGCAAAAACAGCGGCAAGCATCACAGGACTCCTGGACATGGGAGGAGATTCTAGACGGGAAAGGACCCTGGGCACAGGCTGGGGAATATCGCCGCCCCAAAGCAGAGCTGGAGGCAGCGATATGAGGAGGCAGCACGGCAGTGCGACAGGTACGAGAGGCAGCCCCCAATTTTTTTTGGGGGGGGGGCAGACGAGGTGTGGTAGTAAGCCAGGTAGCAGACCTGAGCTCACTCCTCGTGCTTATTATAAGCAGCGCATTACTGGTCAGGCACCGTGTTATGCGGTTAAGCGCATGGTGTCGCCAGTGCGTGCCCATAGCCCGGTGCGCTATAGGGCAGCCCCCCGAAAGTGCCGTGAGAGTGTGGGCATCGAGCCAGGGCGTATGGTGCCTGCTCAGCGGGTCTGGTCGCCGGTACACAGTTTTGGTACACCGTGACAGTGAATCACACTGCTGCTCTCTCATTTGGCTATTTTGGCCTTATGGATTGTGGTTGTTGTAAATGGCTGTTCACAAATGTTTGTGTATTTTAATCCTATATATATGGTTGAGGCAACACGGCAGTGCTCAGCCAGTGAAAAATTTGCTTTTGCAACAGCTGCATAGTGCGGATTCGTGCCTATGGAATAAAAGTTTGATGAAGTTCCTCCCATCTAAACTTGTATTGTGCTCCATAATGTCAAAAGCAAGTTCAATTTAAGAAGAGCATGAGTAGGGCTTTTAGTGCTCAATGTAATTCGTGATGATAAAAAAGTGTTTCAATAGGCCAAACGGACACATGCTCAAACTCGCCCACTTTGATAGACTTCAACAGCTGTAAATTATTGAAATACCAAAGTGTCACCAACAAAAACATAAACAATATGCCTATAACAAATGCAGCACATGGCATACATTTTGCACATGCAAATAGCACTTTTCGGAAGGGCTCAAAGCATGACATTCCATGAGAGCATTTATTTTTCATCTTGAAGCAATGAGCCCAAATCAGTCCTCTATGACAAAATAAACAACAGAGTAGGCTAATAAATCCTTAGTTTTTGGGATATGCTCATGTAAAACAATGTCTGATCGATATTTCCAAATTATATTCTTGAAGATCAATGGGTATTCAATTAAATGGAATGACTGACAATCTGACAGATTTAGTAGTAGAAAACAAATGGGTTTGAAGAAGCCTATACATAACCAACCCATAAAGTAAAATGCAAATCCATTAATGGCCAGCTATGCATTGATTTATCCTGCAATAGATATTATTGAATTGGTAATATAAATGTGTCTTCTGATGCCTCTTAAGAGAAATCAAAAAAATAAATCCGACTACGTAACTTTTGGATTAACCAAACTCAGTAACGTTACTGATTACAATTAGTAACTGTAACAGATTATATTTAGAAAGTAACCTACCCAACCCTGACAAAACCCCATGTTCTTACCAAAACCTGCCTGCCTGCTGCCTGTTTGTCCACCGTTTCTTCCTGTATCTCTCTCTCTTTAAGTCTCTTTGATTATTTCTTTCAGACTACGTTTTTGCAACTCACATGGGGGACAAAAATCGTACTTTTTGGAGAAATGTCCTCTGGTCTGATGAAACAAAAACAGAAATGTTTGGCCATAATGACCATCGTTATGTTTGGAGGAAAAAGGGGGAGGCTTGCAAGCCAAAGAACACCATCCCAACCGTGAAGCACGGGAGTGTCAGCATCATGTTGTGGGGGGTGCTTTGCTGCAGGAGGGACTGGTGCACTTCACAAAATAGATGGCATCATGAAGTGGGAAAATTATGTGGATATTTTGAAGCAACATCTCAAAACATCAGTCAGGAAGTTAAAGCTTGGTTGCAAATGGGTCTTCCATATGAACAATGACCCCAAGCATACTTCCAAAGTTGTGGCAAAATGGCTTAAGGACAACAAAGTCATGGTATTGGAGTGGTCATCAAAGCCCTGACCTCAACCCTATAGAACATTTGTGGGCAGAACTTAAAAAGCATGTGCAAGCAATGAGGCCTACAAACCTGACTGAGGTTATAGGCTCAACCACTTGGGAACCAGGCCCAACCACTAGGAAGCCAGGCCCAGCCAAACAGAATGAGTTTTTCCGCACAAAAGGGCTTTATTACAGACAGAAATACTCCTCAGCACCCTCCCTCAGATGATCCCCCAGATGAAGAAGCTGGATGTCGAGGTCCTGGGCTGGCATGGTCACACCACATGCACGTACTACTCTTCTGTTTTTTTTTCTCATTTCATATACACCACAGGACATGAATGCAGCATTCAGCTCTTAAGTCTGGCCGTGGCAATGGACTCACTCTTTATACAGTCTCTGGAGATAAATTACCCCATGGCCTCCACAAAGGAACAAGAGATTGAACCCTTTATGGAGCTGGGCCTGCACCAATTCTATGGAGAAGTTACATGAACACATATTCATACGCAGTCACACACACAAACACTTTCATGTGGTACGTCCTGAAGATGGTTCATAGAGCCCATTCCCTTGCAGGTCACATACTGTACATACAGAGGCTTTAGCACTCAATGCTAAAAATCCTCCAATGATTTGACTCTGGGGCTCTCTGAGCTAACAGCTAATGTGAGAGACTCATAGAATATGACATTACTGACTCCCTCCAATTGTAGTGATAAACCAAAGCTGACATAAGTTCACCCAATGGAGCCTTAACCAGAGACATCACTACATCTCCATCCATATAGATCTAGCTCTACAATATCTTCAGATATGACTCACATATTAACCAAGTTCACTCATCACTTTCATAGACTCTCCATAGGCAAAGATACACCATTTCATTTATTTGAAACAAGATTCGTCGACCATTGTCTGTTTGACAATTGCCAGATGAGTGAATGTCTATTATTTTGGTATATTTACCAAACATTGATTTATGTTACGTCAAGTCAGGATTAGCGCAAGCTAGATATGCAATATTTTAAAGTATTTGGTATGCAGTATTTAGTATAATTATCTGAAAGGGATCAAATTGACAATATAAACCATTTCAATACATCGAAATACTCTAAATCCACAATGACCACAATATCCCTATTCAAGAGCAGCACAAATGTATAATGTTATGTCATTGTGCTTTACTGGGTTCATTCAATTTATCAATGCCAAGTTGTTCTATTTTGATTTAGGAGCAACATTTACAGTGGTGTTTGTGGATTGAGGGTGCTTGGCTTTCATGGCATTCTTTCCCTGCTTTCAAAGCCATGGGAATCAATGCAGGTTTTGAAAAGCTTGAGGGTGAAGTGTATAATTATGAAATCAGAGGGAAAATTGTTTGTGGATGTCTGGAAGCTGCTGGTTCTGCCTGACAGACTGGCTAGCACTTGGCAGACTTGCTCACACCACATCAGTGTTAGAGATCTGATCCCCAGCTCTGCTTTGCTCTGCTCTGCAGACAAACCAATACACCCTCAGGGATATAGACTTGGTCCCAAGGAGGGAGTGAAAAAAGAGTGGTGCATACCAATGTTGTGTATGTCTGCGTGTGTGCAAGGAGACAGATGGTGTGTGAGTAGAACCATCTCTAGCCACCTCGTTATGTCAGTGACTGACATAACAAGATAAAAAACGTTTGAAATGGCACGTTGTGTATTCTGCTATCTCTCAACGGTAAGTTTCTTTTTATGAATGTTTTAGTAGGTGGCCAACTATCGCCACCGGGGCCCTAAGTGCAGGACGTAGTCTGGCTATAGGCAGAGTTGGCACTGTTTGTGTGTGTGTGTAAGAGAGAGGACATCATGCTATTTTCAAGGTTTGGCTACCTCTGGAATTCTGTTATAGGTCTAACCAATCTGTCCCTACATTGCGTGACAGTGTTCATGCAATTTTAGGAAAATGCAAACCATTACGTAACAAAAAACGAAGCTCTTTCCATGCTTACTAACAATAGGTCTTATGAAAGATGGATATCTCAACTCACCGCGATTCAGAACAGCAGACAAAGTTAAACTCAGCGTCTCCCATTATCTTGCTGAATCAGCGGATATGCCCATAGAACTGCCAAAACGTTCATCGGTGTGAATGAGTTATGAATTGGACGAGACCCACAAAACTCCACAACATCCGATGAGCAATAGAAGGAAAACGATTCGACAAGTCGGGCTGCGCTGCGCCTTAGCAATCCTTCCTATCGCTCCGGCCCACTGAGGAAGTTCGGTAGAAAAAAGCTTCCTGGAAGCAGAGTTTTTGACCTTTCCGGGGATAATTACTAAATTAAAGTATCCACGGAGAGAGCGGGCGCAATTCCGCTTGGTGGGGGAATGCGTGCGCGCCTCGGGTTAGAAACACCAGTGGGCGACTGGCAGGAAGGCAACTACGGAGGAATGCAGGTGGGTATTGCTTCACCGGATGTTTAAGTATCTCTGGCCAGTGGTTAAATATTATTTTATAAAGTCCACGCCAGCACCGGGCTCTGCTTGACCCGCCTACTCCGCAGCGCTGTCAGAGAAAGGGAGAGCCACATTTCAATAGGTGAAACAGCAGACACGGTCTTTTTTAGCTCTCCTCTCTCCCTTTTACCCCCTTTCTCACCCAGTCACATGTTTAAAACACAAGTAACCCTCTGTAATAGATACGAAAGGAGGATATACTTAAGACCGTCACCGTTGACGTGGCGCGAATGGTAACAAGCGCTTTGGAGACAGCGGCTCCCTTATCACAATGAAATAGCCCACAGCTATGGATTCCTAAATGTATTGTCTGAGGATATTTAAGTCTTTATTTTCTCATGACGTTTTAAATATATTATTCATTTTCCTGATGTGATCTCTTTCAGGAGGGGCAGATGAATAGGCGACATTTGAGGAATAAGCGAATGTATCTCACCAAAATAAATACCTGTAGGCTAAAGCACACTGTCTGTGAGCCAGCCGTTAGTTTAGTCTTCATACCTGTCTTAGTGTCATACTTAGCTCTATCTGTCTGAGCAGGGGATGGGAGCTGAGGACGGTTCAGTGACTGCTTCTCTTCTCCCTTGTCTTCAGCTCCCATATGTCTGTGCATAATCCATGCATCACATCACTGCAAAGGCAGCTAACAGCATCAACTGAGACTCCAGACAATGAATGAATGCTGGCATTTAACAGTGAATATGAAGGAATACATCAACACACATGCATCAGCATTTCAGTTAGAAGTGATCATATGCAACTGCATCCTCTCTAAATTAAGGTTCTAACCTAATCTTAGAGACCTGAGTTTAAGAACCTAAACTCATCTGCATCCTATCCCTTGGTCCATATATATTATTTCCATTGTGTGCAATATTGTGCCAACCACGATCAACATGAACCTTGTTGGAATAATTAACATACCAACGCTCAGTTGGTAGAGCAAGGTGCTTGCACCGCCAGGGTTGTGGGTTCGATTCCCAGGGCCACCCAAATGTAATATGTATGCAAGCATGACTAAGTCATTTTGGATAAAAGCATCTGCTAAATGGCTTACATTATTATAGTAAGGTCTCCATCTCCACCCAATATGGTCAACTTTGGTGTCTTCAATTGAAGACAGAAAGAAAGTGTGTTTGTAGTGTATTGGAACAAGTAGACCTTTCCTTAGTTATATGGTATGGGAGCTGTCCATGGTGCTGAACTGCCTCTAAATAATGAGTAACTCCAATGACAACAGTGACCTGGAGAGTCCATCTTTGACCATCAACCTCAATGAAAAACTCTTCAACTTGCCATAATTTCCATACGGCTCTATTTGTGTTGTTTCCCAGTGTGGGAGCTGTTCCTCAGGGCTATAACATGTGAGCTGTCCACGGTGAGGAAAAAACATATTTAAAAACCTCAACGAATAACCGTTCAACTTTGGATCATTTCCATAGGGGTTTCTGTAGTAGACTTCATCAGGGGTATAGTTGCTTATATACTCTGACATAAAGCACTCTTTACTCTGATTATTTGTTACGCGGAGTGGAACAGGGGAACCCAAGAGCAGACTCAGACGAGGGGACTGGGATGAAGTAACCAAGGTATTTATTGAAACACAGGGGACAGATGGAGTGCAGGCCAGGGGAAGCTTGAGTGGGTTGCAGGAAACCATGTGAGGATGTGGAGGCTGGAGCGAGAGGGGTTGGGACTGGGTAAGCAGGTCCGGAGAGGAATCCAAGTGAGTAGTAGAGTGGGGAATCCAGGACAGATAGGAGGATAACAGGTTCTAATAGTAACAAACGGCTAGACTGACGGAGCAGAAATTACAATCTGGCAGTGTGGAAGTGGCAGGACTGAGTATTTGTAGAGGTCTTGATTATGGAACAAGTTGAAGTCGGTGGGGATCTGCTCTGACTCCCGGACACCTGTCTCCGCCCACACAATCACACACACACACACAGAGAGAGGGAGAGAGTACTGGGGGAGTGGCGGCAGGTCAAGGAGACACAGGATGAGCAGTAGAGGGCGTTGCAGGAGCAGATGTGACATAATGGAGCAAACAGATGAGTGCCAATTATCTGTTACTTTGGCAACAGCTTCTCTTTCTGGGGCCCCCAGAAAACACAATACAAATCAATGAAACACACATGCTGTAGGTATACACAGAAGTATCCCCAGATTATGATGATTGTAATGTTTACACTATTAATATGGTATACTATTGTAGTTGGGATATGATTTCCAGTGTTCTATTTGGGATACACGCAAATAAGTGCACTCATTTGTTTACGGGTTGATGGTCACTAGACTTAATATTGAATGTTATGGACTGTTCTCATATCTGTTATAGTGACTGACTCCAGACTGGATTTTGATTTTATTAGGATGCCCAAGGACTGAGGACACTTTATGTTATTTTATTCTGTGACACTGTGTGATACTGTAGCAGATGATTTTGCGACATCATACATGCCTCTCAGCTGGTGTTTACAGAATATAAGAGCCTGCTTAGAGAAGGCAAATTATACTTTTCTATGCTTCTATGCTGGAGGTTGTCTCCCTGTTGCAACTTGTAATTAAAAAACTAAATTATTTTGACTGATTTTATCAACCTGGAAATTAACTCATCAATCAGGACCGGCCCTAGCCAGAACCCCCTGTATAGAACCTCGTTATTGTTATTTTATTATGCTTTATTATCCTTTATATTTACTCTATATTCAAATTTTTGTAAATATTTTCTTAGCTCTATTTCTTAAACTGCATTGTTGGTTAAGGCCTTGTATTCGGGGCGCATGTGACAAATACATTTGATTTCCATTCCCACAATATAGGTCCACGCCTACACACCACTCAGAAAAATATCTTGGCCGATGGGTGTTGTTTAGTTATTACATGGTTTGTATAGGGTTACTAACAGGTCCGTGCCAGACCTTTCAAGGATGCAGCCCCCCATTCCCCAGCTTAAAATATATATATATATATCTCCAAATTCATAACATATCAAATGCCTCTGTAGTGAAAATGTTAACATTTTTGAGCATAGGCCTATTTATTTCTGCAACAACACATTCATCACAAATTGTAAGCAAGCTATGGCTCTATTTAATCAGACCTCCGCATAGTGGTTGTTTTGACGGTGTCTGAGTTGGAACTGCATTAGAGCTCTCAAATCCCCAAATGGCTTCCAGCATTATATCTAAAGCGGAAATTGCCATTGGCTGCACAGAGTTGCATTAAAGTGAATTCCGCCACTTTTCAACTTCATATTCATCATATACAGCACCAGGACAGTGCCTACATACGTGAGAACAGCGCATTTCTATGATCTGTTTTTAAAAAGACAAGAAAGGTCCTAAAGTATGCTTCTCTGAGACATCACAGGGTAGGATTAAAAGTAAAAACTGTGATTTTCAAAACCTGCCACGGGGTTCTAGCCAAGGGAGTGTATTTTCTTGCTCCCCACGTCATCGTGAATCTCATAGTGTTTGAAAATCACTGTTTTTAAAATGTTTTAACTTTTGATTATGTCATCGGGTAGAACTTTTTATTATAATTGTTTTATTTTTTTTACAAAACTTAAATGTGCCCTTTTCAGATGTTGACACTGGTATTGTGCTGGAGATAATGAAAATGATGTTGACAAGTGGTGGATTTGCCTTTTAACAGAAATCCCATGCAGCCTGTTTACAAGTTCAAACACTGGAATGTGAGATGTAATCTACACCTCCATTAGGATGATAGAAATCATCATTATTTCATTTAATGATTTTTCTATATAGCCTACAATGTCTTGTTCTGTACTTCTAAGGTGAGTGGGGCGGGTGTGGCTTCAAGACAATGATCGCAAGAGCAGCTGCTCACCGATTTGATTGCTCCAGCGCAGTTCCACCTCCGACACCTCCGAAACATCTGCTATGCCATCGCCGGTTGATCTGATTGAATCTAAGCCCTTATTACAGCGCCTCTTAAAGACATGATTTACATCCGGAAAAGAGGGTGGGCTATCAGCTGATCTTTGAGTTCGATTTTTTTTCTCCAATGATTGTGATTTATCTTCAATGCTCTTCAATTCTTAAATTATAACTTCATAATTTAATATTCATAATCTTCTAACTCATGATATATGGCTAGCAGGCTAGTGGCTTGTGTGGATATTTTAGTATATGGTGGTTAGCTAGAGTCTAGACTCCCTGTGTTGCTGCTGCAGTGACACGCATGTGCAACTCCCGACTGAAGAAGGGATGGAGTTGGGTCGGAGGGTCATTGATGCAGCCACTCCTCTCTGTCTTTCTGTCTCTCTTTGCTGTCTGTATCAGCCAACCAGACTGAATATTGATTATGTAAATCAAGTGTTTATCAAGTGTTTATCAAATGTTATGCTGCTGTAGCAGTACTGTTGATATTTAAACGAGGTAGCTAGCTACACACACTCGACCGTATCTCAAGGCATGTATGTTTGGATACCGGGGGTAACGTGAGCAATCTCCGTAGAAGGCAGACCAACATGTGCAACCAACGGACGGGGTGGTGGTGGAGTTTGGTGAAATTGACATCAGGATGACTTGCAGGCAGTGGGTTCAGTACAACAACGACAAAAACTCTATACAAAAAAAATATACCACCACCCAAAAGACACTTGGTAAGTGGGAGGGCAAATGAGCTTGTGCTCAGCACAGGTAGACTCCTATCTGTGCATGTACCTGGTAACTAATGATAGAATAGCCAAGTGCAATGTTGTTGCAGACTGTATTACTTGCCAAATGCTAGATCTGGATACAATATACTCCAATGTACTGGAGAGAAAACAAGTTCCCAGAAAACATTAGAAGAAAACGGAAAAACTCTACCCTTGCACAGTGCTGTTACTGTAGAGATGAAAATCACATAATCATGCTTTTTCCTAGTAAAAATTACTTTGCACAATAACAAAAACATCAAGTGCTCTCTATTTTAAATGTGACACTCATCCTCTCTCATCTCTGACCCACTAAATACTGTAATTCCATTAATTTCAGCATCAAGCTGAAATTAGCACCATTAGCATATTAATGAGTGGTGTTCCTGAAATGGATCTCCTCTGAGGGACCATGGTGGCGGTGGCAAGACAGCCCAGTGTGTTTCCTACTCTACAGTCTGGGTCTGCCACAGGCTGGGGGTGGGTGACTAATTCACACCTTAACCACAGTCTCAATCACAGAACAGAATAGTCGGGACAGAAGAGAGTCGGGAGAGAGTCATCTTAGCCAAGTGTCATGCAGCTGCAGGAACAGCTCTTCCTGTTCTGTCTTAATGTTTGTTGTAGAAAACTTTAAGGACTGGGAAAAAGATACAACATTGTTACACATTTGTCCATTTTTTGACTGCAGCAAACTATGATGTACCCCATGATATTCAATCTTTTTTTTCTCTCATCCTTCCCATTGCCTCAGCTGTCAGTCTCTTCAGCCTCTTTCTGAGTACTAAAGGCCCTGAAGATCATCTCTCCCAGAGTCTGGAAACTCTCAGAAGTCTAATGCCACCTGAATCCCCATGTAATTTGACCTCGGCCTCCTTCAATATCCTTCCACGAACAGTTGAGGACTGTTGATTCAGATAACTCCATTCCATGAGGCCCGGTGGAAAATGAATCCAGGGGAGCTCCATTTCTCTGGTTATCACTTTGCAGAATACTATCAGGCCAGCGGTTATATCTGCTACATTTAAAACAGGCTATATGAGGAACACACCAAGCCTCATAGAGATTCATTCTATCGCCTACCATGTTTTCTTTTCTATCTAGTAGTGGGGTATAGATAATGTATTCAAATGTAAGCAGTCACCTCCATTACCCCTTTTTCGATTATGATGTGTGCTTATCCATTGATTCACACCTTTGGGAAAAGGAAAAAGTTCTCAACTATTTTGAAAATGCACACCTCTGAACTATTGCAACAATGGGTTATGCATCTAACCTCTTTACATTTGTATTATGAATTCATCTGAACAGCAATGATGTTTGTCATTGGGCACATTTTTGGGGTAGGAATAGTGAAGGCTGTTTCTAACTTTCACTTGCAGATACTGAATGTGGCATTCTTAAAGGGGTCATGTTACATTACATCCCTCCTTTTCTTTTAGAAAATAAACATGCTTTTTTTCAAACATTCTCTATACAGTACATGTATTAATACACTTTCATTCCACAATGCTTAACATGTGTTAGTATGTTTTCTTCTGTTACTTTAAACAAACATAAATATAATTTTATTTTTAAACCCTTATTCAAATAAAATGTTATTTCTCAGCAGCTCAATTAATTGGTTTTTATTTTTAACATCAGCTATCAGCCTGTGAGGAGCTCTTCCATTTTGTCTTTGATATCTTCTTGCTGCTAGTGGGATGTCTTCAGGACGAGCAGGAGGTGGGTGATGAACTTGAGGGTCAATTTGAGATTCCTCCTCATCATCCTCTTAATCATCCTCTTCATCTGCAGGTGACTTCTGGGCAGTGTTTCCGAAGCTTAAAGTGTGACTTTTGACAATGCGCCAGTGTCGCTGGACAGTGATCATTGTGCCTTTCACTGCTTTCACTGCTGTGACTTTGTATGGCTTGGGTTGAATGGAGTCACAAGTTTACCTGTCTTCTTTTGACGGATGAGGACGACATCTCCTACAGAGAGTTCTGACTGTGATGCGTTTATCCTTTGTCTTAGGTTTTCATCTTTTCCTTTTTGGTGTGGTCCGTGCGGAGGTGCTCGACATCATTTGAAGGTAACTCAAAGGTAGGTAGCTTGATCGACAGAAGTCGTCAATAGGGCAAGTCAGTTGAGGGCTGGTTTGTGGAGTGGTGAGGAGTATCTCTGTAGTTCCTTGGTACTTTGTGCAGCTCCTCCTTCCACGGCTTGCCTTTTAATGTCACAGTTGTAACAGCTTTTCTCACAATCCTCATGAACCATTCAACTTCAGCGTTGGCTTGGGGCCAGTAAGGTGTGATTTTCCGATGGTGGAAACTGGTGACTGGTGGCTTCGACTTGGGGTTGGTAAAGATGAGTTCCAATGGCTTCTGATCTGTGATCATGTTGAACTAAGCACCACGGAGATACAGATACACGTTTAACTGACTATTGGCAGTGCATCTTGTCCAGTCTGGGAGTATCTGTTTGACTTGGATAGATGCTCTGCTTGCATATGCAACAGTATGTGTCATGTTCGTCTTCTAATCTCCCTGTGCTAGGACTGCACCAATGACGTCTGTTTCTCTGTCTGGGTGGAAGTAACTCATGACTGGGTTGTTGAGAAGTTGTTCCTTGAACGTGTTAAGTGCTTCATTGTGTGTTTGTTTCCAGGCCCACTCTGTGTCTTTATTTGTGAGGTCATGCAGTGGTAGGGTGATTGGGGAGACATCCGGAATGAAGCGTGCACTGTAGTTTGCCATTCCCAGGAGGCTGAGAACTTCACTCAGGTTTTGAGGAAGTGACATGTTGCTTATCGCCTCAAGCTTCTTGGGGTCTGCTGAGATGCCATCTTGAGATAAGTTTTAGCCATAGATCTCCAAAGATGTTTTTTTGATACTCCCTCTTGTCTTTGTCGATTGTCAGGTTGTTCTCATGAAGCCTTTGGAAGATGGCTTCCAGTGAACAGTTGTGAGCCTCTGCTGAGGTCCCAAACACAAGAATGCCGCAATCACTGAAGTTTTTCACTACTGGGTTTCCATGGAGCACCTGCTGAATGATGTGTTGGAAAACTTCAGCAGATAATGAGATTCTGAAAATTAATGCTTGTACCCATGTATGCTTAATTAATGCTTAGTCCCATGTATGTTAAGAAAGTTGTGATATAACTCGACTCTGGAGCAAGTTCCAACTGGTGGTATCCAGTCCAGTCATATTCAAGGAACTACCTTTCTAGGGGTTCTGATGCTTCTAGATTTTATTTACATTTTGATAACATATCTACATTATTTCACTTTTTAATCCGTATAGTATTGCTTACTAGTTGTTGCCAATGAATTATGTAACCACTCCCTCTTCAAACCAGGGTTGATTGGAAAAAGCTGTTCGAAAGAGGACATTGTATTATCATATCTTTGTACTCCCTGACGAAGGCCATGCAGCCGAAACACGTCAGAGTTTTTAATCTTTGTTTCCATTGAACATGCCATACAAATAAAGACCTTTTCATTAATTATATAAAGAGTGCCTTGGTCCTCCTTTCTTTTTGATGACCAATTTACCCCTTTTACCAAAGAGCACCTTCTGTCTACCAAAACCTACTATTGTGTACCTTAGCAGCATCTCCCTTCCTTCTTTTTTTCTACAAATTAATCACAGAACTTCGGTAGTGCTTAGAGGAAGCAGCGCCACGGTAATTGTTTTGTGTTTTTGGGACATTTTAAACTCAGACCATGGATTTTTACCAGAGAGGCAACAAGTTGTTCCTATTAACATGAAGAGGGTCAAAGGATTATTACCACAACCCCATTGCTAGATGAGATGACAGCCATAGAGAACACTGGAACGGACTTGAACAAGACTTGATCAATATTCCAAAACCCATTTGAGAGTATCTTGTGTCCCCCCGCGACCGGTTTTGTAACATTGTTCCCTATGAAACACTGCCAGATACAGTTGAAGTTGGGAGTTTACATACACCTTAGCCAAATACATTTGAACTCAGTTTTTCACAATTCCAACTTTGGAAGTGTGCATGGAGTCATTGTCCATTTGGAAGACCCGTTTGCGACCAAGCTTTAACTTCCTGACTGATGTCTTGAGATGTTGCTTAAATATATCCTGATAATTCTCCTTCCTCATGATGCCACCTATTTTGTGAAGTGTACCAGTCCCTCCTGCAGCAATGCAGTCCAACAACATGATGCTGCCACCCCCGTGCTTCATGGTTGGGATGGTGTTCTTTGGCTTGCAAGCTTCCCCCTTTTTCCTCCAAACATAACGATGGTCATTATGGCCAAACAATTATATTTTTCTTTCATCAGACCAGAGGACATTTCTCCAAAAAGTACGATCTTTGTCCCCATGTGCAGTTGCAAACCGTAGTCTGGCTTTTTTATGGCGGTTTTGAAGCAGTGGCTTCTTCTTTGCTGAGCGGCCTTTCAAGTTATGTCAATATAGGACTTGTTTTACTGTGGATATAGATACTTTTGTACCTGTTTCCTTCAGCATCTTCATAAGTTCCTCTGTTTGTTTTTCTGGGATTTTCGCACCAAGTTACGTTCATCTCTAGGAGACAGAATGTGTCTCCTTCCTGAGCGGTATGACGACTGCGTGGTCCCATGGTGTTTATACTCGCATACTATTGTTTTGTACAGATGAACGTGGTACCTTCAGGCATTTGGAAATTTCTCCCTAGGATGAACCAGACTTGTGGAGGTCTACAATTTTTTTCTGAGGTCTTTGCTGATTTATTTCGATTTTCCCATGATGTCAAGCAAAGAGGCACTGAGTTTGAAGGTAGGCCTTGAAATACATCCACATGTACACCTCCAATTGACTCAAATGATGTCAGTTAGCCTATCAGAAGCTTCTAAAGCCATGACATAATCTTCTGGAATTTTCCAAGCTGTTTAAAGGCACAGTCAACTGAGTGTATGTAAACTTCTGACCCACTGGATTTGTGATGCATTGATTTATAAGTGAAATAATCTGTCTGTAAACAATAGTTGGAAAAATTACTTGTGTCATGCACAAAGTAGATGTCCTAACCGACTTGCCAAAACGTATGTTTGTTAACAAGAAATTTGTGGAGTGGTTAAAAAATGAGTTTTCAACCTAAGTGTATGTAAACTTCAGAATTCAATTGTAGATGCACTCTCGTAATAGATAGTGAGAAAGTTGTAAAAAAAAACAACTAAAAGGGCACAGAAGCAAACACGTCTCCAGTGACTTGATAAGCTGATTGTGGTCTTCCTGCTCAATGTGCCATCTAGCTACTACTTGCTAACTTCATTGACAAACAAAGAGTTGGAACTTAGCTAGCAAGCAAGTGACTTTGGGCACTGATAAACCATGTGCATCTTGTGCTTTTTTTAAAGATAGTTTGACAGCTTGCAGATGATTAAGTTGTAGACATGTTATTGTTCTCAGAAATCAGTCCTGAGAGCGCAGCCAGACTTTCCCGACTTGATAGAAAGTCTGCCGTGCACTGATTAGTTCTTCATTCACATTGTTTTACTTGAGAAATACTGCACTAAACATCTTAGCTAGATGTAAAATTGTGCAACTAAAACCTCTGCAAAGACATCTAAATTAATGACAGATTTCTTGATTTATCTTAGATCAATTCAGACTAGTCTAAGGAAGTGAATATTTTGAGGAAGTGGCTATGTTGTTGCTACTCAGGAGGGACAAAGAACAGTACATACCACACCCCCAAGACAACTCTCATTTGGCTTCAGTCATGGCCGCTAGCATTTCTTAATGAGCTATCTTCCAAACGAGGCCAAAATCAGGAAGTACCCTTTAATACCTTTAAGTACACCATTATGGATTTGATATGTCATGGGATATTTTCATTAATTTAGAGGTGTTGCTATTCTTATATTTAATGTTAAAATACTTTTTAGCCTCAAATAAACACAACCTTTCTTCAATTCTTCATCATGAAATTGCAGTTGTGTTCCCCAATGTCCCCATCAAAACTGTCATTACATTAACTATTAGACCATAAACATCAAACTAGTTCCCAATTACGACATCTATCAAACCAGATCACGACCACAACAGGGAAGAGAAATAGACTTTGTATCCAGACACAGTTTCTCGCTGGCTGCTTGATTTGAAACAACAACGGTGGTGAAAGTGTTTTGTTTTTTTATTATACATTTTTTTTCTTTTATTTAACTTTTATTTAACTATGCAAGTCAGTTAAGAACAACTTCTTATTTACAATAACGGTGATCAAGGTCTTTGCTTGAGGGAATCTTCATGGTAGAGGAGACTCGGTGCTTAGCAGTATGTCTGCTAATTCAGGGGGATTGTAGGATTGATAAGCCACTGCAGAGCGGATGAGAAAGGTAAGCTGCTTTGTCTACCCCTCAGTATGCACAGATCACATTCAGAATCTCACAGCGATAATGTCCTTTCCTTTTCATGGCATTGTCCTCCCTTTTCATTTAGCATTTTCATAAGCACACCTCTGTGAGGCTTATCAAAGCTTATTGAAGTTTTTGTGTGTTGAGAATTTACTTAATTTGAGAAACTCAAACAAATAAGAACAATTCAAAGTACTATGGTTATCTTTTCAGGTGCATTTGGAAGGTTTGACAGTGTATTTGCACTCTCATATATTCCTTGTTAATGTGTTTTGTGGAGAGGATTTGTGCCAAAAGCCTAGAAGATGAATGGATGTATCTTCTAGATATTATCAGGCTCTACCCTTCTGTCAACACTGTGTGGCATGCTGCTAAAGGACAGACCCAGGTGGGAATGGAACATTGTATGTTTTGTGCCATTTTCTGCTCAGGAGGTGGGCCATCATTGATACTAGCAGAGCAGATAGGCAGGAGATTTGTAAGCAGTGATGTAGTGCTGTGAGCGAGAGAGGCCCAGCTCCTCCATTACAAATCCATCATCAGTGATATACAGGAGATAAAGTAGAAGACAGCAACAAGCTACTACAGCACTAGGAGGCTGAGGCTGACCGACCACACTGATGAAAGTGAAGACTGCCTACGGACCACTCATATAGTACAGTTAGAGCTTGTGTCTTAGCAGGGTTGCACATAAAATCCATTTTTGGAACTGTGGGTGTTTGCACAACCTAACAAACATATGTTGTTGTAGTCTATTCCAAAAAGGCAGACTAATGCTATTGTGAAGTGCAACAAAGGAACACGCTTCACACTTCAATAAGCTAGTTTTGACATTCTTCAGGGCGGTGATTGTATCTCAAGGATATGTTTCATACAAACAGAAAGCACTTGTGACTGATCAGGGTTCAATTTTGGGTTGTCTACACACCTAAAGACTGTGTTAGCTCAAGGCTAGCTGGGAGGTAAAAGGTAAGCTGAGAGCTAATCTTCAGGTCTCAGCAGGGTTACATCGTATGAGTATAAAGTGATTTCGGAAAGTATTCAGACCCCTTGACTTTTTCAAAATGTTGTTACGTTACAGCCTTAGTCTTAAATGGATTAAATATTTTTTTCCCTCATCAATCTACACACAATACCCTATAATGACAAAGCAAGAACTGTTTTACAGATGTGATGCTTGGCATTCAGGCCAAAGAGTTCAATCTTGGTTTCATCAGATCAGACAATCTTGTTTCTCATGGTCTGAGAGACTTTAGGTGCCTTTTGGCAAACTCCAAGTGGGCTGTCATGTGCCTTTTACTGAGGACTGGCTTCCGTCTGGCCACTCTACCATCAAGTTCTGATTGGTGAAGTGCTGCGGAGATGGTTGTCCTTTTTGGAAGATTCTCCCATCTCCACAGAGGAACTCTAGAGCTCTATCAGAACAACCATCAGGTTCTTAGTCACCTCCCTGACCAAGGCCCTTCTCCCCCGATTGCTCAGTTTGGCAGGGCGGCCAGCTCTAGGAAGAGTCTTGGTGGTTCCATTTATGAATGATATAGGCCACTGTGTTCTCGGATCTTCAACGCTGCTTTTTTGGTACCCTTCCCCAGATCTGTTTCTTGACACAATCCTATCTCAGAGCTCTACGGACATTCCCTTCAACCTCATGGCTTGGTTTTTGCTCTGACATGCATTGTCAACTGTGGAACCATATAGACAGGTGTGTTACTTTCCAAATCATATCCAATCAATTGAATTTACCACAGGTGTACTCCAATCAAGTTGTAGAAACATTTCACGGATGATCAATGGAAACATGATGCGCCCGAGGTCAATTTCGAGTCTCATAGCAAAGGGTCTGAATACTCATGTACATAAGATATTTCTGTTTTTATTTTCTGTAAATTTGCTACAATTTCTACAAACCTGTTTTTGCTTGTCATTATGGGGTATTTTGTGTAGCTTGATGAGGAAAAATAATAATGTAATCAATTTTAGAATAAGGCTGTAAGGTAACATGTGAAAAAGTCAATGGTCTGAATACTTTCTGAATGCACTGTATTACACCGATTCACCTTCCCCACACATTGGTTTCAAGAAGCAGACAAGAAGGGGACAAGCGTTGAGTCATGCATGGACCATGTCTTAGACATATCACTCACCAACAAGCTCTGGTTTGAAGAAGTAAGAGAAGGGGACATGTGAAGGCATGTGAAGCGACCTGGCCCACGTTATCCCTGTCACTTTGTTTCTTTCACGGCCACACCTGTGACAGTTCCATGTGCCGCCAGCTGACAGGGATTATTCAGGCAGGCTAGAAAGAATGCTCTGTGACAGGGTTGGGAGGAGGATACTGGAGATAAAACAGCATGACTCAGCAAAATATATTGCCCCCTTAAAATGTTATTTACAGCCAGTTTCAGACACATCTTTAGCTCGGTAATCTGTGAAAGTAGGCTTCAGTGATTGGGCATGTAGAAGACATAACAAAGTAGCTTCTTTGCACCGTCAATCCATTTATTAGACCTACCACTACTTAAGCTGTCTCAGCAATGGTGGATTTGGTGTTGGGTCTTCCACAGAATTTTTTTCGAAGGACAAAGTAGTGAACTGGATGAAGAATTGTAGGCTACGCTACAGTCTACCTTGCTTGACAAAGTGACTACAACCCTTCATTCAAAGAGTAGCTATCTTGGGGTGTTATCGTTCTCATTGAGAGCAATGCCTACTTCTACCTATCCTATCAACTATTGCAATGGAAAGTTGTAGTTTAAAGATTCGGCATTGAAATGGAAATAATTAAAAACAAGATGGTTCTTGATAACCCAGCCACATGCCTTTTAGCAGTTTATGTGAAAAGCTGGACCTTTGAAGGCCTTAGTAGTTAGGCTGAAAAGGGAGAACAGAAATGGGTACCATTGTCCTATCCACTAATGTACACTTATGTCTGATTACTGGGATTGTTTTTTCCCCTGTTCACTACTGTGCTTTCAATCTGTGAATAACAGACATGACCCATTCAGAGTTTTGATTAAAAAACAGTTATCTTAAGTGAATACAGTGTGAGTAGGACACAAATAATGAAACTCTAATTGCAATCACACTCCTTGGTATTTTCAACCTCTATTGTCTCTGGAGTTAAATCAA